>NC_136071.1:1022654683-1022960117 GCF_964261635.1 Lissotriton helveticus
TACACAGAAAGGAGGAGTACAGTGCTGCCCAGGATCATACAGGGAGTCAGAGGAGAAAGAGGGATCCAAAGGGGAAGCCTGTACAAGTGAACAAGATGGGTAAGACTTAGAAAGGAAGGGCACTCACAAGGCAATTTAGCATTCAGACTAACTACACCCAGGACGGACGTGCAAGACATATATATAATACAACATTAACAATAAAAGGGGGTGTGGGGTAAAGCACTCAGGAGCTCCACATGGTAAGACTGAAGCTCAGTAAGTTTCTTACTCGCAATTGCTGTTACAGATACTGACTGCAAATACCCACATGTAGGATATGCATGCAAAGGCAGGGTCTGTGGAGCTTATACCTATAGTGATGTTATGAATGTAACTCAAAGACAAAACTCACAGTGAACAAGAAACACCACCTAGGTAGTCAGCTGATCCCACGGATCCTGGCGATCAAACAGGAACGCGCAGGCAGTAACAGCAAAGGGGTAGAACTAAACACAAGCACAATACACAAGGAGCTAGCAAGGAGGAGTGCTTAACAGGAAAGGAAGGAAATTACAGGGCACACTTGGCAGAACGCAGGTAACAAACATACAAGGTAACAGAAGTAAACAGCAGAATAGAAAGGCAGCCGACTAGAACTGGAACCAAGGAAATGGGAAGCAAGGCAGGGACTGGAAATGGATATACAGAAGGGGAGGCTACAAGGGTATACTAGAATAGTGCAGGTTAAGGAATCAAGAAAACAAAGTAGCAGAGAAGGCAGTGCTGGGGCAGGAACAAGAAGTGAGCTAAGGCTCAGGAGTCAAGGCAGCACTGCAGACAGTGCTGGTTCAGGAACAGGGAACTACCAAAGCTTCAGGAGTCAAGGTAGCACTGCAGGCAGTGCTAGTTCAGGAACAGGGAAATTACAAGAGCTTAGGAGTCAAGGTAGCACTGCAGGCAATACTGGTTCAAGGAAACAGGACATAGCTACAGTTCAGGAAACAAGGAGTCAAGAGAGCACTGCAAGCAGTGCAAATCAGGAACAAGAAATAGCTAAGCCCAGGAACAAAGAATAACTATAGCTGAGGAACTCAGGAAACAAGGTAGCACTGCAGGCAGTGCTAATTCAGGTACAGGGAATAGCTATAGCTCAGGAACTCAGGAAACAAGGTAGCACTGCCAGCAGTGCTAATTCAGGAGAAGGGAAACTGCTGCAGTTCAGGAACAAGGAATAATAAGGCTATGGGGTCAGGGTAGCACTGCAGGCAGTGCTAATTCAGGAACAGGGAAAACTGCAGCAGGTCAGGAGCAATTCAGAAAAGGGGGTGGTGATGAACAGAGTGTCTGAATTAAGCAGACCACTCTTACCCAGTCCAAAGATCAGGGCTTGATCCATCACCGTTATTTAGCTCACTGCCCCATCCCAGCTCAGAACCTGGCTATATGCAAATTAGTCTGTCCCTGGCCCAGTGCATCATGGGAACAGGGCAGACCAAACTACCAAGCCAATTCTTCACCAGAAAGGAGACAAGCTTCCGGGGACCGGTTTCTGGCATTTCAGCCGTCGTCGGCCCGGCTTGCTTGAATCCTGATGGAGCAGTGAGCAAGGGACTCATGTCTGAGTATACCCTGCCACACCTATAGTGGCCAAAAACGATTCAGAGAAGGGGGTGGTGATGAACAGAGTGTCTGAATTAAGCAGACCACTCTTACCCAGTCCAAAGATCAGGGCTTGATCCATCACCGTTATTTAGCTCACTGCCCCATCCCAGCTCAGAACCTGGCTATATGCAAATTAGTCTGTCCCTGGCCCAGTGCATCATGGTAACAGGGCAGACCAAACTACCAAGCCAATTCTTCACCAGAAAGGAGACAAGCTTCCGGGGACCGGTTTCTGGCATTTCAGCCGTCGTCGGCCCGGCTTGCTTGAATCCTGATGGAGCAGTGAGCAAGGGACTCATGTCTGAGTATACCCTGCCACACCTATAGTGGCCGAAAACGATTCAGAAAAGGGGGTGGTGATGAATAGAGTGTCTGAATTAAGCAGACCACTCTTACCCAGTCCAAAGATCAGGGCTTGATCCATCACCGTTATTTAGCTCACTGCCCCATCCAAGCTCAGAACCTGGCTATATGCAAATTAGTCTGTCCCTGGCCCAGTGCATCATGGGAACAGGGCAGACCAAACTACCAAGCCAATTCTTCACCAGAAAGGAGACAAGCTTCCGGGGACCGGTTTCTGGCATTTCAGCCGTCGTCGGCCTGGCTTGCTTGAATCCTGATGGAGCAGTGAGCAAGGGACTCATGTCTGAGTATACCCTGCCACACCTACAGTGGCCAAAAACGATTCAGAAAAGGGGGTGGTGATGAACAGAGTGTCTGAATTAAGCAGACCACTCTTACCCAGTCCAAAGATCAGGGTTTGATCCATCACCATTATTTAGCTCACTGCCCCATCCCAGCTCAGAACCTGGCTATATGCAAATTAGTCTGTCCCTGGCCCAGTGCATCATGGGAACAGGGCAGACCAAACTACCAAGCCAATTCTTCACCAGAAAGGAGACAAGCTTCCGGGGACCGGTTTCTGGCATTTCAGCCGTCGTCGGCCCGGCTTGCTTGAATCCTGATGGAGCAGTGAGCAAGGGACTCATGTCTGAGTATACCCTGCCACACCTATAGTGGCCAAAAACGATTCAGAAAAGGGGGTGGTGATGAACAGAGTGTCTGAATTAAGCAGACCACTCTTACCCAGTCCAAAGATCAGGGCTTGATCCATCACCGTTATTTAGCTCACTGCCCCATCCCAGCTCAGAACCTGGCTATATGCAAATTAGTCTGTCCCTGGCCCAGTGCATCATGGGAACAGGGCAGACCAAACTACCAAGCCAATTCTTCACCAGAAAGGAGACAAGCTTCCGGGGACCGGTTTCTGGCATTTCAGCCGTTGTCGGCCCGGCTTGCTTGAATCCTGATGGAGCAGTGAGCAAGGGACTCATGTCTGAGTATACCCTGCCACACCTATAGTGGCCAAAAACGATTCAGAAAAGGGGGTGGTGATGAACAGAGGGTCTGAATTAAGCAGACCACTCTTACCCAGTCCAAAGATCAGGGCTTGATCCATCACCGTTATTTAGCTCACTGCCCCATCCAAGCTCAGAACCTGGCTATATGCAAATTAGTCTGTCCCTGGCCCAGTGCATCATGGGAACAGGGCAGACCAAACTACCAAGCCAATTCTTCACCAGAAAAGAGACAAGCTTCCGGGGACCGGTTTCTGGCATTTCAGCCGTCGTCGGCCTGGCTTGTTTGAATCCTGATGGAGCAGTGAGCAAGGGACTCATGTCTGAGTATACCCTGCCACACCTATAGTGGCCAAAAACGATTCAGAAAAGGGGGTGGTGATGAACAGAGTGTCTGAATTAAGCAGACCACTCTTACCCAGTCCAAAGATCAGGGCTTGATCCATCACCGTTATTTAGCTCACTGCCCCATCCCAGCTCAGAACCTGGCTATATGCAAATTAGTCTGTCCCTGGCCCAGTGCATCATGGGAACAGGGCAGACCAAACTACCAAGCCAATTCTTCACCAGAAAGGAGACAAGCTTCCGGGGACCGGTTTCTGGCATTTCAGCCGTTGTCGGCCCGGCTTGCTTGAATCCTGATGGAGCAGTGAGCAAGGGACTCATGTCTGAGTATACCCTGCCACACCTATAGTGGCCAAAAACGATTCAGAGAAGGGGGTGGTGATGAACAGAGGGTCTGAATTAAGCAGACCACTCTTACCCAGTCCAAAGATCAGGGCTTGATCCATCACCGTTATTTAGCTCACTGCCCCATCCAAGCTCAGAACCTGGCTATATGCAAATTAGTCTGTCCCTGGCCCAGTGCATCATGGGAACAGGGCAGACCAACTACCAAGCCAATTCTTCACCAGAAAGGAGACAAGCTTCCGGGGACCGGTTTCTGGCATTTCAGCCGTCGTCGGCCTGGCTTGCTTGAATCCTGATGGAGCAGTGAGCAAGGGACTCATGTCTGAGTATACCCTGCCACACCTATAGTGGCCAAAAACGATTCAGAAAAGGGGGTGGTGATGAACAGAGTGTCTGAATTAAGCAGACCACTCTTGCCCAGTCCAAAGATCAGGGCTTGATCCATCACCGTTATTTAGCTCACTGCCCCATCCCAGCTCAGAACCTGGCTATATGCAAATTAGTCTGTCCCTGGCCCAGTGCATCATGGGAACAGGGCAGACCAAACTACCAAGCCAATTCTTCACCAGAAAGGAGACAAGCTTCCGGGGACCGGTTTCTGGCATTTCAGCCGTCCTCGGCCCGGCTTGCTTGAATCCTGATGGAGCAGTGAGCAAGGGACTCATGTCTGAGTATACCCTGCCACACCTATAGTGGCCAAAAACGATTCAGAAAAGGGGGTGGTGATGAACAGAGTGTCTGAATTAAGCAGACCACTCTTACCCAGTCCAAAGATCAGGGCTTGATCCATCACCGTTATTTAGCTCACTGCCCCATCCCAGCTCAGAACCTGGCTATATGCAAATTAGTCTGTCCCTGGCCCAGTGCATCATGGGAACATGGCAGACCAAACTACCAAGCCAATTCTTCACCAGAAAGGAGAAAAGCTTCCGGGGACCGGTTTCTGGCATTTCAGCCGTCGTCGGCCCGGCTTGCTTGAATCCTGATGGAGCAGTGGGCAAGGGACTCATGTCTGAGTATACCCTGCCACACCTATAGTGGCCAAAAACGATTCAGAAAAGGGGGTGGTGATGAACAGAGTGTCTGAATTAAGCAGACCACTCTTACCCAGTCCAAAGATCAGGGCTTGATCCATCACCGTTATTTAGCTCACTGCCCCATCCCAGCTCAGAATCTGGCTATATGCAAATTAGTCTGTCCCTGGCCCAGTGCTTCATGGGAACAGGGCAGACCAAACTACCAAGCCAATTCTTCACCAGAAAGGAGACAAGCTTCCGGGGACCGTTTTCTGGCATTTCGGCCGTCGTCGGCCCGGCTTGCTTGAATCCTGATGGAGCAGTGAGCAAGGGACTCATGGCTGAGTATACCCTGCCACACCTATAGTGGCCAAAAACGATTCAGAAAACGGGGTGGTGATGAAGAGAGTGTCTGAATTAAGCAGACCACTCTTACCCAGTCCAAAGATCAGGGCTTGATCCATCACCGTAATTTAGCTCACTGCCCCATCCCACCTCAGAACCTGGCTATATGCAAATTAGTCTGTCCCTGGCCCAGTGCATCATGGAACAGGGCAGACCAAACTACCAAGCCAATTCTTCACCAGAAAGGAGACAAGCTTCCGGGGACCGGTTTCTGGCATTTCAGCCGTCGTCGGCCCGGCTTGCTTGAATCCTGATGGAGCAGTGAGCAAGGGACTCATGTCTGAGTATACCCTGCCACACCTATAGTGGCCAAAAACGATTCAGAAAAGGGGGGGCAGGTCAGGAGCAAGGCATAATTAAAGCTCAGGAAACACTGGAAACAAGAATATCAAAAGCTCAGGGAACTCTGGAACTAAGGGTTGGTCTCACCGGTACACAGCTACAATGACCAACCTTTGCCTGAAGGGAGCTGGGGCTTAAAAGAGCTCACAGTAATCACATGCAGCTGGTGTGAGCAGGCTAGCAGCAGCCAGCCACAGGTGAGCTGAATTCCTCCTCCCATCCTTGGCCTGCAGGGGTGGAAACAAAGCAGTGAGCAGGGAATTCTGGGTAATGGAGTTTCAGGCATGAGTAGGCTGGCTTTAAGTCTAAGCAGGCTGGCTTTCACAAAACCCGGCATGGATTGGGAATGGATGTCAATTCCCAAATAGTGTCCAAATGGCTGGAAGTCAAGATATGCATGCAGGGGAGTGTCAGGAAGCATATTAGAACATTGGAGAGTCCCACAGTTCAGCCCCCTGGTGGTAGACAAGAGAACATAGGGAGAGAATCGTGACATCCACAGTTAGAGGGCAATAGTCAGGGTGCACAAAGAACTCTGTCCCCTTCCCAGTTTTCTTTCGGTCTGGACGCTCCAGATCGTATATTGCTTCTCTCGCCAGAAAGTTGTTTACTGATATTTAAATCGCCCTTGGTCTGGCCGAGTTCTGGCCCGGCCTATTGTGCTGAACAAATGAGAATCTGTGTGCCCTCTGGATCTCCTAGCTCCAATCCCATTGGGTTAATCTGGGAAAGGCTTCAGAGAAGAGATCAATGATGAATTTTCATGCATCTTGCCCCTCGGCCCCCTCAGAAAGTCCAACACTCGGAGATTATTGCGCCGGATGCCATTTTCCAAATCAGTGATTTTCCAGAGGGTGTCATCCTTAGCGGAAAGCAAGGCTTCTATTGTTGCCTTCTGCGCAGCAAGTTCATCCTCCAAGTTTGATATGGGGGTCTCAGCCTCATTAAACATGTCAGCAAACCCAGAGCAAGATTTCGCAATCCTCCGTATCGAGTTCTGGAGTTTGCGACAAGCCCCTTGCGGGCGCTGGCTCTCTGTGCGGGTCTCCTGCCTATGGGCAATTATGCTCTGATAAATAACAGCTAGGGAGATATCTTCAGGTTTCTCAATAGCATCAAAATTAGGCTGTATCCCGCTGGCCATTTCAGTCTCTGCCATAAACGAATAATCCCAATGGAAGGAATCTGCGCTCTCAGCCGAATGGTAACCTGCGCCCAGGCCTACAGCCCCTTGCTTGTGGACGGTTTTTGGACTGTCAATTCCCTTATGTTTACCTGGGTCAGATTCATCCCGGGAAATATCTGAGGGGTCAGACATTGAGTAGAAGGGAGGGTCTCCAGAATTATTCTCTTTCTTTAAATCTTGTTCAGCCGTTCTTTTTTTGATGACTATATCTCCTCTCTCCGTTGCTGAGTCTGTGCTGTTTCCTCCCTTCTGCCCCTTCTTCAATGACCCCCGAGAAATGGCCCCTGCTGCAGCCATTTCTGCGTTTTTTTTCTCCATTCCCTCCGTCTTTTAATGAGCTTCTACGGGTGCTACCTGTGGCCCCTACCTCATTAGCCAGAGAATTTAAAGGGAAATCTCATCCTGTAAGACTTCACCCATGCTCAGCGCAAGTTCAAGATTAACAGGAGTGGTGGGCGTATTTTTCTTTACTTTCCCCATCAGAAATAAAGCAGGGACAGACTTCTAACCGGCCTCCACGCGAGCGTTGTCCTTTTTTACCTCACTTGGGATCATCTTTTTGCCCTCTGTGGTGTCAGATATGTCCATGTTGTTTCGTGCTCTGCCATGTCCCCAGCCTTCGGGGGCATTGCAACGCCGTTCTCTTCAGCTTTGAGACTGACTTTCACCGGCACCATCCGCTCTCCACACCAGGTGCCGTGTGCACACCCGGAAGTCTGCCTCTCCAGCACCAGGAGCTAGCAAACAACCACACGGGAGACTAAGCAGGCGATCCACAGCATAACCGCTCCACCTCCGCTTCACTTCGGAGCCAGCATGAAGCAGAGAAGCCCGGCCAATATTGCGTAGATAATGTGGTGAGGGGAGCAGGGGGGGGAAGCTCCGGGAGCTCAATCTCGCACGACCGTACTCAAGGCCGCCATCTTGCCTCTGCACTCATTCGTAACTGGTGCTTTTATGGATATATTTGTATGCAAATAAAGATTCTTTAATTGAATTGAATTGATAGTCCATGCATTGCACTCTGTGCTGCTTTCAAGCTATATCATAGTGATATATGTGAAAGAGAAGTAGAAAATGCTGTAACAATAAATGGACTGTAGAAGGAGCCCTTCAACAGAATGATCTTACCCAAAATGGGAAGACAATTATCAGTGCACCATAGACACCTCTTTGAAGGAAGCAAGAAATCTATTCAGCTGTAGGAGATAAAATAAGGCACACAAGAGGGTAAGAAACACTTACCCTAGAGCCACAGGACCTTACCAGATCAATGCACGAAATTGGAATATCAATTTTGGTGCACCCTGGGGCCTGTAGAAAGTCGTATCAGGCCATGTGACCACAAGGAATTAAATGCACTCACCTGTGACCAAGGCAATCTCGCCGAAACGCGTAAGGATGAAAAGAGTGTTCTTTTGGCTGCCACATTTCATGAATAAAGGTCAACATGATTGTAATTCGGAGTTGGACCTCTGCATTTTATTTTCGTATGGACATGCAGTACCAGGATTCTCCGTTCCTGAGAGCAGAGGCCACCCTACAGGGTTGGGGGCCCACGGTAAAATGGAGATTTTTGTGTGGATATATATATATATATAAAATAAAGTCTCTTTACCTTCACCGAGCATGTGTCGGCCCCTTCTGTCTTGGGAGAAGTGGATTGGTCTGGTATTTATCTCGGGTTGCAAGCCCAGAGTACTGGCACACCCTCTCGTTCTGGAGCTACGCGCCAGCTTGCGAAAATCTGTGGTGAAGTATTGAAAATACAGCACGACGCCCCCCCCAGCGGGAGAAAACATCCACTGTGATCTTCACTACTGCTGGAGAGATAGGTACCCACATTGATTGGGGGAAGGTGTTTGTTTAAGAGACTTACCATCAATGCCTCCCAAATAGACAGTCCTACGAGTTTTGTGTCAGTGGCCAGTAAGGTGGGACACCACATGGTGTTCGGGAACCTAATCACTGCATGTAGGTTCCTGCAGCGGTTCTTGCAAAACCCGGAGTGGACAGGGATTGGGACCTGCGCCTTCTGCAAAAAAGGGGAATGGGCGTTACAACTAACTCCGATGGGAGTGGACTGCCATGTATTTATTCTGGCCCGCAGGTGTGATTTCAGTGCGGAAGTGAAACCGGCACTGATGACAGGCGAATGCCTGAAACTCGTCTGCCCAGCGTTTCACTGCTGTAATTATTCATGTTGTGTGCTGATGGAACTGGCAAATGAAAGTCTCTTTACCTTCACCGAGCATGTGTCGGCCCCTTCTGTCTTGGGAAAAGTGGATTGGTCTGATATATATATATATATATATATATATATATATATATATATATATATATATATATATATGTAGGTATATATAGTTAGGATTGTTTTCCATAGGGAAATCGCAACATTCTATTTGGAATAATTTTGGCGCCGGTTGAGGAATCTTCCTGAAAGTTTCCTTAACTTTGCCTCGCGGCGCTCCGGTCCTTCCCTGAAAGTTTGGGGGGATTCGTCAAGCGGGGGCCGAGATAATAGGGGGGTCCCAAAACGTGTTTTCCCCATGTTAATTTCCATAGGGCGGTTGGACTCACTTTTAGCCCGAACGTCTGAATGGTTTTCCACCAAACTTGGCAAAATTGTAGGGACTGGTAGCCCGATGTGCCTTTGCTATGTCTCAAGATATGTGCTCCAGTGGTTTTTACGAAAATTAACTTTGAAAAAATATATATTGGGCTACATTGGGCTATATATATGTTAGAGCCCAAATGTAGCCCAATGTAGCCCAAAGATGGCCACCAGAGACAAAAAAAAACAAATGTAGCCCAAATATCAGCCAGATGTAGCCCAACTATAGCCCAATGACAGAATGTCCCAGAGTGTTCTAAAGAACAACTAGAGCACTAGCAGTCTTACTTATGACAAAAGTATGGCACACCTGAAGTCATCTTGATTGGAATAAAGTGTTAACACTTAAAACATTTAATTTGCAAAGGAACAAAATGAGGGGGTTCATTTTGCCATAGAAATTATGATTAGTGCTGAAGAAAGAAAAATTAGGGCACATTTTGAGTGACTTCTCAAATCCTCTTATATTTCATTAAAAAAATTCTGATATGCAGTCTCCCAAGATGGCCACCAGAGACAAAAGAGCCTGTGCTTAAAAACTCTGTTAGCAAAGCAGGTATTTGAGATTTAAAAAACGTTTTAATATATAAAAACGTTATCCGCTAATAGAATTAGCATTTAAAAAACCTTGCGAATTCAATGAAAAAACCATAGGTTTCAGGCCTTATATAGTTAGGAATTAGCATTTAAAAAACCTTGCGAATTCACTGAAAAAACCATAGGTTTCAGGCCTTATATAGTTAGGAATTAGCATTTAAAAAACCTTTGAAATTCACTGAAAAAAACATAGGTTTCACGCCTTATATAGTTAGGAATTAGCATTTAAAAAAACCTTGCAAATTCACTGAAAAAACCATAGGTTTCAGGCCTTATATAGTTAGGAATTAGCATCTAAAAAACCTTTGAAATTCACTGAAAAAAACATAGGTTTCAGGCCTTATATAGTTAGGAATTAGCATTTAAAAAACCTTGCAAATTCACTGAAAAAAACCATAGGTTTCAGGCCTTATATAGTTAGGAATTAGCATTTAAAAAACCTTTGAAATTCACTGAAAAAACCATAGGTTTTAGGAGCTATATAGTTAGGAATTAGCTTTTAAAAAACCTTTGAAATTCACTCAAAGAACTATAAGTTTTAGTGGTGTTATAGTTAGCTGGACATTTTACTCATACAAAACCATTGAAATTGCTCCTATATAGTTAGTTGTACTAACTATATTTCGCGCACCCGCAATCCACTGCTGATGATGTCACATATTAGATCATTCATGACATGGTCAGTGACATCACTGATGACATCTCAAATGACATCACTGATGACATCACTGATGACATCATCCACGTGACAATCACATACACCTTTGGATTGGTGTCAGTACAACGCGTTGTATTACAACGCATTCCGTTACAACGCAGATTTTACAACGCGGGATCCATTACAACGCATGTCATTGCAATGCATGGCATTACATCGCAGATGCTATTACAACGCATGGCATTACATCGTAAGTATAGGTAAGTTGACTTTTTTTAAAAAATGTTATTTAGTTTATTGTAATTACATTTTTTTAAATAATTTAATTAAAAGACATTTAAAAATTGTCATTAATTTAATTTAATAAAATAATATCTATTTAATAAATGTAAATATAATAAAAATTGTAATTATTTTTATTTTAATTAAAAAAAGTAATTAGTTTAATGTACATATTTTTTATAATGAAATTAAATTAAATTAATAATATTAAATTATTTAATTTAATTAATTTAATTAAAAAATGTAATTAATGTAAAATAATTAATTTAATTTATTAAATATATTTCAATTAATTTTAAAATGGTAAATATAATTTAATTATCCCTAAAGCCAAACCCTGCCCTAAAACCTAAAAACACCCCTGTACCCCAAAACCCAAACCCTGCCCTAAAACCTAAAAACACCCCTGTACCCCAAAACCCAAACCCTGCTCTGAAACCTAAAAACACCCCTGTACCCCAAAAACCAAACCCTACCCTGAAACCTAAAAACACCCCTGTACCCCAAAACCCAAACCCTACCCTGAAACCTAAAAACACCCCTGTACCCCAAAACCCAAACCCTACCCTGAAACCTAAAAACACCCCTGTACTCCAAAACCCAAACCCTACCCTGAAACCTAAAAACACCCCTGTACCCCAAAACCCAAACCCTACCCTGAAACCTAAAAACACCCCTGTACCCCAAAACCCAAACCCTACCCTGAAACCTAAAAACACCCCTGTACCCCAAAAACCAAACCCTACCCTGAAACCTAAAAACACCCTGTACCCCCAAACACCTATACATATACTCCTATACTCATATTTATTTAAAAAAATTACTTAAAATAATAAATTTAATTTATAATATTTAAAAACATAAATAAATATTTTTATTTATTTTTATTTATAATTAATATTAATTAAATCATTTATATAATATTAAATAAAATTAAAATAAATTATATACTTACCAATACTTACGATGTAATGGTATGCGTTGTAATAGCATCTGCGATGTAATGCCATGCGTTGTAATGCCATGCGTTGTAATGGATCCTGCGTTGTAATAGCTGCGTTGTAACAGTATTACGACGTAAAAGTTGCGTTGTAAGTGATACACACCACACCTTTTCATACACTATTACAATTTTTCATCACTCTTTGTAAAATACAGAGTATCATATTTAAATCCATTGTCACAGCAATACAAGTATCTAAAAATCCACTCAGTGATTCATAGATGTATACACACATCAGGGGCCCGATGTAGGTGGCAAATACCGGTCGGAAACGGCTGAATTCGGCCGTTTCCGACCAGTATTTGGCATCTTGAGATGTAGGGGGCCAGATTTTACAGATTCTGTAAATTTACCGAATCGGTAAATTTACAGAATCTGTAAAATACCGAATCGGTAGTTTTACCGATTCGGTACCTTCCAGATGTAGGTGGGACTCTTCAGAGTCCCACAGGCCTTACAGAATCGGTATTTTACCACCCAATCCAATTGGGTGGTAAAATACCGATTCCAGGTGTGCATGCACATGTGTGCATGCACACCTAGCCATGTGACAGACAGACATGCCCTTAGGGCATGTCTGTGTGCCACATGGCAAACATGCCCGTCTTTGGGGTGCTAGAGGGTGTCAAAGTGACACCCCCTGCACCCTTGCTAAAATCGGTATTTACAGATTCTGTAATTACAGAATCGGTATTGCCCATTGATTCCTATGGGCTTCAAGGCCCATAGGAATCAATGGGCAATACCGATTCGGTATTTACAGAATCGGTAAATACCGAATCTTAAAGATTCGGTATTTACAGATTCTGTAATACCTACATCTCCCCCCTTCATATTTACCGACTCTTAAATACCGAATCGGTAAAATTCGGTATTTAAGAGTCGGTAAATATGAATTACCTACATCTGGCCCCTAATCACTTACCTATGAATTCACTCATACATGCTGTCAATGAACAATAGAACACTATCAAAAAAACTATAAGTTTTAGGGGTGTTATAGTTAGCTGGACATTTCACTCATACAAAACCATTGAAATTGCTCCTATATAGTTAGTTGTACTAACTATATTTCGCGCACCCGCAATCCACTGCTGATGATGTCACATATTACATCATTCATGACATGGTCAGTGACATCACTGATGACATCTCAAATGACATCACTGATGACATCACTGATGACATCATCCAGTGAATGTGGTTTGCTTCGTTATTTAAATATGCATTATTTATATATCAATTTGCATTGAAGAATGAGTGGATATATAAAAATAAATATTTGGATGGAGGATTTAGTAGCATTGTAATTGACTGTTTACTTGACCAATGTATAGTGTCTCACTAAATATAGTGGATAGTGACTAAACTGTTTGAATATCTGTATCACTTTGTCAGTTGTTGTGTAAACTGGTTCTCCAGTTGGTTACTAGCTATGTGAAAGTCTGTATTAGTTATTGATTAGTTAACTGAGTATTTGTATGGGAGAGTGAATGTGTGTATGGTTCGGTGGGGTGGGGGGTGTGACTGCCCAAAGATGTGTGAATAGTTGATTCACTAGATATATGAAGTTAAAACTACATGCTCTAACAGTTGTTTGGGTGAGTGAATATCTTTATGGGTGTGGTGATGAGCAAATATATTTCTCAATGGTACAGGTCCAACAAACTAGAAAAATAAAAGGCAGTGTATGTGTCAGTTGTTGTATATTAATAAGTATACATAAGACTCAATGATTGTGTGAGTGACTGTATGGATAACTTTATACTTGTAATAATGATTTTATAATTCACTAAGTATGACTTACTATCTAAATGAATAGATGAAGTTGTGTTTGTATAAGTGTGTAGCTAAGTAAATATGTAAGTATGATCCATTGTTTGCATAAGTGAGTAGGATGACTTCATATGTGAATAGGATGTGTGCTGGTGTGTAATGTCGATTTAGGTGTAAAAGTATTTTTGATAGTGTTCTATTGTTCATTGACAGCATGTATGAGTGAATCTACAGGTAAGTGATCAGATGTGTGTATACATCTATGAATCACTGAGTGGGTTTTTAGATACTTGTATTGCTGTAACAATGGATTCAAATATGATACTCTGTATTTTACAAAGAGTGATGAAAGATTTTACTAGTGTATGAAAAGGTGTATGTGATTGTCACGTGGATGATGTCATCAGTGATGTCATCAGTGATGTCATTTGAGATGTCATCAGTGATGTCACTGACCATGTCATGAATGATGTAATATGTGACATCATCAGCAGTGGATTGCGGGTACGTGAAATATAGCTAGTACAACTAACTATATAGGAGCAATTTCAATGGTTTTGTATGAGTGAAATGTCCAGCTAACTATAACACCCCTAAAACTTATAGTTTTTTGAGTGAATTTTAAAGGTTTTTTAAATGCTAATTCCTAACTATGTAAGGCCTGAAACCTATGGTTTTTTTCAGTGAGTTTGCAAGGTTTTTTAAATGCTAATTCCTAACTATATAAGGCCTGAAACCTATGTTTTTTTCAGTGAATTTCAAAGTTTTTTTAATGCTAAATCCTAACTATATAAGACCTGAAAGCCCACCAGGAATCTCCAGTATGCGCCAGGGGACTGCATTGCAGAGAGGTGTAATGAAGCCACGCCCCTTTTTACACCTCTCTGCAACGCAGCCCCCGTGCATGTTTGAAGAGGAGGAACTAATTCCCCTTGCATACTGGGGGCCACTGGGGGCCAACTAGCCCACCTTGAACCTCCAGTATGCGCCAGGGGGCTGCATTGCAGAGGCGTAATGAGGCTATGCCCCTTGTTACACCTCTCTGCAACGCAGCCCCTTGGCGCGTTTGCAGAGGGGTGACTAATTACCCTTGCATACTGGGGGTCCCTGGGGGCCAACTAGCCCACCAGGAGCCTCCAGTATGCGCCAGGGGGCTGCATTGCAGAGAGGTGTAATGAGACCACACCCTTTTTACACCTCTCTGCAACGCAGCCCCCGTGCATGTTTGAAGAGGGGGAACTAATTCCCCTTGCATACTGGTGGTCCCTGGGGGCCAACTAGCCCACCTGGAACCTCCAGTATGCGCCAGGGGGCTGCATTGCACAGAGGTGTAATGAGGCTATGCCTCTTTTTACACCTCTCTGCAACGCAGGCCACTGGCGCGTTTGCAGAGGGGGACTAATTCCCCTTGCATACTGGGGGTCCCTGGGTCATATCTGCCCAAACGCCGAAATTCCGAACGATTGAAAATGACTTTTCTTGAGAAACATTTGGATTTGGATTATCATGTCCTATACTTTGGAATTTTTGAAAGACTGACTTTGAGGGTGCTATAAATTACTCAAGTCTGCCCGAATTGTGTGGGTAAAATTGATACCTAGTCACTTTGAATAAGAATGTACTTACGTCTCGTCTAACATTTGGAAGAAATATCTAGTTATATGACAACAGGATACCGACATAACTTGAAGGAAATAAGAACGCCCTGAAGAAGTTCTGTTGTGCAGAACGAAACGCGTCAGCTGGCTGTGGTACATAAACTTAAGGAAAATAAAAGCATTTGAATATACACCAAGATTCAGCGCTTCAATAAGGACTCTAAGTGATATGATTTGATTGGACTTATTGTGCAAGTGGTGCTGTGCCAAACTTTGGAATATATTCTCCACTACTCTCTACTACTTACTCTCTACTACTCCACTACTCTCTAATACTCACTCTCTACTATTCATTCTCTACTACTCTACTACTCTCTACTACTCTCTCTCTACTACTCACTCCCTACTACTCACTATCTACTACTCTCTACAACTCACTCTCTACTACTCACTCTCTACTACTCTCTACTCTCTACTACTCACTCTCTACTATTCTCTCTCTACTACTCACTCTTTACTACTCACTATCTACTACTCTCTACTACTCACTCTCTACTTCTCACTCTCTACTACTCTCTACTACTCACTCTCTACTACTCTCTCACTACTACTCTCTACTACCCACTCTACTACTCACTCTCTACTACTCTCTACTATTCTCTCTCTCTGCTACTCACTCTCTACTACTCTCTACTACTCACTCTTTACTACTCTCTACTACTCACCCTCCACTGCTCTCTACTACTCACTCTACTACCTACTCTCTACTACTCTCTACTACTCACTCTCTACTACTCACTCTCTACTACTCTCTACTACTCACTCTACTATTCACTCTACTACTCACTCTCTGCTACTCTCTCTACTGCTCTCTACTACTCTCTACTACTCACTCTCTACTCTATTACTCACTCTCTTCTCCCTACCTCTCTACCTCTCTCTACTTCTTTCTCTACTAGTCTCTACCTCTCTACCTCTACCTCTCTACCGCTACACCTCTACCTCTCTACCTCTCTCTACACGCACACATATACACATATATATATGCATATATATGCATATGCATTTATGTATTTGTATATATATATACATACATATATAAACATATATAACCTGCATATCTATATAAATACAAATATAAATGCATGCATACATATACATATATGCATACATATGCATGTTATTTACATGAAAGTTTTAAAAACACTAATAAAAGCAAAGCTAAAAAGCCACCTCATTACAAACAGAATGGCTTTAACTTAAACGAGGGCGAGATCTATTGCATTTTCAATGCTTGTTTACTTTGGTTCCATCAAGAAGGCATTCAGATGTGTCACACATTTGCCATAAATTCTGAATGTTAGCACTCTAGTTGTTCATTAGATCACTGTAGTATAGCTACTGCTCACCAGGGAAGTCTGCTGCTAATCATACTTTCTATGGCAAAAGGAACCCCCTCATTTTGTTCCTTTTTGAATTAAATGCTTTCAGACTTACCACTTCATTCCAATCAAGATGGCTTCTGGTGTGCCATACTTTTGTCATAAGTAAGACTGTTAGCGCTCTAGTTGTACTTTAGAACACTCTGGGACATTCTGTCATTGGGCTATACTTGGGCTACATCTGGGTGATATTTGGGCTACATTTGGGCTCTTTTGTCTCTGGTGGCCATCTTGGGAGACTGCATGTCAGAATGTTTTAATGAAATAGAAGAGGATTTGGAAAGTCACTCAAAATGTGCCCTCATTTTTCTTTCTGCTGCACTAATCATACTTTCTATGGCAAAATATACCCCCTCATTTTGTTCCTTTTTAAATTAAATGTTTTAAGAGTTACCACTTTATTCCAATCAAGATGGCTTCAGGTGTGCCATACCTTTGTAATAAGTAGGACTGTTAGCGCTCTAGTTGTTCTTTAGAACACTCTAGGAGGCTGCAGTAGAACACAAAGGAATCAACTAACAGTCTCTGTCCTTGTTGGATGTACATGTTTTACTGAGAATGTCAGACTTCATTCTCACATGACTGAGAAAGATAATGTGAATTTACAGAAAATATGCTTTCAGTTTAGCTTATAGATCCCCTTCCAAACCACTGTGGGAAAAGCATGAGATAATAGTTTTCTTTCAAACATGATTCATGATATCCCAGCAGAAGGCTTTTTCACATGGTAAAATCACCTTAGAACACACTACAATTCCTAAAATGAGTATGGTACTATCAACAAATAATTTATAATGTAACTAAAGTCCTAAAACCCTCTATTAACTACAATGCTTTTTAATGAGGGGCTATCATGTATATTGGTCCCAAGATGGCTGCCAACACTTCTTGGATGAAGTGCTGACAGCCAATCAGATCTCACGATGAGATGTGTGGTTAGGCTCCGTCCAGATATATATGTGTTTTTGAAGTTAATTTTCATAAAACCACTGGAGCAATTTTCACCAAATATAGCAAAGGCACTTCTGCGTACCAGTCCCTACAATTTTGCCAAGTTTGGTGTAATTCCGTTCAGCAGTTCTGGGCTGTAGCCTTGTCAGAACGTCCTATGGAAATTAACATGGGGAAAACACGTTTTGGGACCCCCTTTTTTCTCAGCCCCCACTTCACAAATCTCCCCGAAACTTTCAGGGAAGGAGCGCAGCGGAGCTGTCCAAAATTTTGGAAAATTGCACGCAAATTCCTTAACCGGCGCCAAAGTTATTCCCAATAGAATGTTGCGGATTTCCTATGGTAGCTAGGTCCTAACTATATATACCATATATATATATATATATATATATATTTCCCATGAAGAATATTTATTCCTGAAGGTAGATAATGCAATAACACCTGTCCTATATCTTATACCACAAATCCACAATGACATTGTCAATCCACCTGGGAGGCCAATTAATCGGCCATTGGAAGTCTGTTTGAAAATACATCCAAGTTCATTGTCTTTTTTCTACAAGAATATGTTCAAAACTTATCCTCATATATCAAAGACACTGGAGACTTTCTGAAGAGGATATATGATATTAACTGGGAAGATTCATATATACATATCATAATGGATGTAACATAGCTCTATACGAGTACCTCCCACAGTGACGGGTTGAGAGCAATTGAATTATTTTTGGGCCATAGGCCATTGAGCCTTTTTCAGCATACAAAAATGATATTGTCAATGACAAAATGGTGCTTGCATAATAACTTTTTCCTCTTTGACAGGATAATTTACACACAAAAAAGAGGTAAAGCAATGGGCACCTGCTTCGCCCCAGGTATGCGAATCTGCATATGGGCTGGTGGGACGAGCAGGTGCTCAGGAATGAATATGCTGAAGAGTGGTCTGAAAACATTATCCTTTGGACCTGTTTTATTGAGGATCTTCTTGTTATATGGAAGGGGTCAGAGGAATCAGCACAAAAGTTCACTGAGACTCTCAATATCAATGATTTAAACCTACATTTCACCAACACCATGAGTAAGAGTGTGATACACTTTTTGGATTTGACAGTTTATGTTATGGCAAGATCCAAACATGAACATACAGAAAACCTACAGCAGGTAATTCCCTATTGAGTGCCCACAGTTTTCATCCAAACAATCTTAAATTTAGTGTCCCAAGCACAGAGAATCTTAGAATGATGCCAAATTGTAGTGACAAGAGGGAATTAGTAGAAGCACAGGAAGATGTAAAGGAAAGCTCTTTATGTCGTGGTTACAGCAGCAAGATTCTGGACAGTGCCATTAGCAAAGCAATCTTAAAGACCATGAAGAAATCCACTTTCAAAGAGGTGCCATTTAAAGGAGAAAAGAGAATTTAAAGAAAGACCAAAATGATTTGAAAATGATCACAGGATACTGCAGAGAACATCAAAGCATAAGAAAAATAGTCTGTGCCCATTGGCACCTCATTAAAAGTGATCCCCTGATTGGAAATTCAATACCTGGCAAAACATTAATGACTTTTAGACGAGCCAAGTCCAATACGACAAAAACTGGTGCGTCGTAGCTCCGAAATACAGACTGTAGAATACTGGCTGACAGGTAGTGCAGGGTTCAAGCATTGTCTCAGATGCACAGCATGCAAGTTTGGGGTAAATACACAAGAAGTGAGGTCCCCACTGTCCAACAATAGCTACTAGATAAGATCAGACCTGCACCTGTCCGAAGATGTATATTGGCAGTACTATTTTAAAAGTGCATCTAAGAATACTGCAACATATCAGGGCTGTCAAGAACGATGACCAAAGCTACCCAGTGGCCTGCCACTTTAAAGAAATTAATGATGGGGATGTGCCTAATCTAACCTATTTCATAATTGATTCAGTGCCCCTTAACATCAGAGGTGGGAGCAAGGAACAACAACTGAGAGGATTAGAATCTAGATATATCCTCAATCTTAAAAGGAAGATCCCTGTAGGACTAAACATTGTTGAGGAACTTTATGTACATTTGTCAGCCTCCCTCCTGTTCCCTATGGTCAAGTGTGAAGAAATCTTTACGATAGTAAGGAGCAACAGTGTTTTAAAAAACCCAGAAGAGAGAATTACTTTTGACATAAGCATTTATTAGAGGTATAGCTGCTTACCATATGTTTAAGGAATGTTGTGCTAAATTATGTTTTTTTGTGGTTCATGAGGTAGTCACACAAGTTGGGGAGTTTGTATCATGTGTACCAGCAGCGGTCGGTAGTGGGAGTACCTGCCGGGTGGTGATGTGGGGAGGGGCAGGGTGGGGGGTAGTAAACAATGGATTACGGAGGCTTAAAGGTAAGTAAACATATAAATAAATAAAACACATTTCGTTGTGTGCACTGCATCCCAAAATGCGATGCAGTGTGCGCAACGAAATTTGTTTTATTTATTTATATGTTTACTTACCTGTAAACCTCCGCAATCCATAGTTTTCTACCCCACACCCGTCACCTCCCCCTCCCCACGTCACCGCCCGTTAGGTACTCCCACTACCGACCGCGGCTGCGTGGTGCAATGATTGGTGACGAAAATTATTGTTTGTGCAAAAATCTAATGAACTTTATGGTGTGCATTTTTTAGCCCACTTGGGCACAATTCTAAAGAAGACTGAAGTCTTCAGCACTTTACACTTTACATTATATCAGGATAAGATATACGTTTTATCAACACCCACAAACTTTAAAGGAGCTAACCTCAGATACATGGTAAGTCAAAGACAGAAAAAGATAATATACATGAGAATACCATCTCTAGGTATAAGGTTGCTATTCATGAAAAAACATTTGTACAAATAGATCGTGAATTCAATTCAGCTTTGTAGAAAAAGATTTGCGAATTTCATATGAATTTTCTTAATATTTTTAGTAAAATCTATTTATATAGCTATATTTCTATAGAAGTTTAATAACAACAGTCCTTTTATGAATTTACTCATGTATTTATTCTACTTAAACCAGCATTTTTGAACACTTCCTTAATCACAATGTGAAAAGTTGACAGCTTGCCTTTGTAGTATTTTTTCTATGCTTAGAAGTGACATAAGTACATTGTACATATTAAAGTTTGGCCATACATTTTTGTGAGTCAGTTTGAAAAAAGGGAGCCAGCCATATCTCGCAATGTGCGGTAACGCTGAAAATAAATGAATTATTGAGCAATTGATCAAACTGTGGAGTCTCGGAGTTAGTCCGGGGAGCATTGGGACTGACCTGACCTATATATATCAACGCACCACTTCACCGTAATAGCATGTCAATCCGACAGCAAATTTAAAAAAAGGGCTGCGGCTACGTTGCGATTAAAGCGTGTTTATTTTTCATTAGTGCAGCAAAACTAATTGCTATTTCCTCTCCCATTGCAAAAAGGATTGGCCCCAGGGGATGAGGTTCCGGGGGCTGATATCAGCTAGGGAAGTGGGGTCCAAACGGTTGCAGGAGGCTCTGCCCCCATTTCTCAACCAGTCTCCAATGGGGTCTCCTGGCACACAGATTGTTGTGGGATGATGTCCCTTAGCTGTTGATGGTCCATGGGGGCCAACATCCCCTCCTATTACCATCAGTAAGTACCACATAGTGGGACTGCTGATGGGAATGTTCCACAAAAAGTGTCATTCTGAGTCTTGTTATGCATGGAAAGTTTCAGGGTGATTTGAACATGACTACAGCCCAAACCGCTTAATGAAATGACACCAATTTTGGCAGAAAGCTAGCTTTTATTCCACAGATTGTGTTTTTTGTTATTTGGTGTTAATCTATGCAGAAGTTGTTGAGACCAAGAACCAGCAACCAGGAAGTGTTGGCAGCCATCTTGGGACTTGCCTTCAGCTGAGTCCCAAAACAAAAAGTAAATAAAATAAAAGAGGGACCCCAGCAGGGTCTCCCACGCTTGTTTATACATACGCCACCGTGTCAGCCAGACCCAGGAGAATGTGCACACATTTTATAAAAAAAAGAAGGGGTGCACGAAGGGCCCCTTCCGGGGGCATTGTTTATGCACTAGGGACCACTATCTCCCCTGGGCTTTCTTTTTTTACTTAGGAAGTAGGGGTTCATGCGGCCCCCCTCCAAGGCTGTTCTTGGCCCGGGAGACCACTAACTCCCTGGGGCAACCCATACAAATTAAAGGAGGGGGGCCACACAACCCACTCCTGGAACCATACATGTCCCTGGGGACTGCTACCCCCAGGGCTGTCTCCTGCTATGCCCCGGGGCGCCCAGCCCGCGACATAGCTGTTTGCTTTTGTTTGGTGGGAGCTGACAGCTCCTGCCAAGCAAAAGCAAACATTCCAGTTCCAGCAGACAGACATGCAGGCAGGGAAAGAGATGAAACAATTGCTCCTGCATGGAAGGAGCTGTCTTTCCAGCAGCACCCTCTGTGCTGCAGAAGGTGTCCCACATGAGACAGGAAGCTGTCTGGGGCAGGGGGGCCTTGAGGCTCACCCCACTGTCCCGATCCTGCACATTGGGTGCCAATGGACACCCAGGAAGATGGCCAGGTCTCGCCCCTGCCTCACCCATTGCATTAAGACCAGGCCTTGGGTGATGAGGTCCCCGGGGCAGAAATTGTCCTGGGGAGGGGGGACTTGTGGCCCCATCCCACATTTAATTAAGGCCAGGCCCTGGAGGATGAAAAACAGAGGAAAGAAAAGACAAAAACAAAAGGCAGAAAAACTAGCAGAAAAGGCAAAACAGAGTGCAAAAAAAGGCAAAACAGAGGGCAGATAAACAAGCAGAAAAGGCAAATCAGGGGCAGAAAAACATGGGAAAAAGGCAAAACAGAGGGTAGAAATATGAGCAGTAAAGGCAAAAGAGAGCAGACAACGGCAAAACAGAGGGCAGAAAAACGAGCAGGAAAGGCAAAACAGAGGGCAGAAAAAGAAGCAGAAAAGTAAAACCAGAGCAGAAGAGGGGAAAACAAAGAGCACTCAGACACACACACACACACTCAGAGACTTACACACCCACTTACAGACCCAATGACACACTTATGTACCTACTCATAGACCCACTTAGACACTCATGCAGCCACTCACTGACCTACTTACAGACCCACTCAGGTTCACGCAACCACTCGCAGACCAACTCAGAGACTCGTGCACTCACTGCTGTAACTGTCTTCTGCAACTGTTCTCCATTTAGCTTGATGTCCCTGCCCACTCCTGCCATCCATTGCCCAATTCTAAGCCCCATCATTGCCCTCCTGTTTAGCCTCTGTGCTTAGCTTGCTGCCCCTACTCTCATTCCCCCTACCCTCTGATGTCTGTGTGCATGCTCCTGCTCCCGCTTTTGCCCACCATACACCATGAACGTACCACCCGCCTATCTACTCTGAGTGTTCTGTTGAGCTGCCACTGCCTATCTCACCTGCCTAGAATGGTCAGATGGCTGCCATCTATCCGAGCTATCTCCACCCTTGCTGTCCAAATTCTATGCTCCTATCCCCTCCCTTCTGTCCTCCATGGACCATTTTACTGCCACTCCCTTCTGCCGTCCATGCTCTGTTGTTATGCAACTGCTCCTCCTGCCTGCCCTGCCTGGTCTGTTGTGAAGCCCATTCCCCTGCCCTCTTTTGTCTGTGTCCAACACCTACCTCTCCCTTCTGTCCTCCATGGTCCTTTGTGCATGCCCCTGAGGAAGGGGCCATCTTGCCCACCATGGCCGTTGTACTGCCACCAACCCTCTGCTTGCCATGCATGCTCTTATGTGCTGCCATAGCCCCTTCCACCTGCTCTGTGCAGTCAGCTATCTGTCCTTGACCCCCTACCATCTTCCCTCCGTTGTCTGTGTGAGTATGCCATTATAGTCTCACTGCTGCCCTTCACGGTGTGTTGTGCTTCCAGTAATCATCCTGCCTGCTCTATATGGTCAGCTTGCAGCTCCTGCCCTGCCCTCTTGCCCCCTGCTCTCCATTTTCCATGTGCAGATCCCTATCCTCTCCCTCCTGCCTTGTGTGGTCCGTTGTGACCCTGCCCCTCCCTCTTGCCCTTCATGGTCTGTTATACAGCAACTGTCCCTCCTTTCTGTCTGCTAAGGTCAGCTTGCTGCACTTGCCTCTTTCAACTTTGTTCTCCGTTGTACATGTGTTTGGCCCCTCCCTATTGCTTTCCATGGTCCATTGTGCTTCACTGCCATCCGCTTGCCCTATGTAGTGTATTGTGCTGCTGCAACCTCTAAAGCCTGCCCTGTACGGTCAGTTTGGTGCCCCTGCCTATCTCCCTCCGGCCCTCTGTTATCCAATACCATGTCCCTACCCCTTTCCTCCTGCCACCTGTTGCATCCAGTTGATCACTTGATTATATGTTACACTTAAGGGAGATGCTGTGGCATTACGGCCAGAGCTGCAGACTTGAAATTGTGGAACCAAGTTCAAGTTTTGGCGTCAGTTCAACATCATGTGATTCTGGGCAAATCACTTAATCTCCCCATGCCTAAAACCAAAATGAATGTGTCCTTGTGTAATGTAACTGATGCTCATGTAAAGCACTCCAATAACTTTGGGTTCAGTCTGCGCAATAATAACAAAACAAAAATAAGTGTTTTACACACTTTTATCCTTGGGCTATATTTGGGCTTAAAATAATAATAAAACAAAAATAAGTGTTTTACACACTTCTATCCTTGGGCTATATTTGGGCTAAACCTGGGTGACATTTGTGCTATATTTGGGCTCTTGTTTCCTCCAGTGGCCATCTTGGAAGAGTTATTTGTTATGAAGCACCCTAATTTCCTCATTTACTACAGTATCCTCAGTAGAAAATGCTTTCACTTTTCCACTTCAATTCCATCAAGATGTTGGTCAGATGTGCCACATATTTGCATAAATTCAGAATGTTAGCACTCTATTTTCTCATTAGAACACTGTAGTAAAGCTTCTGATCACCATAGAGTTAACCAACAGTCTGCTGCTGGTGCTGAAAATGCATTTTTTAGTCTGCACGTCAGAAAGTTTTAATGAAATAGAAGAGGAAGATGGTTGAAAACTCACTTAAAATGTGTCATAATTTTTCTTTCTACAGCACTAACCATAATTTCTTAGGGGATTTTCTGCTGCTGTTGCCCAGTGCTTCCACTGAGCCACGTCCTGCCATGGCAGTTCAGACATGGCCATATGCAAAACAGTCTGACCCTGTTCCTCATGGGAACAGTCCAGCCCGAACTGCCAAGCAGAGAAGCAGAGGTCAGACCCGGGAGAAGCAGAGGTCAGACCCGGGACCAGGGTTCAATTCCCGACGCGGCAGGGTCTTGAGCCCAAATGTCCACGGACTCGATAATTCTCGCTTCGGTGCCTACTCGAATCTCAGGTTCACACTCTGCAACTCTGGGCAATAGCTTGCTTAATCTCCACTATGGCCCCCCCGCGGCGGGATGCCTGGCTTTCACCTTGGGGATGCCCAGTACGGGTTATCTCACAGGGAAAAGCCAGGACGGGTTCCCAAAGCAAGCGCCTTGAGACCTTGTGGTGAAAAGGCGCTATATAAGAACCTTTGACATGACATGACATTTGACATGACAAGCCATGTCTTCCCTGGACCGGAAACAAGCGTCCTGGTACCGGCTTTTAGCTAATCAGCCGTTATCAGCTAGACTAGCTTGAATCCAGTGGCAAAGTGAGCAAGGGACCCATGTCTGGGCATACAAAGCAAAACCAAAGTGGATGACGGACGGAGTGTTGAACATTGCAAGCATTCACCCCCAGTCAAATGATCTGGGTTTAATCCATCATCATTCTTTAGCTCACTCCGCTGACCCAGTTCAGACATGGCCATATGCAAATCAGTCTGACCCTGTGCCTCATGGGAACAGTCCAGCCCGAACTGCCAAGCCATGCCTTCCCTGGACCAGAAACAAGCTTCCGAGGACCGGTTTCTGGCATTACAGCCGTCTTCAGCCCGGCTTGCTTGAATCCAGCGGCAAAGTGAGCAAGGGACTCACGTCTGAGCATACCCTGCCACACTTATGGCGGCCAAAGCGGTACAAAAGCGGGTGGTGATGGACGAAGCATCTGAACCAATCAAACACTCACACCCAGTCAATAGATCTGGGTTTGAGCTAAAGAACGGTGATGGATAAAACCCAGATCAGTTGACAGGGGGTGAGTGTTAGCATTGTCAACGCTCC
Organism: Lissotriton helveticus; assembly: GCF_964261635.1. Classification (NCBI taxonomy): domain Eukaryota; kingdom Metazoa; phylum Chordata; class Amphibia; order Caudata; family Salamandridae; genus Lissotriton; species Lissotriton helveticus. The sequence goes on from NC_136071.1 coordinate 1,022,680,440, forward strand.
GTCTATCTTTACCTTTGGTTTTTCTTTGTTCGCCCTAAGTTGGCAGGGTATGCTCAGACGTGAGTCCCTTGCTCACTTTGCCACTGGAGTCAAGCAAGCCCGGCTGAAGACGGCTGTAATGCCAGAAACCAGTCCTGGGAACTGCCAAGCCATGTCTTCCCTGGACCAGAAACAAGCATCCTGGGACCAGTTTCTGGCTAATCAGCCTTCATCAGCCAGGCTAGCTTGAATCCAATGGCAAAGTGATCAAGGGACCCACGTCTGGGAATACACTGTTAACTTAAGGCGAACAAAGCAAAACCAAAGGGGATGATGGACGGAGTGTTGAATATTGCAAGCACTCACCCCCAGTCAACTGGTCTGGGTTTAATCCATCATCATTCTTTAGCTCACTCCGCCACCCCAGTTCAGACAAGGACATATGCAAATCAATCTGACCCTGTGCCTCATGGGAACAGTCCAGCCCGAACTACCAAGCCATGTCTTCCCTGGACCGGAAACAAGCATCCTGGGACCGGTTTCTGGCTAATCAGTTATCATAAAATCTTGCCACCATTTCATCCAGGAGGTTTACAAAACCCTTGAAAAGGACCTCTAAGGTATCCAACCTCCATTTGCTACTGTTCCTTTGCACCTTCCAGATGCTAAAAGGTGTAAGTTACACCTTTCCAGACCTTTGCAGACATATCCACTGCATTGGATAGGTCTGCCTTCTATAGTGTCCATATCATCTGTTAAACTTATAGTTGCCTTTTCGTTAAACATATACCTAGCATGAACCTCCTCAACTATTTGCTCAAGCAGAATCGTCCCGTAGAAAAACCCTGTCTCTCCTGCTCCTTCTTCCCTACTGGGATCCAAGAATCCTCATCCCCAATGCTATAGTGAAGTATGCTGAAAAATTGCAAAAGATTGCATGGCATTTTGGAGCTCCTTTTATACTTTGTACCTGGTAACCAACTTCTTCCAGTTGATGCTACTTTGTACATGCAGTTTGCTGTGTTTTAGATATTTGCGAAGGCATGGCAAAATAAAATTACAAATTTGCTAATGTTCTGGCTGCAGCAGCAACAAAGCAAGGTGAAAAGGGGTGCCATAATAATTATGTAAGTTCATCGCCAGTGGTAGTGCTGGGAAGCATAGTACCAGACTTGATGCATAAGGAAAATATGAGTCTAAAAGCAATGTGTGAGTTACCATAAACTGGAATGTGTTTCTGTTTAATAAGGTGGACATGAACAGAAAAGGGGATAGCAGGGACCCCTTTATCGGGATGTGAGCTGTCATAAGGTAACACAGTGATAGTGTCAAATGGTGCTGCTCATTTTCAAGCTTGTGGCAGAGGGTATAGAAGGGAAGGGCCATTAGATAAATAAGACACCATGATATGTTCAGATTCAAAGTCAAAAGATGAAAACAGTTTTATTGTTACACTTGTTGGGTTTTGAATGCAGGCCAATAAACAAAGGTGTGCCAGATTTAATTTTAGTGGAGCTGCAGCTTTTTTTATATATATGGAGAAGTGTTAAAGAAGAAAACTGTTTTGATCTTCAACCCAGCATGATAGTACTTAGGCTTAAGTTTTTCATAAGGAGTCACAGACTCATACCACAGCTTTGTGAAGGTTAATTGTGGAACGTCAATTTCAGAACTTTACAGACTAACGGGTAGATGATCAGTTCATAAATCATTGTTTGGGCAAAAATATTCAACAGACTCCTCTAACCATGGGAAATATGATATTGGATGACACAATAAAATAATTTATTAAAATTTCACAAACATCAATGAGAGAGCATACTGATATTCACACAGAAACTGCATATCATTCACCACAAGAGTGATAAATTAAAAAGCACAACAAGAAGCAGTTTTTCAAATTACTCAATATTTGCTTCATATGTGACTTTTCTTTGCATAGAAAAGGGAGAAATCCATGCCTTGCAAATAAGGTAATGTACAAGTGGAGCACTTTGTGAAAGTGTGTCATAGCAGCAGAAAGATGAATGAACACAAGTTTGCTGCGGTAGTTCAAGGATAAGAGAAGTTAGACCTCAAAGGTACTGCATTTAATGATTTCCAAGAAATGGTGTTAGTTGTCTCAGAGAAGGTGGTTAGAAGTGGGAACTTTACTGAATGAGTGGGTACGCTAAGGTGGGAGACAAGTTATTGAACCTTTTAGTTGATTCTGGTGCAGATACCTCTGAAGTTTTCTCAAAGAAATATGAGTTGATTTGCTTTGATTGTCTAAAATAAATGAGCTTAGAAAATAGAGCTAAATTCTGGGTTATGCTCCTTGCATAATTCGGCATAATCTCACATAAATTTGCTGTAATTTTGCATAATTACACTACAGCAAATTATGCGAGTTACACCCACCCTTGCAGGTGTCAAACACTTGAAAAGTTCCTCAGACAAAAGAGCACATTTAATCCATGAACAAAGTGTAATGTGAATGTTTTCAATGGGGAAAGTTGAATTGGTGCAACATTCCAGATGCTGTTACATCAATGTTGTTGTTGTATCAGTCACATTCTATGACCAAAGTCTCTTTCTTTAAGCTGTTGCTTGGTAGGAGACCATCATGTAAGTTGTTTCCCGATTAGGGGCCCGATTCCGATCTCGCTCAGAAGGGCTCCGAACGTGATCCGGCTGGAAAAAGTACGAGCTGTTCGCGTGTTCTCCGTCCGACTTGTACAGCTGTACGAGTGAGCAAGTACGATGTGAGAAGCGTAAAATCACCAACCAAATTGTTTCTGGGTCTGAATTGCTCTGTTCGCCTTGTCCATAAGCAAACCGTGCCGTGCAATGGAGACGATTTCCAACTGAGCCAGTACGATGCACGCGCCGGACAGCCAGATCGAGCCGAAGTTTCTGGCTTGCAAAACATCAGAGAAGCTGCTTTGGGGGTCCACGTCGGACCCTCCGTCACCCGCAGCCTTACAACTCAGACACAGGGTCACCACAACACAGGCCCGTATGGTGTGGATGGCACCGACACGTACCCACTGTAGCGGGCGACCTTTTGTGAGACGTACCCATGCAGTCAATGGGAGCCCATGTACGCGTCGTACGACCGGCTACCATTGACTTCTATGGGAGTCGGACCAAACCGAGTCCGGCAGCATGCAGCCACATTGTACTCGCTCGGTCGAACTGTAGGAGTCCAGCTCTGTCAGAAAACACTCCGGTTCCGGCTCAGTCGGAGAGCTTTCCGACCCAGATCGGAATCGACCCCTAGATGTTAAGGTTCCTGTAGAAAGGTGTTTGTTTCGTTAATAGAGTTAGACAATATAGACAAAGATGGAGTTGAATAAGCCCAATTAAGGTTCACAGATGAGTTGGATCCAGATGAGCCACAAAACCTACTCAATTAAAAGTGAGAGATGTGGTGTGCATTAAAAAAAATAAGATGTCAAAAAAGGGGACTGTAATTTTGGTAAACATGTTGTGATTGAAGTGTGTGGCAATACTATTCCTGTTAAAAGACGCGACTAGTGGAATGGGGAGAGGGTCATCAAAGAGCATCACAGAGATAAGGGGCAGGCTAAAGGAGCTACAAAAAATAGTGACTAGCCTACAATACAGGGGAGCAAAAGTTAGTAGAGAACTGCGTTCAGGTTCAATCAATTAATATTTGCTTCAATTGGTGTTGCTCTCTTATCCTTCGTATTTTTTATCATTATGCTTTGTATATGTGGGTAATTTAAATATTCATTAAAGGACACTACCTAATAATATTTTGCACACAATTGTCTAAACATGCTTTTTGATAAACTTCAAGGGGCAAGATGGTGAGAAGTCTGCCTTCATTGTCACAAAATCATCATAAAACCTCACTATGCTGTTTGCTAAAGCATGAAATTAATATGAAATGACATGCAAGTGGTATTTTTCTAATTCCACTAGGAACATGGTTCATGTGTGAACTCCAATGCCCCCTTACACCTCACACAATAAAATGGATAAAAAATGTGTGTGCTCTTTCTGGAGACGTGAGTTTATTAAGCTAGTATGGGAGGATCTATGTGCACATTCTCAAGCTGTGCCAACCGTATGTCTAGGGACTAAATGCATTGGTCAGAATCCATTTTGTGGGGGGGCGTGGCTTGCGCCCAGCGGTAATGGCGGCTCCGTGCTGACTCTCCGGTGATGGTGGGAGACAGGAGCCGACGCCAGCCGCTTTAATGCCATACTTCGGACCCTAAACAACGGGACAAGTCATCCCAACATATGGAGCCTCACCTGGTGCCATTTCGGTGATTTTTCCTGGCGGGACAGAAGTTCGGGGCTTCCTCGTATGCAGCGCGGCTCCGATGAGTTGCGGCCGCCATTTTGTTTCTCCTTTGAAGTCGCGGACGAAGATCCCTACTAGCGACGCTACTTTGCCTCACGCTGCTCCTGCATATTACAAACCTTAGCGACCCCCTCATTGATGCAGGTATCGTTTTCCTCATTCTTTGGACAGCTGCTTTTTTTTTTGTTTTTTAGTTGTTTCGCCTGCACTCCCAGGTATGCTGTCTCCTCACATGCCCGCCATTTTATGATGTGCTCACCACAGACAATCTCTTTTTCTGGCAGCCCTAATACTTTCTCTGGAAACATGAACTCTTGACTTTTCAAAAATTGCGCAGCATTCTTCTTCTAAGAAAAACCAAAGGTGATGATGGACGGAGCGTTGACAATGCAAACACTCACCCCCAGTCAACTGATCTGGGTTTAATCCATCACCGTTCTTTAGCTCACTCCGCCACCCCAGTTCAGACATGGCCATATGCAAATCAGTCTGACCCTGTGCCTCATGGGAACAGTCCAGCCCGAACTGCCAAGCCATGTCTTCCTTGGACCGGAATCAAGCTTCCCAGGACCGGTTTCTGGCATTACAGCCGTCTTCAGCCGGGCTTGCTTGACTCCAGTGGCAAAGTGAGCAAGGGACTCACGTCTGAGCATACCCTGCCAACTTAGGGCGAACAAAGAAAAACCAAAGGTGATGATGACGGAGCGTTGACAATGCAAACACTCACCCCCAGTCAACTGATCTGGGTTAAATCCATCACCGTTCTTTAGCTCACTCCGCCATCCCAGTTCAGACATGGCCATATGCAAATCAGTCTGACCCTGTGCCTCATGGGAACAGTCCAGCCCGAACTGCCAAGCCATGTCTTCCCTGGACCAGAATCAAGCTTCCCAGGACTGGTTTCTGGCATTACAGCCGTCTTCAGCCGGGCTTGCTTGACTCCAGTGGCAAAGTGAGCAAGGGACTCACGTCTGAGCATACCCTGCCAACTTAGGGCGAACAAAGAAAAACCAAAGGTAAATATAGACGGAGCGTTGACAATGCTAACACTCACCCCCTGTCAACTGATCTGGGTTTTATCCATCACCGTTCTTTAGCTCAAACCCAGATCTATTGACTGGGTGTGAGTGTTTGATTGGTTCAGATGCTTCGTCCATCACCACCCGCTTTTGTACCGCTTTGGCCGCCATAAGTGTGGCAGGGTATGCTCAGACGTGAGTCCCTTGCTCACTTTGCCGCTGGATTCAAGCAAGCCGGGCTGAAGACGGCTGTAATGCCAGAAACCGGTCCTCGGAAGCTTGTTTCTGGTCCAGGGAAGGCATGGCTTGGCAGTTCGGGCTGGACTGTTCCCATGAGGCACAGGGTCAGACTGATTTGCATATAGCCATGTCTGAACTGGGGTGGCAGAGTGGGCTAAAGAACGGTGATGGATCAAACCCAGATCTATTGACTGGGTGTGAGTGTTTGATTTTGTCAGATGCTCCGTCCATCACCACCCCCCTTTTGTACCGCTTTGGCCGCCATAAGTGTGGCAGGGTATGCTCAGACGTGAGTCCCTTGCTCACTTTGCCGCTGGATTCAAGCAAGCCGGGCTGAAGACGGCTGTAATGCCAGAAACCGGTCCTCGGAAACTTGTATCCGGTCCAGGGAAGGCATGGCTTGGCAGTTTGGGCTGGACTGTTCCCATGAGGCACAGGGTCAGACTGATTTGCATATAGCCATGTCTGAACTGGGGTGGCAGAGTGGGCTAAAGAACGGTGATGGATCAAACCCAGATCCATTGACTGGGTGTGAGTGTTTGATTGGTTCAGATGCTCCGTCCATCACCACCCCCTTTTGTACCGCTTTGGCCGCGATAAGTGTGGCAGGGTATGCTCAGACATGAGTCCCTTGCTCACTTTGGCGCTGGATTCAAGCAAGCCGGGCTGAAGACGGCTGTAATGCCAGAAACCGGTCCTCGGAAGCTTGTTTCCGGTCCAGGGAAGGCATGGCTTGGCAGTTCGGGCTGGACTGTTCCCATGAGGCACAGGGTCAGACTGATTTGCATATAGCCATGTCTGAACTGGTGTGGCAGTGTGGGCTAAAGAACGGTTATGGATCAAACCCAGATCTATTGACTGGGTGTGAGTGTTTGATTGGTTCAGATGCTCCGTCCATCACCACCCCCTTTTGTACCGCTTTGGCCGCCATAAGTGTGGCAGGGTATGCTCAGACGTGAGTCCCTTGCTCACTTTGCCGCTGGATTCAAGCAAGCCGGGCTGAAGACGGCTGTAATGCCAGAAACCGGTCCTCGGAAGCTTGTTTCCGGTCCAGGGAAGGCATGGCTTGGCAGTTCGGGCTGGACTGTTCCCATGAGGCACAGGGTCAGACTGATTTGCATATAGCCATGTCTGAACTGGGGTGGCAGAGTGGGCTAAAGAACGGTGATGGATCAAACCCAGATATATTGACTGGGTGTGGGTGTTTGATTGGTTCAGATGCTTTGTCCATCACCACCCCCTTTTGTACCACTTAGCCTGCCATAAGTGTGGCAGGGTATGCTCAGACGTGAGTCCCTTGCTCACTTTGCCGCTGGATTCAAGCAAGCCGGGCTGGAGACGGCTGTAATGCCAGAAACCAGTCCTCGGAAGCTTGTTTCCGGTCCAGGGAAGGCATGGCTTGGCAGTTCGGGCTGGACTGTTCCCATGAGGCACAGGGTCAGACTGATTTGCATATAGCCATGTCTGAACTGGGGTGGTAGAGTGGGCTAAAGAACGGTGATGGATCAAACCCAGATCTATTGACTGGGTGTGAGTGTTTGATTTTGTCAGATGCTCCGTCCATCACCATCCCCCTTTTGTACCGCTTTGGCCGCCATAAGTGTGGCAGGGTATGCTCAGACGTTAGTCCCTTGCTCACTTTGCCGCTGGATTCAAGCAAGCCGGGCTGAAGACGGCTGTAATGCCAGAAACCGGTCCTCGGAAGCTTGTTTCCATCCAGGGAAGGCATGGCTTGGCAGTTCGGGCTGGACTGTTCCCATGAGGCACAGGGTCAGACTGATTTGCATATAGCCATGTCTGAACTGGGTTGGCAGAGTGGGCTAAAGAACGGTGATGGATCAAACCCAGATCTATTGACTGGGTGTGAGTGTTTGATTGGTTCAGATGCTCCGTCCATCACCACCCCCTTTTGTACCGCTTTGGCCGCCATAAGTGTGGCAGGGTATGCTCAGACGTGAGTCCCTTGCTCACTTTGCTGCTGGATTCAAGCAAGCAGGGCTGAAGACGGCCGTAATGCCAGAAACCGGTCCTCGGAACCTTGTTTCCGGTCCAGGGAAGGCATGGCTTGGCAGTTCGGGCTGGACTGTTCCCATGAGGCACAGGGTCAGACTGATTTGCATATAGCCATGTCTGAACTGGGGTGGCAGAGTGGGCTAAAGAACGGTGATGGATCAAACCCAGATCTATTGACTGGGCGTGACTGTTTGATTGGTTCAGATGCTCCATCCATCACCACCCCCTTTTGTATCGCTTATGCCGCCATAAGTGTGGCAGGGTATGCTCAGACGTGAGTCCCTTGCTCACTTTGCCGCTGGATTCAAGCAAGCCGGGCTGAAGACGGCTGTAATGCAAGAAACCGGTCCTCGGAAGCTTGTTTCCGGTCCAGGGAAGGCATGGCTTGGCAGTTCGGGCTGGACTGTTCCCATGAGGCACAGGGTCAGACTGATTTGCACATAGCCATGTCTGAACTGGGGTGGCAGAGTGGGCTAAAGAACGGTGATGGATCAAACCCAGATCTATTGACTGGGTGTGAGTGTTTGATTGGTTCAGATGCTCCGTCCATCACCACCCCCTTTTGTACCACTTTGGCCGCCATAAGTGTGGCAGGGTATGCTCAGACGTGAGTCCCTTGCTCACTTTGCCGCTGGATTCAAGCAAGCCGGGCTGAAGACGGCTGTATTGCCAGAAACCAGTCGATCGGAAGCTTGTTTCCGGTCCAGGGAAGGCATGGCTTGGCAGTTCGGGCTGGACTGTTCCCATGAGGCACAGGGTCAGACTGATTTGCAAATAGCCATGTCTGAACTGGGTTGGCAGAGTGGGCTAAAGAACGGTGATGGATCAAACCCAGATCTATTGACTGGGTGTGAGTGTTTGATTGGTTCAGATGCTCCGTCCATCACCACCCCCTTTTGTACCGCTTTGGCCGCCATAAGTGTGGCAGGGTATTCTCAGATGTGAGTCCCTTGCTCACTTTGCCGCTGGATTCAAGCAAGCCGGGCTGAAGACGGCTGTAATGCCAGAAACCAGTCCTCAGATGCTTGTTTCCGGTCCAGGGAAGGCATGGCTTGGCAGTTCGGGCTGGACTGTTCCCATGAGGCACAGGGTCAGACTGATTTGCATATAGCCATGTCTGAACTGGGGTGGCAGAGTGGGCTAAAGAACGGTGATGGATCAAACCCAGATCTATTGACTGGGTGTGAGTGTTTGATTGGTTCAGATGCTCCATCCATCACCACCCCCTTTTGTACCGCTTTTGCCGCCATAAGTGTGGCAGGGTATGCTCAGACGTGAGTCCCTTGCTCACTTTGCCGCTGGATTCAAGCAAGCCGGGCTGAAGATGGCTGTAATGCCAGAAACCGGTCCTCGGAAGCTTGTTTCCGGTCCAGGGAAGGTATGGCTTGGCATTCGGGCTGGACTGTTCCCATGAGGCACAGGGTCAGACTGATTTGCATATAGCCATGTCTGAACTGGGGTGGCAGAGTGGGCTAAAGAACGGTGATGGATCAAACCCAGATCTATTGACTGGGTGTGAGTGTTTGATAGGTTCAGATGCTCCGTCCATCACCACCCCCTTTTGTACCGCATTCTTCTTCTAAGGCATTGAATATTATATCATTTTCAACTTCTACCTGATGCTACTGTTTACCACATGAGACTTTCGCCTCTGTATTTCTCTGGACTTCATACTCATGTTATTAACTTTCACGAATATAGTGGCTTTTTTTTTCCCTTCTCTTCATGTTTTGAATGCATTACTCATGTCATTCGTCATGGATAAATCCTATTTTGCGTCTTCATGATGTATTGCTATATATAGATGTTTCATTCATTTTATTTATAGGCCTCTGATGTAAATTTATATTATATTCTTACTTGATGCTCGAAATTGTATGTGGATGTAATATTTATCTTAGGCCTATGAGCAGACTGTCTAAATCCTCTGCACCACCTTTGACTGCACATCGCAATTTTCAGCTACGTATTAGCTCTCACTACGAGTGTTTGAACATAGAGACCTGAGATGAAAGTGCTTCTAAGGACGCCTCAACATCTCACAATACTTATAGCTGTGCGGCTACCAAGGCTACCACAAAGAGACTAAAAAGGATCCTCCTTCCCCTCCCAAACAATCTAATTCAGTTTCAATGGACTTAATCCTTGAAGAGATTAGAGACTTAAAACCGTTTATTGAAGAAACTAAATCCACTCTTCAACTTCTTTCTGACAAGTGGTCCACCATAGACCAACGTGTAACTGTACTGGAACAAAATGTTGACTCTATTTCTTCTTCGACTTCCAAAATGGATTCTATCTCCTCACAAGTTTCGGTACTCCATAAGTAGATCAAGAACTTGGAAAATAGAAACAGAAGGAGCAATTTGACGCATTTATGGCCTTCCTGAAGCAGCAGAAGGGTCAGATGCCCCTCTTTTCTTCAAAAAGTTTCTCCCTAATCTGCTTAAATTACATGAAGACACTAATTAGTAGAGGGAGCTCGTGAGCTGTTCTAGAACGCTAGAAACTCCAGATCGCCATCTTCACTGCAGCGAGGAGGTCACGGTGCCGCCTCAGCAACCGCAGACTGTAAACTGCACCCGCAACCGCAACCGTATGATCGTGAATGAGCTAAGGAGCGCAGGAGCCTAAGTGACACGCAGCATCAGGCATGCGGACGAGGAGCCCGAAATAGCCCCTATCACCGCCACTTCGTCCGTCTGCTTTCCTGTCTGCTGGCTCTTTGATGGACCGAGCGCGGCTGGGCATAGCGGTTGCTGCAGCGAAGCGAGACGACGACACGACGACACGGTGAGCCGGTCTGGGGGGGGAGCTGGCTGCAGGTTGCAGCGAACTGCGGGCAGGCACAGGTGGAAGGCGAGAGCACCTGCTCGTGTACCTGTGCACCCTAAGCCCCGATCTAGGCACTGCGTCAGGATCAGGATTGGCCGCCATTTCAGTAAATAAAACATTTAAATATCCAAAATACTCTCTCTGTAACCCCCCCACAAAAATCAAACAGGCGCAAGGGCTACGGACTAAGGTGCGAGGTCTACGGCGCCGCAGGGGCTGCTGGCAGGTGTGAGCGCTGTTTTAAGCGCTGTGATAACAACACCTGATAGTAGGGGGGGTGAGGGTGTTGTTACATTTTGGTCCCTCGCATAACCACCTCGCGCCTTCGGGGCCAATGTTCTAATGTGCGGTAGGCAGGCGGTGAGCGCTGTGTGGAGCTTGAGCGCTGCGATAACAACGCCGCCACCGACACTGTTCTGTGCAGTTTGACCACCTGGGCTATACACCGACACTGTTTTTAGTTCAGTCTGACCACCTGGGCTACACACTTATTGAGACAAGACTTTAAGTCCCTAATCTCAACTGAATTAGAGCGCAGGAGCATTACGAACTGAAGGAACACAGAGAGTCGGTCTATCTTTGGGTTCTCCTCTAGGGGAGTGCGGGAGCATTGCCTTCATCTTCACTGCCCCGACCTTCCCAGAGTGTACAAAGCAACCCAGCAGGAAATTAATTAACAGGAAATTACAGGAGAAAGGAGAAACAATTAGGACTAGAAACTCGACCTTACTGCAGGACCACACACAGGCAAAGCCGCGCCCTGATAGATCTGCCAGAAGACGGAAGGCAAAACTCTTCTACCCCCCGGGAGTGGGGGAGTTCTACCCTGGGCCAGTGCTCTTGGAGGGGGCACTCTTGGAATCATCTGGAGCCACAGGGGCCACTCCAACGCTCCCAGTTTCATTTATGGCGTCTCCAGCACGGACAGTGACATTGAATAATGCACCGCCGCAAACAGGTGAAGAGGGGAAGCGCTATAATCAAGCCCACCTAACCCCCCGCCCGGGTGCTACTGTAGCCATCACTGGGCCCTTATGCAACAGAGATATAAGAACTTTCTTGCACCCTCTGGTAATAAGTTCTGCAGCACCCTTTAGGACCCAGAGTGGTACATTGCCTACAAATTTGCCTGAGGACGGACAGGGCCAGTGCTTGAGCTCCACCCTGGGGCAGGCTCCAGGGCCACCCCTTTCACCAACAATAATCATGTTTCAGGGGGGTTACCTGCTCAAGTTAGAGTCAGCCGACAGGGCAGTTTCGAGGCCCGAGCACACCAGAACAACAACCCCGTCCCCTCAAGCATTAGAAAATGTTCAATTTAATTTGTCCCCAAATGGGGCCCCAATGGCTGATGCGCGTAACGGCCCATGCCGCAGGGCATCCGCAAACGGAGAGTATATACTTGATGCGTCTGGTAACAGTAAAGGCCCTGACGAAGGAGGAGTAATCACAGAACTATCATCCCGGCACACCCAGTCTCCGATCCGGTTGAACTGGAGTTTCCCTGGTCAAGACAAAACATCTCAGTCAGCATCCCCAAGACGCAGAAGGGGGGACAGCCCCCCAGTGTTTGTATACCACCTAACATTGATCAACGAGACCCTAATTTCCATGACTGGAGCCGCAATCATGCATGCCGATAAGCTTGATGCCCAGATAAATATATTACAAACAGTGGTAAATTTAATCTCTGGGGTCGATGCGAAATTGGATCAATTAAACTCCCTGATCCGCAGAGCACAGGATAGTACAAATTTTAAGCCGGAACCATGTAGTTGCGGTCCTATTTTGAAAAATCTAGAAAAACTTCCGCATATTATGACTCCACTAATTGAGGATCCTAAAATAGAAGCTGGTAAGAACAAGGACTCAAATGTAAAGGTACCAGTGCCCGACCCGCCTAAAGAAGAAGGCATAAAAGTCTCATCAAAAGATAGAACAGAAACAAATGAAAATAATGAAAATAAATTTGCTAGGGCGGGGCTCCCCTCGGTGATTAACGCAAATACCGTAGAGGCCTCACCGACCATAACAATAATTCACGACCGGGAGCAGATTCCCACCTCGACCAGCCTAGACTCCAAAAAGAATCTATAGAGAAAAAACAATAAAAAAATAAAAAAATTGAACAAGGCGAACAAAAATAAATCCATACGGGAATGGTTTTGTCCCGGCAATCAGACGCAAGGCTATACAGAGACACCGGAAATGACTGTACCAGATGTTACCCTCATAACATCAGAAAGCTTGGAACCAAAGCACGAAGTTCTTCATTTGACTGATGCAGAAATAATTCCAGGGCCGGTTGCTTCTCTGGTAGTGCCCAGGCCAGCCTCACCAGTTCCAATAATATGCCGAGCAAACAATTCACAAGGTCAACATCCCGCGGAAGCGACTCAAACTCGTTCCATTGAATATGATGCTCGTTTAAACTACCCTCTGGTCACCGTCCCATTATCGTTGACGACGCATGGTGCGGCTCAAGGGTCACGGGCCGTCTTTGATACCAAGAATATCGAAAATGTTTCATTTAATAATTGCCCTCCCAGTTTCCCACTTACGGTGGCCCCTGAACGAGCTAGCTGGCTTTTCACAGGCACCACAAACTGGAGGTCAGGCCGCGGACTCCGTTGCTCACTTAAATCATGCCCAATCCCAGGATCGGGAAATCAGACTGTATCCAGAGTATGTCTCGCAGGGGAGGTGGGACGTTCTCAACCGCAGCAACCTTTTGACACTCTGTGCAAACATCCCAGGGCTGGAGGGAATAAAAACTACTGACATCGAAACCATCTCCTTCCTATCTCCGGACGCGGAAGAGAAAATGAAACCACGGAGCTAATCTTCACGAACTCGGCCATGGCAGAGGCCTTGAAAAGCCAGTATAAGCTACTGGAAAGCAGGGGTATAAAGATAAAACGTGCGAGGTCACGGGAACTTGATCTGGAGCTGCTGGGAAGAAAAAACTTGCATAAGACCTTGTGTTCCTTGCACACTCTGCACACTTCTAAACATCATCTCACGCAGTCCGTGGGCCGTGCCGCTCTTCACAAGATCTTGGCTTATAGATTACACCCATTGCCCCTCAAAGAACTATACTCCTGCGGTCAGGCCAGCTCAGGAGTCTGGGAATGTAGGCTTTGCATGTATAAACGTGAGTCTTTGGCCCACCTCCTTTTTTGCTGCCCGGCCCTGTGTCGGGCCCGCAGTCTTTATCTCAGGCCATTACTAAGACAATCGGGCTTACGTACCGCAAAGGAGGGGATTATCCATCTTTACACCCTGTCCACGGTAAAGCATATGGTGGCCTTTGGAATGTTCATCTTTCAAGCACGGGCAATGTTGATGACTTCTACTGGTCGGAGTATGGAGTCTCCTGCCGGCCCATGAACTAGATAATCTGAACTTTTGAAATTTTCTTGATTTTAACTTTTGTAATGTTGTTATCTTGTATTTTGGTTTTATGTAATGGTTTTCAGTAACCAAACAATAAATATCATTCATTCAGTAATTTAAACATTCAAAGAGCACACCGGCTGGGACCACAACCACATTCTACTACTTCCCCTTTGGCACACAAACCAAGGGGAGTAATTCTGTATTTTCTTGAATACACTGACCTGCTCAAGGTTCTGATGGCTGCCAAAGCAATGTCCCGCATTACATGGTCAGGCAACACCCATACATCTCACAAGACTATGCTAAGTCAACTGCTGATCGTCGTAAGGAATTCCTGTCTTTGAGACCACATCTATGCTCAATTGGTGCACGATACGGTCTTTTTTACCCTTACTTGTTCAAAGTTACCATAAACAACAAAACCACCACTTACGAGGATCCTTTTAAGTTGAAAAGTTTTCTTAATTCTTATCACGCTGAGACCATGGAAACCGCACCACCATAATTTTTGCCATGATTGTATGAGACATATGTAATGTGTAGTGGCACTGTTTGTTCTCGATTCCTTTTTCTCCTTTGAGACTTGGTTTTCTGTCTTTGCAGCGGTTGCTCTATATGATCAATATTTATCTTGTTTACCTCTCTTTTTTTTGTGTTTCTACCAGGTTGTGTTCACGTTTCATACTTCCCTTCCATTATGCGGCTTGTTCGTCCAGTGCTCCTTCCCGACCTCCCTTGTAGTCCTTGGTTCTGTCATTGTTCCGTGTGGCCTTCCACCCCTCCACCTCCCGTATGTCTTGGATTTTACGTAAGTTCCTTTTTTCAATTGTTTTTCTTCTTCTTTCTGTTACTCTTTTCTGCTCTTCCTGCCTCCCTTACCTGATCACTATACCATCTTTTTTACCTTACTCGTCATTTTTTCTTACTTCATCTCAGGATCTATTTTCTTGCCTTTTCTCTTTTCCTTATTTCTTTTTCTACCTTGTTCTCATTTTTCACACTTTATTCAGATGGTTGGTTATACATTACTTCCAATTTGGCTCAAGTTGTTCTTCTTATTGGACTTATTCAATTTGTTGTAAATTTGTTTCATGCCTTTAAAAATAGTTTCATGGAATGTGAGAGGCTTACATTCCCCCATTAAAAGACAGAGAGTATTGTCACACCTAGCTCGATTAGACGCTGACGTTGCATGCATACAAGAATCTCATCTCACACAAGATGAATCCTTGAAACTTAAAAAAGGTTGGATCGGTGATCTTTTTTTTTCACCTGGAGATGGCAAGCGCAATGGAGTTGTTATCCCTTTTCGCAAATCTTTATCTATTAAAATTTTGTCACATTCCACTGATCAAGCAGGCAGGTGGGTGTTTGTTAATTTTACGTTGGATAGCATACCAGTTTCTCTTTTAAATGTCTACGCCCCCACAATTGGAGACCCCTCTTTTTGGACCTCATTATCTCAACAAATAACTCAATGTTATGATGACAATTTCATTCTCACAGGCGATTGCAATGACATTCTTGACCCCTTTTTAGATCGCAACTCCTCCACCCCATTGGTACCTCACAAATCTCATAGATCATTTGTAAACACTATCAAACAACATAAACTTATTGACGCTTGGAGGTTATGCAACCCAGAGTTGAGAGAATACTCCATTTACTCCTCCACACATCATACACAGTCACGTCTGGATTACATATTTCTCTCCCACAATCTTACTCAATCACTACTCAAAGCTGACGTTAGTTCCATTTTAATTTCAGATCATGCCCCTGTCACTTTATGCCTGGATGTTTTGCAGAAGCCTAATTTAACCCGTAAATGGCGTTTCAATAATGCTCTCCTCTTAGATACTTCTTTTACTTCTTCTTTTACCTCCTTCCTTAAAGAATATTTTGAAATTAATCAGATGAATGATGTCTCTTTTTCCACAGTTTGGGATGCATTTAAAGCATCTGCTAGGGACTTCATCATCCGTTTTGTCTCCAGCAAACGCAAATTAGCACAACAAAAATGAATGCTCTACTCACCAGAATTAAGACCTTGGAGCATTCCTATTACTCCTCTAAATCCAAAGATTGCTTATCCGAACTTTTAAAAATCAAATTTCAGTTTAATCGCGATACCACTAAAAATGCATCTAATTACCTATTAAAGTCAAGTGCGAAATTTTACGGTGGTCGCAATAAAGCCGGGAAGCTTCTGGCCAATTATTTGAAAACTAAGCAAAATAAACTCAATATAGAATCTATCTTCAGCTCTGATAATTCATTAAAATTCAAAGATAAGGAGATCCTCCAGGAATTCCTTCAATTTTATACAACATTATACACTTTCGAAACTTCGGCGTCTGATGATACCATCTCTCAGTTCTCAACTTAACCTTTCCCCTGACTCTCGCCCTGATTTTTCTTCTTTGGAATCTGATATTACCCAACAAGAACTCCATAATGCTCTAATCACTCTTAATAAAGATAAGGCCCCAGAACCGGACGGTTTTACGGTGGAATTTTTTCTTCATTTTGCATCTCTTTTGCTTCCCAAATTACATACCCTTATATTGACCTTCTTGCACTTTGGAAATTCTATTGGTTCTTTTTTCGGATGCACTTATTTGCCTCATTCCCAAAGCTGGTAAAGATTCACAATATTGTAAAAATTATAGGCCAATCTCTTTGGTTAACGTCGTTTATAAAAAAAATTCAAAAGCCTTGACACTACGTTTAGAATCTCATTTACCTGAATTATTGGGAACAGAGCAATCTTGTTTCGTTAAGGGGAGGCTTATTACGGACAACACTCGTTTATTTTTTGACATCCTCTCCAAAGTCCCTCACATTTCTCACCCCCTTGCTGCCATAGCTCTGGATGCGGAGAAGGCATTTGATAGAGTTGAATGGTCCTATCTTTTTCATACACTTAAATGGTTTGGTTTAGGACCCAAGATTATTGCTTTAATTTCCATTTTATATTCCAACCCGAGAGCTGCTGTTACCGCAAATGGTCAGATCTCTTCTTATTTTCATCTTGCAAGAGGAGTTAGACAAGGCTGTCCTCTATCTCCATTTCTCTTTAATATTGCCCTGGAACCCTTTTTGCTTAGAATTCAACAAAACTCAGATATGACTATGGTCTCTTACGCCGGCGATACGCAGTTGGCGGTGACATTGAGTGGGAGGGCTGACCTTGAGGCCCCCCGGTTTTGGGCTGGACTCCTGGCAATAGCAGGCTGGATGACAGATAACTGTCTTCAACTTAATGCTCAGAAGACAGAGGTTTTGATCGTGGATAAACAGAGCAGCCTTTGGAGCGATGAATGGTGGCCTTCAGAACTAGGTGTTACTCCGACCTTAGTGACAGAGGTCAAAAACTTGGGTGTCTGGCTGGACTCTGCCCTTAGTTTTTGTAGCCATACTAAAAAAGTGGCAGCTACCTGTTTCGGTATTCTGTGAGGGCTCAGACCTATTCTGAAGTTTTTCGACGCCCCTACTAGGCAGTTGATCCTGCAGGCCACTATCCTATCACGGCTTGACTATGCCAGTTCGCTCCTACTGGGGGCCAATCAGGCAGAAATCACTCGGCTGCAGCGTGTTCAAAACGCTGCCGCTAGAGCCTTGGTAGGTTTACCGAGGTTTTGTTCCGTGAAGGAAACTATACGGTCATTGCATTGGTTGCCCATGGCACAACGGATCGACTTTAAAATTCTATGTCTGTCTTTTAAGATCCTTAAACTGTCTTCCCCCCAGATTTTGGAGAACCTTCTCATTCCTTATGTACCATCTCGGTCATTAAGATCTCTGGGTCAAAATCTGGTGGTGGTCCCGCGGTTTAAGCTCTGCCGTGCCGGGGGACGCTCCTTCCGAGTTCTAACTGCGAAGTTATAGAATTCACTCCCATCCCAAACTCGTGCACTGGATAATCTGCTCGAGTTCAGGATAGCTATAAAACCCCATCTGTTCCCCTCTGCACTCTAGGTTTCAGTGTCTGTCTACCTGGCTCCTTGATGCCTGTTGTGTTATGTTTGTTGCCTGTCCAAAGCGCCGGGACGCCCCTTTGCTGGGGCAGCTGTGCGCTATACAAGTGTGAATAACATAACATAACATAACATAACATATACAGGGATTCACTTTCCAAGACTCCAACATTAAAATGGCAGCGTATGCTGATGACGTGCTCTTATTCTTATCACAACCCCAAACTTCCCTACCTGCTTTTCTGGAAGAGGTGGAGGCCTTTGCGTCAGTGTCTGGCTATAAATTAAATAAAGACAAGTGTGAAATTCTACCCTTGACAAATTATACTTTTAGTGCTGACTATGCTGCTTCCGGCTTTTCATGGAGTCCCCACTCCATTAAATATCTCGGCTTAGATTTTACTCCTACTATTGTGGGAACAATATCACGATGCATGGAAAAATGTATAGACAGATTATCCTCCTTAACAGCAAAATGGCATCCCTTATATTTGTCTTGGTGGGGTCGCTTAGATACCATCAAAATGATGCTCTCCCCCATTGTCCTTTATACCATTTCTAATATTCCGTTGGCAATTCCTTTCAAATATTTTAAGAAAATGAACTCCATTTTATCTTCCTTTTTATGGGGGAAAAAGAAATCATGTATGTCTATTTCTAAATTAATTCGCCCAAAATCAGAAGGATTGATTTTCCTCTCTACCACAAATCCTTTATACTAACCCAATCCTCACGATGGTTCTTAGATCCTTGTACAAAATGCCCTCTGTGGACTACGCTGGAGCGTTCCTTTATCTCGCCTTTTACCTTTCATGAATATTTATCTTTCACACTTAAGCCACAATCTATCTCTACCCCTCTTCATAAATACAATTCTAAACTTCTTCCCGTCCCCTCTAACATACCTTTTCTTGATCTCCCTATGGCACAACACTAATATTCTCATTAATAACAAATCCTTTTTTGGGAAATCCTGGCGACATCGGGGATTAATATGGATTCATCAACCGTATCAGCAGAGCAATATTATGTATTTTACGCAAGCAAGTACTGCTTTTGATCTCCCTACTTCTTTCAGTGTTAAATATTCTATTCTAACTTGTGCCGTTGAATCCGCCCTTTCAAATTATATATCTTCTCCTTCTGATGCTTCCTCCTCCCCTACTCATGCAGATACTTTATGTTCTTTGCTGCTTCGTAATTCTAAAGCTTCTACAATTTATAAATGTTTGCATTCCCCTTTGATTCCAAGAGTTAAGACTAAGACGGAACTGTCTTGGAAAACAGATTTAGATGTTCTCTGGAACGTGGACTTGTGGGACAAAATATGGCTTCATCTTCGCAAATCTTCTAGAGCTGCTAATACGACGCAAACACTCTTCTTGATATATAACAGACTTTTATTTATTCCTTCTATCTTACATACGCATTGCTCCACCACCCCTCACACTAGTTGATCCTACTTATCACCACATGCTGATTTATTACACATGCTTTTTAATTGCAAATATGTCTGGCACTTTTGGATAAAGGTATGGTCCCAAATAAATTCTATTTTCCACTCTAATCCCCCCTTTTCCATTCTACATATATTTTTAGGCAGTCTCTCTCCAATTTGGAAATCCAATACTGCACGTATCAACATCATTGATTTGCTAATTGCAGTAGCTTTTCAACAAATAACCAAAAATTGGAAAGATTTTACCAAAATTTCATATCAAGCATGGTGGTATGAGATCTGTTATAATCATAGATTGGATACCACGTTTGTCTATCCCCTTCATTTGGCATCTAAACGTTTAGATTTATGGGAACCGGTTACCTCATTCATTGACATCAGTGCAAGGTGCGCCCCCTCTCTAATACCCCTGCAACAAGAAGTAGCTAAGCCTCCATGACTTCCTCTATGTTATTATACAGTTAGATTTCTAAACTTTATTGTTAGTGTATTTTATACACTTGCACTCTTTTATTTTTTTGAAGAAAAAAAAATCTCTCTCCCCCTTGTATTACATTTATGATATTGCTACTCTGATGGTTTTTGCCAACCTATAATGCTTTTTGTGTCTTTTTCCTCTGTATAACATTTATTTCAACCAGTACCGATTGTATACTTTTATTCTTTGTTTTTATTTTTATTGTTCCTACATATTGTATCTTACCGTTCTCTTTTCCCTAATAAACTTTTTCTGAACTTAAAAAAAAGAATTCATTTTGTGTTTGCCTGCTCCTGCCTATTTTTTTGACCCGTGGTTAGATACAAACATTCACAATAGCAAAATGTTCTGGCAACACATATGTTTACGTATTGGCGTAGATGGAACCAGCCTCAGATAACCAACATGTAGTGTTGAAATGGCGAACACCCATTGGCAGGAAGAATCTTGATATGTCAACTCTTAATTCTTCCACAAAAGAGTGCCCCTCTCAACTAGCTGACATAAGCGGAGTAGATTAATTTACTTTTGGGCTTCACATAAGTAATGTTTGAGGAGGCAGAGACACCCCATATGCATGCCTTGCTTTCACTTAGAGATGAGCGACAAGCGAATGGTCTTAAGACTTAGCTACTTAGCCTTCAGTGCTTCAGGGGTCTCAAGAGAAGGTCAAGTATACTGTTTCTGGGCCATGGATGGATGGTGGTGGAGCTAGTTTCTCAGGTTTCTCTACTGGCACACTGGTGTAACCCTGTGCTGTGATGGTCAGAACGTCCTTTCAACGGGCAGATGGCTATATAGCCTCCCTTGTAGCCTCCACTCACTATTTTTCTACCTCTAAGTCATGCCGAGAGTGTAATAGCTGTGCTATGGTACACTGCATGGTTTTCTATTGGGATATGCTGAGTAATTTACCGACTGCTGGCGTTTTGCCTACTTGCTTTAACTCTATATTGTTGAGGATTCTACTTGCATGTTTTACCACTGCTGCTGCTCTATCTGCCTTATGTCCCACTCAGTATGCCTTAGTACTGTCCCACCAACTCACTCTCCTTTATCCAGATCCCCCTCTTTATTACTCTTCACTTTCCCACTCTGCCTCACCTGACTCCCTCTCAGTCTCTGTCTTCCTCTTGTCTCTCCCTCTCTCTGTCTCACCCTCCTTTCTGTCCCCATACTGTCCTCTTTCTCTGCCTCATCCTCCTTCTGCTGTCCATCTCACCCACTTCATTTTTCAGCCTCACCATCCTCATTCTCTCCAGCTCACTTCCCTCTCTATCTCACGCTCTAGTATTTCTCTTTTACTCTTACCTATCTCACTCACCTTCCTCACAATTGCTGCCTTTCCTTTCTGCTTCAACTTTACCTCTCTCTCACTCTCCTCTCTAGCTGCTTAACTCTCCTCTCTATACCCCTCATACTCCTCTCTCTTTCCAACATATACCCCTCTCTCTCTGTCTAACCGTCCTCTCTTTTTAACTCACACTCTTCCTCCACTCCACCTCACCCTCCTATCTCTCTTTCTGCCTCATGTTCCTTTCGATCAGCCTTACGCGCTTCACCCGCCTCACTGCACTTTCCTCCATAGCGCTCTCACTTCTGCTGCGTATGTGATACTTGTTTTATGAATGTAAAAGAAGTTTGAACTTCTGCCAACCTGTGTGACCAAGTGTGTTCAGGAGGGTGGGTGGGGGCAGGTGTATGTGTGTGTGTTTGTGAGTGTGGGCATGTATAACCCATGCTGTGAGGACCAGGTCGGTCCTCATAGCATGGGTGAATGCTAACAGAAGCAGAAATCACTATTTTTTGTGAGGACCAGTGTGTTAGGAGGACAGTTCCCTTGGTGTGTTTCGATTGAGTGTATCAAAAAACTAAAAGTGCAGTTATATTTGCCGCGGTCCGCTTTTTAAAGGGTGTGTGTGTTTTTTGTTAGGGGATTTTCTGCTGCCCAGTGCTTCGACTGAGCCACGTCCTGCCAGGGCTTTGGCAAAACAGAGACATTTTGCACCAGTAGGAACTGTTCATCAGCATAATTGAAAGGACAGCAGAAATACGCCAAACTTAGTGGATATGGCTCAATTGTGTTGTCTCCCTTTCATGCAACGCAGCACAATAACTTTAATTGCTGTTCTGCATTGCGTGAAAAATTAGTAAATATTCCCCTGATTGTTTCTGTAGTAGAATGTCCATCTTGGTGATGGTGTGCCGGGGTACATGTAGAGCAGCGGGGTATTCACAGAAGTCTTTCCATGTGTAATCTTGGGGGGTTATGCGTATATTCCTGCTGGGTTCCTTTGTCCATATCTCCTGAAAGTGGAAAATCCATGCCAAATGTATGCGCAGATTTCCAACTTCCTAAAAAGTTCTCATGAATCAGCCCGAATGTGCATTTCAAAGTCTTTAACCAGAAGAACATTTTATTTTTAAGGCAGGAATTAGGAAAACATGGACACCTGTTAAACATGGCGGAACAACTTGGCTTCTTTTTTTTGAATCACTAATTGTTTTTTCATGTTTTGAATTCTGAACGCCAGAAAGCTTTTCAACCAACCGGAAAGTTCCAAGAAGTTCTTTGGAAGCAACACACATAACACTAATATATAAATCAAATCTACCATCCTGAAGTCAAAACGCCTTCTCACTTTCTCAAGAACAAAATATGCAAAATTCGACATCTTGCTCTCATACAAGGTTTTATTGATGTATTTCCTGCAAGCGAAACAGAAACTGGATGGCAACCTCTGATTTTTTCAGTATTGCGGTTTACTCTACCACCCAATTACAGTTAATATGTGTTTACAAAATTATCAATGTTTCCTAAGAAAACAGGGTTATAATTAGAGGTTTGAGGCCATGATTTTTATCAAGAAAGTGAAACTTCCAATATGCAGAGGATTGAGTTTTCAGTCCAAGTCCGACTGAAAAGCCTCTGTTTGCTTTGGTTTGACAGGTTAAGTTCGCACAAACAGATTAAGCGCGTTTCCCTCCAGAGGCAACACACCAGCCCTAAACCGGACACCTGCAGCTCTCAACACACCACACAGCGACCTTCGGCTTACAAGCCTGCAGATGTGAGGCTGCCCAGAGCTCTCTCAGATGTTTGTGCGGCTGGGTCACCAGAAAGAGGAGCGACAATTATTCTGGAATTTCAAAGGTCACCACTTGACAAAAAAAATACCAAGCATCGAACACATGTCAAAGAAACAAGGATGCAGTGGCTCAGGGGCCTGGTAATCAGGCTTAGGAGAGTTAACCAGGCTTGTGTTTCATCTACACGTTAGGAGAAGAGAGCAGCTGGTGGGGAGCAGCTAACAGAGAAAAGCCTGCACAAAAACAGGAAACAGGGGCATGTACTAAGAAGGAAAGCAGGACATTCCCTTACTCCCCTCTTCGATTTTTATTAAGCAGTAGTTGGCGTTTAGTACTGGAGAAATGTAATACACAACCAAGAAACACAGATGTAGCACATTTCAAGGGATGCTAATCAATCAAGATTATATAATTGCAAACCAAATGTTCAAAATATCAGTGGTAGCATTAGTGGTGTAAAGCAAAATGGTGGGCCCCCCTCCAGAATGTAATGAGTGGACCCTGAGTCTCCCATATCTCACAAATATTCAATGGCCTTTGGTTGAATGGGGCTCCCCTGAAGGTTTGGGGTTTCCTCTGCCCCGCAGGGGCTTGCGATACGCCCCTGAGGTCCATCATTTTTACATACCATGCAATATTAGTGAAACTCTATTAGGAAGACATCAAAGGCAGAACATATTTTGGCACTCCAATATGACGGCTTCTTGCTGGCATATAACTCTCACTTGAAGTAGATAAGGACATTTATTGAGTCTTACTTAAAAATCATAAAACTTCAATGCTCTCTTCCTTTTTCGTTACCCACTAGAAAGACCTTTTGCACCCACTAAGGCCCTCATTACGAGTTACCTTGAAAATGATCTGGATTTACCTCACCCTTGGAGTTACCCATACTAGAGGAATGGGTAACACTTGGTGGTGAGGAAATACAGTCCTTAGAAGTAGGACTCTGAGTGTGACATGAGGAATTAACAAGGAAATCAGTAATTCTGAGTCCGAATTCCCCCTTAATTCCTCATTTCTCCCGGGTTTTAACAAGGAAAATCCGGCAGTATCCGAAGGATCTGTGTGAAAATAAAAAGTTCAATAGAAACACCACAGACCTTATAATTCTGATGAGGTCGATAACTGCTGTTACTGTCCCCACCAAACTGAGACAACTTGCAATGAGGACCAAAAAGCACCACTTTTTGCTGACCTTCAGTATACACATGATAAATCAGCTCCCATGTCAGTTTCCTGGGACATGCTCCATCTCTTGAACCCTAATTTCGATATCAAACCTCCCCATATGTGCGGGATCGAATTGTTGTTATTCCCCTGTGCCCATGTGATGTGCATCCTTTCCCCCCTGTAAATGCCATACATATGCAGTAGAAGGGAGAACATATGTTTTACATTGATTAAAATAAACAGTAGCTAGCTTTAGAAAATAAACCTCCCGGCGAGATTCTCAAAGCAGGGAGGTCAGGTTTCTCATTGCGAGTGGTCGCGCATGCTCCCGCCGCTCGCAATGAGAAACTATCAGTCCGCGTTGAGAAAGCTGCAGCTCGAGTAAAAATCTACTTGAGCGGCAGAAAAGTACAGCTCGCACTGATGCCGTGTTCAATGATTGCACAGTGCCGGATGCTTGTCCGCACTGTGCAATCATTGAAAACGACATCTTGCACAGTGCGAACATGCTACTACGCAGTTCGCGTAGTGCGAAGTGCACTTTGCGTAGCTACGCGTAGCGCTACTTCGCGAACTACGCCCACCCCTACTTACTATTCCCACTCCACTAATTGAAACAGTAGGGAAAGTGTTGGATAGCAGAGGGTTAAAAATGACTATTCCCACTCCAAGGAGTGCAACAGTAGGGAAAATGCTGGATAGTGGAGGGGTAAAAATTACTATTCCCAACCCAGTGAGTGCAACTACCATTTAAACAATTGAAAAAAAAAATAATAATCTTAAAAATAAACAATTTAAAAAAAATATATGATTAAATATATGAAACATATAAAAAGAACACATATTATGATGTTAATTACATATAACAAAAAGGTATAAATATTGTATAAAATAAATCAATACATTTCTAACAATATTTACTTAAAAGAAGAAATATTAACAAACGAACAAATTATTTAAAACGTATTTATTTCCTACCCTATCACACCAAACCATTAAAAAAGGCTTCAACATTTTTATTTACATTTTTTTCCATAATTAATATAATTAATGAATTTAAAAAATATTATTAATAAAAAAAGATAATAAACCTTCATTGAGTTTACATTCTTTAACACTCATATCCACAAACACACCTAAAATTATTTACATAATTACCATAATTAATTACTAATTCATGAATTTAAACTAATTAACAATTCATTTATAATGCAACAATAAAAAATAAACGACTTCCCACCCTTCCCACCATTTAGACCTATAAACACCACAACACACACCTACCATTACTCAATTACCATAATTAATTACTAATTAATTAATGTAAATTAATTAACAACCAATTAATAATTCATCAATATAAAATAAATTACTTCCCAACATTTACACCTATAAACACCACAACACACCTAAAATTAATTACACAATTACCATCATTAATTACTAATTATTTCATTTAAATTAACAACTAATTATTAAATAATTAATAATAAAATAATTTACACGTTTAACACTATAACATCCCAATTAAACAAATATTAATGAATAGAAATTATTCAATAAATGTTATATAATTAAATTACTTCCCACCCTATTCCCCAATCAACCCACAACCCACTACGGAACTAAAAACGCAGATTTAAAAAACTACTCAAAATAATCATTACATTTTATATAATTAAATTACTTCCCACCCTATTTCCCTATAAACCCACAACATGCTACGGAACTAAAAACACATAATTGAAATAAAAATAAATTAATCACTACTAAAATGTCAACACATATAATAAAAATACAAACAATTCTTATACAAAAAAACAAATATCACACATATATAAAATTTATACTAAAATACATAACATTAATAAAAAAACGATATTTTGAACAACTATATCTTTGCAAACGATATTAAACACTTCGATATTTTTTAAATCGATATTACTTACTCTAAAATTGATTTTCTTGACCACGGGAATTTGTCTGTTGATATTCCTGACCCAAAATACTTTTGCCACGATATTTGTGCAATTCGATATTTTTTACTTGATATTCTGTCTATCCACCATAATAGGGGGCTCAACCCTCGCTCACACAAGGTGACATGCTTCATCATAGGGTTGTTCCTGGTCTTAGACTCAAGACCAAGATAGACTTTATGCTGGATCTTTGTTACCCTACTGTGATTAACACAAATTTAAGGTGGTTGTATCTTTTTAGTCTTGTTTATAAAGGATGGTGCATAGCAGAATTGTGTAGAGGTGGGAGAATGTATATTTGTATTAGTACTCCTCCTATTAAAAAGATTAAAAACAAAGGGCTCCATTACGATGGTGGGCAGACTTTGTCCACCCGCCAACGTAACGGCAAACGGGACTGACTGCTAGAGGTGCGTCAGTCCAACTAGGCCCATTAGGATGCGACCGCCACCCTGGTGGTCGCTTCCCGCATATTTTACATTTCGGCGGGCGGTGCTGTAAGCAGTACCCGCAGCAATGTAAAATATGCATGTTGTGCATTGGCATGCACAACGTGACAGGCACTGCGTGCTGCCTGCCACCTTGTGTATGCCAATGAAGGGGGGGGTACTATAGGTACCCCCCAAGTGCAGCCCCCCACCCCCTACCCCTCTGGGGGCCCGTAACGGGCCCCCAAAGCATTTTCCGCCAGCCTTTCCATGGTAGCATCGCCACCATGGAAAGGCCTTTCAAATTGCACATGATAATATGGATGGGGGTGGCAATTCGACCGCTGGAAAAGCGGCAGACAGACTTTCCATCCGCCGCGGTACCCCCCGCTATAGTAATATGGCTGGGGTAAATTGTGCCATGATGCCGTGCGGATCGCCACCGCCCACCACCGCCGACTGGGCGGTGGCGAGCCGCACCACATCCTAATAGACCCCAAAATAAGGGTATTATGTCTCTACCTATATTACACAATGGTTCACATACCTCTGGTTTCACGTCAGTGATGATCATCAGGATTTCTTTAGGACTGAGGCCCTATAAAGTTCCTGTCACTTAAATTAATTATTGGGGAGGGCCGGCTGCACACAGTATTGCATATTCTGATATACAGTCTTTTCATATGCATATTATTCAGGGTAATATGTGAAGAAACAGTAATTTTCTGTGTTCAAAGGATTTAACATCAAGATTCTTGACTACTCACTTAAACTGGTAATGATACGTGTGGTCGATGTTCTATTGTATGTTTCTTGTAAAGCCCAACGTTTGCTTTTGGAGAGGAGGAATCTAGGTACAATCTTGTTTTGTACATAGATATTTTCATTATATTAATCAGTCCAGTGGTATCAGTAACTAAGTCCAGTGATGAATCCTAAATTATAGCTCCTTACACATTGCAGAGTCCCATCCTACCACTCAAGTTTGATTGTCCTGTCTGGAACGCTTATAATCATCTATTTCTACTTCCCAATCAGTGTTGGGAGGGAGACCCACAGTGGTTTATATTTAGGGCTTTTGGCTTTATGGTATTTAATTTTTGAACATTTCCATCTGTATTTGTCCATATTTATTTTTGTGTCATTTTATTGCTATTTATCCATAATTATTTTGTGTTTTGTGAACAGATGAGGTGATAACTCGTATATTTCTGTATTTATTCAACAGATAAATGTGCACTCATACTTTAATGCCGTTCAGTTTTTAGCACATATACGTGTTGAGAAATGTAGTAATTTAAGCAGATCTCATTGAATTGTGTAGCTCTCCATTCTGCCATTATGCACAGCTAATGGCCTGAAAGTCATTAATCTAAGCATGGTGAGTCACTCAAAAGAAGCCAAATTAACTGTATTTTTCTGCTTTTAAAAGTAAATACAGACAGGAAAGACAATGTTTTCTGTCTGTAAAAATCAATAAAAATGGAAAACAGGGAGCTGTATTTAAATTCAAGTGGGTGCCATCTCAATGTGCCAGCATCTATCTTGTATCCTGGCGGGCAAGTCCCAATTATTTTAATATATCAGTACATACGATGTCTTGAATTTGTCACAGTAGAGAAAATATGACAGATCCACTGTGTGTGTGGACCCCCATCTGGAGCGGTGAGACTGACTCTAGACTTGCAGTCTTGAACTTTAGTGGACTATGTTTCCAATCTTCCTCTGCTAGACAGTAGCGGGTGGGCTTGCCACAGACTCTTAAAGGAAGATGGCCCTACTGACTTATATGCAGTGGTCCTGGTGGGAGGTGCCCCAAGAAGGGTTAACCCCGAAATCAACTATTGAACACAGAGGTACCCTGCAAGTGGGTGAACACTTGGGTGCTAGAGGAGTGCAGGCAGAGTAAGTGGTCTTCCTTGAAAACTACTGGGGACTGTGAAGGAAGACCCCCCATGTCAGGAGACCCCGCCCCAAAAGGATGGATGGGAGGTGCATGTCCAGAGTCTTATAGCCCACTGTAGATAGGAGGAAGCAGAAAGGTCAAGGGGTGGATAAAAGCATTTCTTCTAACTACCTAGAATATCCTAAAATGTTGGAGACAAAGAGGCCTTAGAATAATACACCTGGCAGCTGAAGCACACCGGCAAAAACAGAAACGTAATTTATGAGTATTCCATCATGGTCAGAAATATCATAATGTCCTTTTGCCTCTTGTGTGCAGCACTTTTTAGCGAGATTTGGTATTTGCTCAAATGAACAAGACATTCCAGGAGACCCATCTTGTTAGTTTAAAATATTACCTGTAAGTTAAACCTGGGCGCCATCTACCAGTTTTCCAAATGGCCTAGGTATCCTTTGTGCCTGACACCAATGGTCCATGGGGAGCTGAGTCTGCGAGGCACGGGGACGCAAACCGCGTCCTGTCCCTCCTTCCTGCAAGGAGTAAAGACCAGAGGGAGCAGCAAGGACTGCAAACTCTCTCAACTAGCACTGATGAAGAGAGTCCTAGGGAAGTTTGGGGATCCTCTATGGGCCACAAAGCTTAGAAGTCGCCTTGTGGTCAGTTGCTCGTGGATGACCCCGGAGAGAGCAGGGCATGGCTACATGAACCGCTGAAGCAGGTGCTTGAAAGAGGAAAATCATTAAAGTAAACACCATAAAGAAAACATGAACTTGCCTCTTCAGTGGCTGCTTCAAAGGCATTACGACCACTATGCCCTTAAAGTGCTGATGGAAGATGTCTATATTTCCTTTGTGGTGCCGCAGGAGGATCAGAAGACAATTTGTTTTTCTTGTGAGGGAGGACGCCCTGAGACTGACCCATCCGCGATGAGCTCCTTTCATTGTAAAGAATTGGGGTCACCCTAGTCTCCTGGGGTCAGGAAGGAATGTTCCTTCATTTTGCATTCACTCCCAAATCTGAGGATTTAAACCCAGAGCGTCTGGAGTACATGGACCTCGTATTAAGTGTAGAAATAGGACTCCTGATGAAATGTTTATCGTTGTGTGCGCTTTATTGTTATTTCAAAGCCCTTAGAAATGACGAGTAGTGGTAAAAAAAAAATCAGAATGAATGCATAATTTTGGTACTCTCTAGAAAGTTTTCATATTCCTGATTTGGTTTATCATTGTTTAGGGCTTGTATCTTGCCAGTTGATTGAATGGCGGCACCCTTCACAAGCCATTAGAACTCACATTCACAATGCACCCTGCAAGTTTGTGTTAGGCTCATATGTGGGTATCGTGTTTTATGGGGTTAGGGCCTGCTTTTGAACAAGCCGTCAGAGGTTTCTCTGGGTCAGGGGATATTGTCTGCATTTAGGGGTTGTTACATGACTGTAACTTTTTCTTTCTATGGCTCCCTGTTATTTTCAAAGCCAATCAGAGGGGGCTTCCATTGGCATTTCCAGATACCATCTTGTACATATAAGTCATTGCGTGCATAGCATTTTGTGTTGTGTGTAATTTTCCTGTATAGACAAACACACGTATTAAGTTTTGTTTGTTACGTTGCTGAGTTTTGAGTCTCTAGCTCAAAGCACTTACCAGAGGAACACTTGGACGGCTTTGCCTAACTACTTTGAAAGCTATGTACTAAAAGGGGTACTTTACTGATTAACACATTTACTCACACGTAAAATACAGCTGTATGGTGTAATTTTAAATGTGTAAATATCATTACAGGTGCATATTGTGGGTATTATGGGTGTGAACACGTAAAAAGTGTGGTGAACACCTGCAAACTCAAAAGCTGGTATCAACAAATGTTTTGTGTATATTGTCACAATCTGGAAGCATTTAAATAGTTACCCCTGTTGAGGGGCATGAGTAAGTCTGTTTGTAGGGTGGTAATGCAGAGGGAACAATTGATAGTTTGTGGGTGTTTAGGGGTAGGGTTTTCTCTATAGGGAAAATGATTTCCAAATGTAAAAGAAGAAAGAAAAGTTGTGCTTCGAAGTGTAATACTACTGGTTTCTGCGATATAGGATGGGAGAGGCAATCTGAGAAAGTAAGGCCCTTACTTAGAGGATTTGGCGTAGGGCAGGGCAGCGCAGCAAGTCAACTTGCTATCCTATGCCAAAGTGAAAGGGAAGGAATGCACCGTATTTATGCAATACAGTGCATTCCTGTCTTTTCTCCCTGCGCTGGTGCCGGTTTGGCTGCTTAGCGTCAAGGGGCACCTGCCTGCACAAACCTTTATTATGGAGAGGCGTTTTCCTCATTTCTATGTGTGCGGCAGAATGCAGCACACATAGAAAAAGGAAAAAGTTAGGAGAAATAAAGATATTTCTCCTCGTTATGCCTCACCTTGGGAGGCGTAAGGATTTGGAGCTTCCCCAGTATTCCATAATCTTGTAAATCTGGGGCGGCATCAAAAACCATGAGTGTTGCATGGAAAACCCACCGCAACGGCCATGGAACGCCTCCCAAGAGCAGAGTAAGGCAACACAGCGATTTGCGCTGTTTTGTCCTACTCCATATGTATGAGGCCATCCAAAGCTACACATAGTGGCTTTGTGTGGCCTCATAAAGATGAATTAGTAATCTGTGCCGCCGGAGCATCACCAAAAGTGACGCCTGGGGGCACAGGGTGCTCGTAAATAAGTTCCTAAAGTTCTCATTTATGGCATTTTGACACAGTGCAGGAGTGTATTGTATTTAAGCAATACGGTGCATTCCAGTCCTCTCTGCCTGTGCTGGTGCCATTTTGGTGGCCTAGCGCCAACGTAGGCCCCCGGGTACCATGGTACAAGGGTGCCTCCAATGCAGGCATGATTGTTCTTGTGCAGTAAGGGGCACCTTCCTACACAAAAACAATCATGTGAGGCATTTTTCCCTTTATATATGTGCTGCAGATGCAACACACATGGAAAGAAAAAATTAGGAGAAATTAACATATTTCTCCTTGTTACGGCTCACCACAGGAGCCGAACGGATTTGATGCTTCCCCAGTGTTACATCACTTTGTAAATCAGGAGCAGCTCAAATACCACGGGTGTTGCGTGGGAAAACCCACTGCAACACCCATGGAATGCCCCCCAGGCGCAGAGTAAAGAGATGCAGCAATTTGACCTGCATCTCCTCACTCATGATCAAAGCCACCCAGGGTGGCTTTGCGTGGCTTCATAGGTCCCTATGAGAGCCCTGCATCACGCATGTACCTCTTTACGTGCTGCAAAAGTGAAGCAGGGCCCTCATAAATAAGCACCCAAGTGTTTCTGTGCCCTGGCTCCTACACTGCACTCATGGTGTTAGACTGGTGGAATATGTGGCAGGTCAGAAAGCCTCGAGCAGCTCGAGCTGGGGGCTTTCAAACCTGTGGTGTAATGTCGCTCCCGCAACTGTGTACACTGTAAAATAAATAAAAAGTTCAGAAGTGCCCAGTGGGCAGCTTTTGTTTACATAAGAGTTGGAAAGAAGGAGGCGCAGTACAGAAGTTGGAATGTGCAATGCAACTTTGGAAAGTTTACATTTAGTGATGGTAATAAAGATGAATGTGATCACATTCAGTAAAGCGGCCCTAAACCAGCAAGGGAGGGTCGTAAACCAGCAGGGGACCGCACCTAAGGCCTTTCAAGCGGACTGCCAGACCAGCATTACCCGCCTAGTTAAATGGCCCATCGCACAGGAGCAAAAACTGGTCTCGGTATTTTGAACAGACCACTTATTTTAAGTATATTTTCCACGTTATTATAAGGAAATGTGGTTTTCTCAACATAATATTACCAAATCATGCCCTCTAGAAGAGTGATAATCAAGTGGACATAAAATGCTCCTGCAAACTATGCAAACCACAATTCTGCAACACGTCCTTCGCATACTGTCATCCACACAAGTGCACAGACAACAGACATTCACTACTCAAACATCAGCTGACTGTACATGGATCCCTGTAATAACCAGGTGTACGTTAAATATAACTTTTACCTGCTACTACTATCTAACCAATGGAACAGGCTAGGACACACTGTCAAAGGCATCAGAGTCGCATGTCTTGGGTGCTACAAGGCACCTCTAACAAAGTAATTTTGAATAAAATCCAAAACGTACTAGATTTCATACACCAGACGACCACTATTCTCTATTATATTCAAGTGATCCATATTTTCCCGTCACATCAATGTACAGTAAAATGACTTTGTTATCGGAGAATACCCTCTGTCATTCATTGACTACTCAGCGTCATACTTACGCCACACAGACACAACATAACGACAGTATCATGACTATTATCCTGCATGCATCAGCAACTCCTAGCAATGTGCAAAGTTTCATCAATGCCCTCCAATATCACACAACTATAATCACACACTAATGACACCTAAGGTCACCAGGTAGGCAGATGTACCAACATAATTCTTCATGCATGTCAGAAATAATTATGTATTTTTGCCATAAATGTCTGTGGCGATAGCTAGATCTCAGTACATGATGAATTTTACATTCATTATCACCTGGAGTTGAACTATTGAGATAAGACAAATAGATTACGTTTTTTTGTCTAATGCCGTTTAGACTATTGTATTAAATTTCATTTTGATGGGTTGACAAAATGTTAAGCAGGGGATGTGTGACATTAAGTCATTATTAGTACTCTGATTAATCAGATGAATATTATAGTAAGATCAAGGTCTATATCTACAGTCATTTAGAACTGGGTATATGAATTATTTATTTTGTATCTCTGATTAATTTTAAATTGATTATTATATTGAGTTGGTTTTGAATGCTCTATGAAGGATATTGCTTGTCATAGGTTTGACACTATGTCATTAAATCTAATTCAATAAGGCAAAATGCTTTTAGTGTGACTACTATAGTCTTGATTTACTGTGAAACATATGTGAAACACGAGAAATATCTGACTCCTCAATGCTGAAAAGCAGTAGGAGATATGAAAATATTTTCTTTATACCAATACGAAACACTATGTGGATTAATTACAGTTTGATTTGTTCAGCATGCCGTCCGTTACCTGTTTTTTTTTTCATTTGTCGCCCTAAGTAGGAAGCGTATGTCCAGCCATGGGTCCCCGTCTCGCTACGCCACCATATTCAAGCTAGCCTGGCTGATGAGGCGTGATACACTATGGTCTGTTCAACCTGCCAACCCTTGGTGTGGTCTTCGCTCAAACATTTTACCTTCACCCCTCCTGTTTTCTGAATTCATTTTTGTTGCCTTTAGGACTTTGTGCACTTTAATACTGCTAGCCAGTGCTAAAGTGCTAGAGCTCTCTCCCTACAACTTGGTACAATTGGCTTGAACCTGATTGGCAAATTAATTTAATTGTAAATCCCTATTAAATGGTACTACATGTACCCAGAGCCTGTTCATTAAATGTTATTAGTGGGCTTGCTGCACTCATTGTGCTACCCTCTTAAGGAGTCCTTTAAAGCATGCCTCATGCCTTGTATTAGGAAAAGTATTGCATGTGTTTTCAGGTTTTACATGTCCTCGTAGTGTCAAACTCCTAAGTTTGATTTTCAAAACTGCAAGGTCTGTCTCTCCCATTGGATAACATTGAGTTATCTTATTACATATATTAAGTGTTAAATTTTGATTGGGAAATTATAATAATGTCAAGTTTGGACTAACATGAATGATAATTTGAAACCCTCTGTAATGGTAAAGTCATATTTTAAGTCATAATTCTGAGAATGCCACTTTTAGAAAGTTGACATTTTCTTGCCCAATCATTACGTGCCTGCAGCCTGTGTTCTATGCCACATAACTGTGAACATCTTGACAGTAGGCTTCTGTGTATTTCTCCCTGACAGTGAGACAAAGAGGGACTAGATGTTGGCATGAAGGGCCATCCTGTCGGGTTGGGTAGGGCTGAACTGTTTCTTGCCCCACTTACATTTCAAAAGGCTGTCTCCAGCACACCCACAAAGGGTCTTGACCCCAGCCTTTTGTCACTCTAAACTATTTGGAGCCTTGACAGAGGAAGGGAAGAACTTTCCAGAATCAGCTGTGGGCGTAGCCAGGATGTTACTCCCGCTTCAAAGGCTGGCACCAAGTATAAACACTGAATCTCCTGAAACACCTCTTCAGAATGCTCCTGGACCTGTGGAAGGTTCCAGAAAGACTGACTGATCCAACAGAGGAGTGACCAGCTGCTAGAGGCTTGCATGGACCTCCATAGGACTGCCCTGCTGCTACCAGAGGACTGTCCTGCTGCTAGAGTCATGCCTTGCTGAAGGAGAACTGGACCATCTCTTTGTTCCCAGGAAGACCTCAGTGACTCCATGGTCAGTTGGCTAGCCTCCTGCTCTGAACTACGGGGACAGATCAAGCTCGAGAAGTCTTCCTGAACTTCCCTGCTGACCTCCTTGGAGTTGCAACTAGACCTGCCTGATGTCTGCTAGCCTCTGCTAAAGTGAATCCCTGATACCCAGGAGGTGTATCCCCATGCCCTAGACCCTTGTCTGGCATTAGAGTGCACTCATCTGGAAGAAAAGGAGAAATCCTGAAGTTTGGGCTCTTCGCACACAAGCCTGTTCGCACCAAGAATTTGCTGTCCAGTATGACCACCAGCGCAAAGCTCCAGTGAACCTACCACGTTGCGCTATAGTGACCGCTAACGGTGATCAGAAACACAAGATAATAATAAAAATAATAATTCCTATTTGTGAGGCAAGAAACTATCACCCCCATAAGGGTTTCGAGGCGCTGGGGGCCATCGGGGAGATTCAGTGAAATACTGCCCAGAGTCACATGATGCTGAGCTGAGCTGCTGCCGGCACCTGGGATCGAACAATGAACCCCCTACTTCACAGTCAGCTGCTCTGTCTGCTGTGCCACACCAACAACTTTGTGCTACAGCAACAACAGCCCGCAGTGACATCCAGTGCAAAGCTCCAGCAACAACAGTCTATGAGGCCCAACTGCCTATTCGCACTGCAGCGATAACTATCTACGATGCCAGGACTGCTCTTCACGGTACAGCAATGATCATTATCTATGCTCTCCTTGGTTCTTGTGGCCTCCTCCATGGTAAACTGAGCTCTTCGTGCTGGACTTTGAGAAGGTATATTTTTTAGTGGGACTCCCCTGGTCCCTGTATGCAGCCTGCTCTCTATCAGGGCCAATTTGAACGTGTGACTTTCCCCCGGTCTAGCACGACAAGATGAGCATAAATGGAATTTTTTCGTTTAGGCACTAAACTTACCTGAAAATATGAAATTGCATTCTGGTACCATTTTATTTATTCAATTTTACTCTATTTGTCTAAATTTGTGTGGAAATTATCTAGTGTTGTATTTTCCCTTTATTAATATTTTTGTGCTGTATCAGTACTTAACACAGTGCCTCTACGTTAAGCCTGACAGCTTTTAGGCCAAGCTACCAAAGGTTTAAGCACAGGTTGATTTAGTGACTTTTGTGGTAATCTCTCACAAGGATTGTGGTTATTGCTTGAGAAGAGTCTTCCCCTCAATAAAAAAACAATTTCTTTCATGGTCCTATATTGCCAATGCTGGGTTCAGATGACATTTATAACCCACCCAGCCTTCAGCCTTATGGTTTGTCACCAGAGTCCATCAATGTCAATATAGACCCATATCATATATCTATATATCCAACAAAAGTTTGCCCACTCGAAGGAGCCCACTCAGGTAGGTAAATATTCACATTTATTTGATGAAAGCTGCAACACAGCGGTCAGTCTATCACACCATAACTTCTTGATGTGCCGACGCGTTTGTTGCTGCCACGCACTTTTTCACAGGCAAGTTCTCAATAAAATGCAAAACCGATTGCAATCACCTGATATAATTCTGATACCCGCCCAGGTGGGCGTGGACTGCTGCACTTCCGGCGCACAGACTGCTGGTATGCGTAGTGCCTTGCTGCATTCCTCAAGTGAGTCCGGTTGGCGCTGCAATCATAAAAGAGTCAATAATCACCACCGTGGGTTGGTGTGATGCTCGCTCACACTGGGATGCACCTTATAACTTTCATCATGTCCTCCTGTCCACCTGTTTATGATCGCTGTTGTGCGTCACCAATGGTCTGCAACACTGCAGCGGGGCTTCCTCCACAGCCAGGCTAGCCGTACAAAATGCAACAAAAGTTTGCCCACTCCAAGGAACCCACTCAGATAGGTAGATATTCACGTTTATTTGAGGAAAGCTGCAACACAGCGGTCAGTCTATCGCACCATAACTTCTTGATGTGCCGATGCGTTTCGTGCTGCCACGCACTTTTTCACAGGCAAGTTCTCAATACAACGCCAAACCGTTTGCAAGCACCTGATATACTTCTGATACCCACCCAGGTGGGCATGGACTGCTGCACTTCCTGCGCACAGCCTGCTGGTATGCGGAGTGCCTTGCTGTATTCCTCAAGGGAGTCAGTTTGGTGCTGCAATCATAAAAGAGTCAATAATCACCACAGTGGGTTGGTGTGATGCCCGCTCACACTGGGATGCACCTTATAACTTTCATCACGTCCTCCTGTCCACATGTTGATGATCGCTGTTGTGCGTCACCAATGGTCTGCCTGACCGCAGCGGGGCTTCCTCCATGGCCAGGCTAGCCGTACAAAATCCAACAAAAGTTTGCTCGAAGGCCCGCCACCTCCCTGGTGCTAATTTTTTATGCGGGGGGCTATGCGGCACCCCGCAGCCCAGGGTACCGCCACCTCCCATGGCTATAATGCAAAAAGATGCATGGGGCTGGAGCCCTGGGGATCTCCACCTCCCCAGGGGCTCGTATACAAAAATGAAGGAGCCATGTGCTTCCCGCTGTCCTGGGGACCTCCACCTCTCTGGGGCTATTTTAAAAATGGGGGTGGTGGTGAGGTCCCTCTCCTGGAACCGTAAATGGCCTTGGAGACCGCCACCCCCCAGGGCCAGCTCCAGCAATTTCCCAGGGTGCCCACCCCTTGGACATTGCAGTTTGCTATGGGATGGTGGGAGCACTGTTCCAGCCATCCCATAGCAAACAAGTGCATTTTTCTCTTGCTTGTTCAAAGTGGAGCACTTTGCCTATTACCCCCAGGGAGCCACACAGCCCCCCTTCCGAAAATTCAAAAAACAAAGCTGGCAAACTACCAGGGGGCCTGCCCCCTTTCTCCACTACTCTGCAAACACGCCTCCTGGCACGCTCTTGGTTGGGAGATGAAGTCCCCTTCACTGCTGAGGGTCCTTAGAGGCCAACTAGCCCAACTGTTACCTCCAGTTTGCCTCACACAGTAGGATTGCTGAGAGGTGGTCTGGAGGCAACGCACCTTTTACACATAGGTCACCCTTAAAGTAGGCCCTAGGTAGCCCTATGGGCAGGCTGCTGTGTAGGTAAAAGGTAGGACATGTGCCTTATTGTGTGGCATGTCCTGTTAGTGATAAACAACCTATTTTGATTCCTCACTGCTGTGACGCTACTCCTCTCAAAGGCTAGCATTGGTAATTCCCTTATATATGTTTAAGTGGTAATTCCTGATCTGAAAGGAGTAGGGTTGCCATGTTTGGTATGTTTATAATATTAGTGATAAATCCTGCTTGCTGGTGTAGCTGGATTTTACATTACTATTTTGGAAATGCCACTTTTAGAAAGTAAACACAAGGAGATGATGGACGGAGCACTGAAACTTTTTAGAGACTCACCCCTAGTCACAGATCAGGGTAGAATCCATCAAGATCACTTTGCCACCTCAGTTTAGACCCAGCTATATGCAAATCCGTCTTGACCCTGTGCCTCATGGGAACAGTCCAGCCCGAACTGCCAAGCCAGGTCTTCACTGAACCAGAAACAATCGTCCTGGGACCGGTTTCTAGGTAACACCCTTCATCAGCCAGACTAGCTTGAATCCAGTGGCAAAGTGATCAAGGGACCCACGTCTGGGCATACCCTGCCAACTTAGGGCAAACAAAGCAAACACAGGGAGATGATAGACGTAGCACTGACGCTTTTCAGAGACTCACCCCCAGTCACAGATCTGGGTTGAATCCATCATCATTCTTTAGATCACTTTGTCATCTCAGTTCAGACCCAGTTTTATGCAAATCAGTCTTGACCCTGTTCCTCATGGGAACTAGTATAGCTTGTAAACACCCTAAGATACTGCACACACTTTTGAATATGGGGATATGGTGATGCTTGACAACACAGGTTGAATCAAAAGTGTTTTCATAAAACATGAATTTTATTTGTGGGTATCCCAATTTTGAACATTAGTCAAAAAATACTGTGTAGTGACATTTGGCTGTGTTTAGGGTTATATCTCACAATTGCACTATTTTATAACATCATGGACATCAAGCCAGTAATCCTCATCTTTTCCTCCTCTCAGATTTTACAGAATATATAAAAACTGTGTATATTCTTTTTGCAATCAGCCTAAATTTCAAACTATTCAGGATTTCAACTACTAGTTAGTACAATTCTGTATGCCTACACCGTCTTCGCAGCAGTCATGCAAACCATCGGACTTCCTTTCCCAGAAGCCGGATAGTCGCAGAGGGAGACGCGTCGTCCTAGGTGCCTTCTCCCACCGCCTCTTTTTCCTTGAAACCTAATAACACAAATACAACTTTTTCCTGCGGTGGTCTGAGTGGTATTATGCAGGTGACATCACCATTACCAATTCCTTGATGCTGTAAGTGTGTACATGTACATTTTTTGTGACCTGTGAGATCTCAAAGGTGCTTAGAGCAATGTTAAAGGAGCAATCCGAGAGGGACCACCAGGATCTCTTTGAGCACTGATTTACTCCACACATAACGAATTTAACAACATAGCCCTTGGCAGGAGCTTTGTATACATAAAAGAATGCACTGGGATCACTAGGAACACTCGCCTACTCCACGCAAGGCTCATTCTAAAATTAAATTTTGGGGAGGAGTTTTAAAAACAAAATAAACAAACAAATGGCGCCAAGACTTAAATTTATGACAATGAGACCCAATCTAAGCATGTGTTGAAAATGGCAATGTATATGCACATAAGCGGCGTTCATTTGTGTTCACTGTACCCCTTGTAGAACGGATATCGCGAAACACCGACTGTGTTATCCCGCCAGCATAGACCCATGCACACACGTACACGACAGCCATTTTAGGCACCATGGCCTCTCTGCCCGTTTGTTAAACCCCCGACACCCCTCCCCGCGCGCACTGCTCATGCTTCGGCCATAAAACCCTCTCCCTCTGCGTGACCCTGCTCTAGAAGTAACACTCCTGCTTGACCCACAACCCCCCATTTCCTCCCAAGAACACCCTTCCCCTCAGCTGACGAGCCCCCCCAGCTGCACTTGGCCTTTCGACCCGGTCCCAAGTCCTAAGACCAAGCCTCGTGGATGTACACCCCCCCCTTTTCCTGCCCAGCATAACAAAACCGTGATACATCAACCGAAGTGCCCGATCTTATCGCCTGCCCAACCTTTGATCTGATCATCCCCTCCTGCCCTCGTGTCCTGTAGGAATGTCTGGCTGAGAGATCACAATCTCTTGTTACATTCAGGAGGGGAGGATGACATCTGAGCGACTGGTATGGGAATAGGCCTGAAGCTGGGATTCCAAGCATGTTTTCTCCTACTTCAAAGCGTCTTTATTGCAATAAGGAATGTTTGTGCATCATAAACATGTGTATAAAAGACGAAGCCTCAGAGAAACTTGTTAGAGCACCTCCTGAAGACACTATGCGAGTTTCCGAAATGACAGGCTCTCCTCATGAGAAATAAAACTCTGTTCTTGTTTTCCTGCTGCCAGCGCCCGTCTCTTTATTTGGTAATTGTTCAAGATGGGAACTAAGAGGCGTCCTGCGCCAGCAGCCTGGGCATCAGGTGCGTTATGGGCTGACTTTTCCACAATTGGCGTCCCAACGCGGGGCCCATCAGCGACATAAGGTCCGGTAAGAGAGGTCCAGACGATGGGGTGAACATCTAAATGATTGGAGTATACCTGCCTTGAGAGGGCCCTCGTCCGGCTGCCGATTGAATGAACTTCACCGATTCCGAACGGACCTCTCTCAAGTGACCTACTGTCCTGACTGGAATCCCACAGGAATGCTGCGGTAAAAACATGGAGAAAGAGAACTATTGGGCGCTGGAAAAGGGAAGGCGAAGAATTGCCCACACGGTCCGGTCCGGGTAAGGTTAAGTAGGACGTCTTTACGTCCGATTGGTAGGATGGCTTTATCCATCTGATTGATTGATTGATTGTACTTGAAGTATTGGTTCTCTTTGAGACATTCTCTATTTGCAAACAGCGATGAATAGGAACGTTCCTCTCTCTTTGCAAATAGTGAAGGATAGGTAATGCAGACGTTTGTCCCCCATTGTAATCCTATCATGCCTATCTTTCTCCCCACTGATTGTTTGTTATCGATTTTTATCGATTATTGCTCTTTGAGATATTCCCTGTCTACAAACAGGTAAGAATAGAAATATTCTGCCCCCTTTGCAGATAGTGAAGGATAGGTAATGCAGATTTTTGTCCCCGTTGTAATCCGTCATGCCTGTTTTTCTCCCCACTGATTGATTGATTGTTTGGACATTTCTTGTTCAAGGAATAGTTCTTTTGAGGTATTCTCTGTTTGCAAATAACGTAGAAAAGAAATATTCTGTCTAATCTTTGCAAGTAGTGAAGGGTAGATAATGCGGACCTTTGTCCCCCGTTGTAATCTCTCGGGCCTATCTACTCCCCACTGATTGGTAAACTAGTTCCACCCGGACCATTTATTAGAGGTAGGTCATCTGGCTCGACCAGAGGGCACCCCTAATAAAAAGGACATATGCAACAATATCGAAGTAATCACTGTATCCTGTTAACAGAAACTTTAGCATGAAACACGCTAGGAAAAAAAGGGAAGAATGAAATAAGAAAGCAAAATCAGTAGGCCACTGATGAGTTTTTGATTTCGCTACAAATAGGAAAACGTTAGAAATAGCTCACGATAAAACACATGATTTCGCTAGAAATAAGAAATGTTAGAAATAAGCCCGTAATAGGAAACATGAAAATGGTGAAAGAAGCCAAGCTTGACATCGCAACGGCCACGAGGCAACCAGGCTTCGCCACCCCTCACTGCTCCAAACATGTCTGTCCCACCGCCTGCCACGCCCCAATAACGGTAACATGAGATAGATATAAGTCAGCAGATACCTACCCCCATTCTGGAAACTCCCGAAGTGCAACAGGTCCGCGGCTACGCCCATCCGGAAGACGAGATCTTCGGCACGTGTAGGGCGGGTCCTGCTGCCAGCCGTCGGCCGGGGAGGTCGTCGCATAAGGTGGGCCAGAAGAGGAGCCGAGGCCGACGGGATCCGGGCGTCCCCTCCTCTTCTTTCTTCAATAATGGCTGCGACAACACGGGGGGGATGTCTTGCTCATGCCACCGACCCCCCCCTCGCATCTCCTGGTCCAGCCACGGCTTGGTATGAGCTCCCCATTTGGCCCTGAAGCGGCGCCTTGCAGGCCACCGGGGGGGGATGTCTTGCCTATGCTTCCGACCCCCCCCCCTCTCATCGCCTGGTCCGGCCATCATGGATATTAGTGCTGAGAAAAACGGCGTGGGGTGCGCTGGGAGGGAGAGGCGGCGTGAACGAGCCTCTCCCACCTCCCCAGGTGGAGGCCCCCAGCGGCACCCCCAACGCTCCACTCACCCGACGAGAGTTCGGCCACTCGTAAAATGGCGGTCGACCCTGCAGGAGCGGGCCCGGCATGAAGAGATGGCCCGGTTGCTTGTTGATTAAGAAATGAGTCCCACAATCAGAAGTGTTCTCCTCGACTTTGAAGATTCTATAAAAGCCACGGGGGCCCCCGACCCCCGCAGACACCCCCGATGGGGAATGACTGCCATGATTACCCGCGGAGCGATGAAAATGTAGCCGCGAGACGTCGGCGCTCCCATGCTGACGCCAGCCTCAGTTTGAATGACTAAAATCCTGCAGACTACAGTTCGGATCAGTTCCGGTGAAAACCCAGTATGACCCGGTAGAAAAAAATTGTTGCCTCCCTCCCCCCTTTTGACTGATGGTTCATACCGCCGATCCTTTCTGTTGCCCTTTAACGGAACTTTTGGACTGCCGAAAGAGCCTCTAGGCCAACCACGAGTTGGTGGAGATTTTGACTATGCCT
Source organism: Lissotriton helveticus (assembly GCF_964261635.1). Taxonomy (NCBI): domain Eukaryota; kingdom Metazoa; phylum Chordata; class Amphibia; order Caudata; family Salamandridae; genus Lissotriton; species Lissotriton helveticus. The sequence continues at coordinate 1,022,722,911 of NC_136071.1, forward strand.
AGATCTGCCTGGCTGCTCCCAAAATGGCGCTGGTACAAATGAAACTTTCAACTCCTTGTTGTACCCCGATTGCTCAGCCTTGGTGTCATGAAATATGTATGCAGTTTTTAAACACAATGAATTGATATGGGATGGGTACTGATTATGTGTTCGGACAATGAATTGAAGTTAGATGGGTACTGATTGAACATTCGGACAATTAATTGTTGTTAAGTTTTGCCGCATCATGATTATTGAAAGTTCGAATTTCAACACTTATGATACTCGCTCACACTGAAGTTTCGATATGATTTTATTACACCTGTCGCACTTTTTATTATGAAATCAACGACCACCGACTCCATTAGGTTTTCCACTAATAAGTATCTCCACATGTACAGTTCCAGCCTGCTCCGTGGCCGGCCCACGGGGTTGTAGGCCCGTATTTATGCACCGACATTTGTATTAAAGATTTTTGGAAAAAGCAAACGTAGTTGTCACGCGTAAATTGGTAAGTTTCGAATAAATGACCACTATTTCCGATATAACTAGATTACAGGTGAAATGGCTCAGCTCGACTAGTTAAGGGTTAAAAAGTATAGTACGCAGAAATATTGCAAATATGAACGGTCCAGGTTTTTGTTGTATGTGTTTTGCATTTTTGTACAAGCCTAAAGCAACTGCTAAAGATCCTGGTATTTAGCCTATACTTTATATGCTACCTGTGTCAGGAAAGTTGTTTTAAAAATGCCCCTAAGTCGCCTTGAAGGAGTACCACCTGACCCCCCCCCCCCTGGTACGAACGACAAACGACCCCGTACCACTGTAGGTTATCACTTTTCCTCAAAGGAGAGCACGAGCTCGCCCCCCACGTTGCACCGACTGCCCTTTGTTCTGACCCCCCCCCCCTGCGAACGATCCGTAATACCACACTTGGGCGACCTATGCTATCCACAGGCTTCCGATAATCATCTCTCCCACACTAAACGGTCCACCTGGGCTTAAACGCCGAGTTGGCAGGGACTGCGTCCAGTGGAGATAGCCCGAGTATGTAGTAAGTAAAAGCCTTTTCGAGTTTATACGCGCTGATGTGTTTTTAAAATGCTGCCCCCGCCCCCCTTCTTTTTCCCTCTTTCTGCAGGTCACATCGGAACGTCGATTAAAGTACGAAAAAGAAAAAGGTGATCTAGCGGACAAAGAGATGGGAAAAAGGGGTTCGATTATGGTACCTACACACGACGAGCGAACCATGACTGTTTCTCTCCCTGAACTTAGCGCTTGGGAGGACAGCCTGAAGCGGAAACTACAAAATATGACTTCGCTTGGCACCCCGAATAATACAACCAGGAATGACGTGCACTAATGAATAAATTCCTACGTTTAACTAAATAGGGAAAGTTTAAGGAATATTCCGAGGTGAGGTTTACCCAAGTACCCTCCGCTTGGAGGACTAGGAATGTTGCCAGTGTTTAAAATATACTACATCCTTTTCGCACCCTCATAGACATGAAACTCAAAGCTGCCCTATTGTTCTCCCAACTGACGCCCACTGTTGCCTCAGCCCACCGTGAGCATTAGCCCGACCAGGTTAGTTCTTGACCAATTGCCAAAGGCATATAAGTGTATGCAACCAAAGCCACCAGTGAAGGCAGCCGACGATAAAAGAGAAGAAAAAGGTAAAAAGAGCTTAGGATGCTAAGGATGCGCAGCATACAGGAAGAGATCATTTTGGCCAATAACTGTTCTATGTTTTGTCTCAGATTTTTGTAAATAATACATGTACTGTCTCCCCCGCCTGAGTTTGTGTGTACGTAATGTATGGATCTATGTCGTCCCTCTGCCTGTGTTTCCGTATTACTTGACCCCTGCTGTTCTGTGTTGTGTGCGCACTGAATGGCCCATTATTGTACACGTTTCTCTCTCTCTCTCTCTCTCTCTCTCTCTATGTCATACGTGTACCGAATGGTTTGTTTAGAGTGCGGACGACTCTCTCTCTCTCTCTCTCTCTCTCTCTGAGGGTCCCCCTGTTCCCTCCTCCCTTGTGCGGTAACGTTGTGCCTCACCGGCACAAACCTAATTGGGTCTCTTCGAACACAAAGGTGTTCGGCAAAATTGACAGGAACTAAAACGATTGTAACTTGCCATATTACTACCTCTCCTTTCTGCAAAACGATAGAACCCGAGTTGGTAATGAAAGAAAGGACAGGTAAGACGACTGATGTCCCCTAATCTGGCCTTTTTATAGGGGGACTATAACGTCAATGGTCTTCTGTTTTTCAGTTCATTAGAAATGCAATCCCCAATGCCCAGATTGCCTCACTCCTCTGCACTTAAGTGCGGATGTCCAAAGTGTCCTCGCTTCTCCCGATTGACCCCAGCTCCCTGTCCAAAGCATCCTCGCTTCTCCCGATTGACCCCAGCTCCCTGTCCAAAGCGTCCTCGCTTCTCCCGATTGACCCCAGCTCCATATCAGCTAGCCCCGAAGCGTAATTGATGACCTTGATTAACCGTCGCTCCCCAAGAAAAGCATGTTTAACCTCTGCCCCCCTCTCATGATGATAACCCCCCTGCTTGCAAGAGTTAGTCGACCCTGAAGGGAAATGTAAGATTGTCAGTACTTGGGTTAAAAAAAAGGTCGAGTCTCTACCTAAGGACTCGATTTCGAGTTTGATATAATACACTGTCGATAGGAGTCCGATTTCTCTCCACGTACGTCACGAATGAACGCCAAATAGGCTTACGAATTCAGTGGAAATGCCCTCCTACATACTCCATAAGTGATGACTTCTGACTGTGACCGATGAACCTATCCCCCACCTACTTAGGATTGGGGACGGAATTGAGATGTATAAATGTCTTCTCCTGCCAGTTTTTCTAAAACTTGTTTTGTACCCATTCAAAGATACAATAACCGGAGGAGAGGAGCTGGACGTGACGCACAGCCTGGCCACAGATCATGACGCACGTGTGACCTCAACCAAAGGTGGAGTCGCAGAGCAACGAGACGCGGGACGAGGCACCACTATCAAACTCGGCAGAAGAAGGAATGAAGGGCTGCCTTGAAGCCCTTGATTTGCTGACCCACTCGTGCCTGAAGTCCCCGTCCCTTTTGAGCCCGACTGATGGGCCTGCCTGCTCGTCGTCCTTTGCTCCTTTGGTCCCTTGGTGTGTTCAAAGATCTGATCCCACTCCGCCCTCTCTTCCCTCGATTATTCAACAACATCACCCTTTTCGCATAACTTTTGACTCAGAAAAGAAGAGCAGCATTTAGATAGAATAAGGTTTTGCCACGGAAGAAGAAAGACACGCAGGTGCCCAGCATGAGGCACCCCTAAGAAGATCAGTTAGGAAACAGGACTGTGATCTAACAGCAGAGGACTGATCGCACCCTGCAACGCGTAAGGATGAATCCGAGCTGGACCTATAGCTCCACCGCCGGTGCTCAACAGCGCCAACGAAAGAAGACGGACTACCAGAGCCTACCAGTGATGGCTCACTGTTAAAAAGACATTGTGACGAAAAAACCCCTTCCTGAACTTTCTACCCACCCCTTGACTAATTGCTTGTATCGAACTGAATTCCTCCCTCAACCATTTTTGTATTGCTTTCAAAAATGTTTCATCGGTCACTCATGTATTTAGTTTTCCAAAAGTCTCTTATAGCACTGACAAGACCCAAAGGTATCAGAGCACTTTTTACTGTATGTTGATGTCACCGGAGAGAAAGTCAGAACCTGATTCTATAATGTGTCGTAACCTTTTTCTTGATTGACCCCGACTAAGTATTATGCCGATCTCTAGACTTATATGAATAACCCAACAAATGTAAATTCATATGTAGCGCATTCCGCCAATCGTATCGACTGTATAGAAATGAACTAAGCTTATGTTAAAAAGCGGCGACTGTTGAAAATGGCAATGTATATGCACATAAGCGGCGTTCATTTGTGTTCACTGTACCCCTTGTAGAACGGATATCGCGAAACACCGACTGTGTTATCCCGCCAGCATAGACCCATGCACACACGTACACGACAGCCATTTTAGGCACCATGGCCTCTCTGCCCGTTTGTTAAACCCCCGACACCCCTCCCCGCGCGCACTGCTCATGCATCGGCCATAAAACCCTCTCCCTCTGCGTGACCCTGCTCTAGAAGTAACACTCCTGCTTGACCCACACCCCCCCATTTCCTCCCAAGAACACCCTTCCCCTCAGCTGACGAGCCCCCCCAGCTGCACTTGGCCTTTTGACCCGGTCCCAAGTCCTAAGACCAAGCCTCGTGGATGTACACCCCCCCCTTTTCCTGCCCAGCATAACAAAACCGTGATACACCAACCGAAGTGCCCGATCTTATCGCCTGCCCAACCTTTGATCTGATCATCCCCTCCTGCCCTCGTGTCCTGTAGGAATGTCCGGCTGAGAGATCACAATCTCTTGTTACATTCAGGAGGGGAGGATGACATCTGAGCGACTGGTATGGGAATAGGCCTGAAGCTGGGATTCCAAGCATGTTTTCTCCTACTTCAAAGCGTCTTTATTGCAATAAGGAATGTTTGTGCATCATAAACATGTGTATAAAAGACGAAGCCTCAGAGAAACTTGTTAGAGCACCTCCTGAAGACACAATGCGAGTGTCCGAAATGACAGGCTCTCCTCATGAGAAATAAAACTCTGTTCTTGTTTTCCTGCTGCCAGCGCCCGTCTCTTTATTTGGTAATTGTTCAAGATGGGAACTAAGAGGCGTCCTGCGCCAGCAGCCTGGGCATCAGGTGCGTTATGGGCTGACTTTTCCACACATGGGGGCCATTTACTCTACCTTCTTGGGCGCCAACAAGGTTTTTTCACTCCCACTGCTGATCTGCCAGATCTGACTCGCTTCCCAGCCCCCTGCCCCCCTTCCCTCGTTCCTCTTTCTTCTCCTGGGGACTTGTTTCTTCTGTCTTGGACTTTTGCAACTCTAACTATTGTAACCATGTGCCCTTTACCAAAGCACTCCTTCTCCCCTTTTTGGGGAGGGATCCAACACTTATACCCTGGAGTCTCAGAGCCCCCTCTGAGAGAGTCCACAGCATCAAGGGAGCCACACACAGCGGAGGTGTGGGAATGGTGCCCCTTGCCAAAGCACTCCCTCTCCCCTTGTTGGAGAGGGATCCAGTATGTATACCCTGGCGTCTCAGAGACCCCTCTGAGAGAGTCCACAGTGTAAAGGAAGTCAGACACAGCGGAGATGAGGGAATGACACTATTTCCACTTGCATCACAGCATACCAGTTGTTGGACACTGTTTTTCCTCCTCTCCCGGTTGCGTTTCTTTCATCCTCCCCCACCTCTTTTCCGCTTTTATTCTTTGTCTACCTCCCCTGTCTCTATCCCCTCGCCCCCAAATCTCTCCCCTTACCTGCTTTTTACCTTACTTATGTTTTTGAATGCATGTAACTACACTCCAGCAACTTGTAACTGTGCTCTGAAACTGTGTAACTATGTAACCTGTAACTATGCTCTGAAATAATGCTTGTCCTCATGTAAAGCGCTCTGATATCTCCGGGTCTACCCAGCACTATATAAAACTTTTCAAACAAACAAATTCAAACCTGCTATATCAGGAGCCGCTGCGATATCACCCTAAGCCAAAATATGCTGAGTGCTTATATCTCTGTGAATTGTGATACCTTTGTGGCCACCAGAAGTTTGATGGGAGCGAATGAAAAGAAATCCTTGAGATTTTCCAAAATACTAGCCTCCTCTTGACTACATCAACCCTCGTCGGAGCTTGAAAGATATTGAAAAACAAAACCAAGACTTGCAATATTGAGTGTTACCTCTATGCCTTTTGAGGGTTTATTTGTTTTTGATCTCATGTATAACACTGACATATGGACATTCATTATCCTAAATGTCTTTATACAAGTGTTTGACTATAGGATGGTAAGTCCCTCCAGACACCCATAACTCCTGAGTCTCCCAACAAAAGGGTACCATTTTTGAGTGTTTGGAAACGTGAATCGTCTATGAATCCATACATGCGCACACACATAACTCCCAAGTTCCTACGTTAAGGCATGTGAGCACCTTTAATGATCTATGACCCATTGGATTTATTTCACCATTGTACAGTTGGAGTGGTCTTGTAATATATTGTTTTTTATTTTATCCTTCGCAAAAATGTGCTTGCTTGCTCGAGTGAGGATTGAGAGGTGTTTTGGAATGTATGTGTGTTGCCCTCTCTGCCTAGCTAAAAAAGCTGGGTCACTAACAAATGAAAATTGGGCATCAACCTTTCTTCAGTAAATTTACACGTGTATGAACTGTTGAGAAACCACGTTTATCAAACATTTTTAAAACTCTTTTTAATCTGTTTCTTTTCTTTTCATTGTCTAAAGGCACCTCTGAATAGAAAGTTCTGTTTCAGGTGAGGGCCTTATGCCTCATAAAGGTACATGGATTGCATGCAAAGGTAGGCGGGGATATACACACAGCCCTGACAAAGGCCCCAGACCTTGATGAGCTCTTAGTGAGGGCCAAAACATGTTGGCAAAGAACAAAGAAAAAACAGAGACCATTGAGGAACGAATGCTCAATTAAATCCCTGTCTCTGTTTTTACTCATGTCTATGGTACCCTATAAATAAAGAGAACTCCATTTTGGGTATACCGTGAGGCATTCTTAGCATCTTTTACTTATCTGAATCCTTGCCTTATCCAGAGGAATACCTTACATAAGAACTTCCGTATTTGGTTGAGCCGTATTTGGTTGAGTCCACCCTGGTGGTGGTATCCTACCAGGGTGTGGACAGGCGCCAATGATGAAGCCTGCCACGATTCAATGAGTGAGTGAAACGTCTATTCCAAAATCTTTGGATTCCTCTGTAGGACTCTCAAGTGGTTTTCTCTCCCTCTTCTCTTGTTTTCCTCAGGCTAGTTGTCCTTTTGTGTATAAGAGCATATATCTACTTACCTGTTCACCCATTGAGAATCACAAAACGTCATCCACCCATATGCCTCCTTTCCATGCCCCCTCCGCATTTAGTGACTCGCCCATCCATAGAATTGAACACACACAAAGCGCACCTTTCAATTCCCAAGCACTTTCATCAATACAAAGGCAGATTGTTTTATGGACAAGTGTTTTCGGAACGTCAGGCGCAGAAATATTGCTATGCGGATAGAGTTTCTTTCATGCAGGACATCTACGCAAGTACATTTCTTGGGAGTCCATCTGAGCACTCCCAGGATAAGATCCAGTGGTTTACACGGCTGCTGCTTGCTGTCTTTCAAGATTTCTTGAAAGTCGTGTAGGACATTTTTCAGTATTTCTAATTTTCCGTTTGGCCAACACATTTAGTATTATGGTGATTCACCTTTTCAGTTTATTTGCTTGCATCCACTTACATTTCTGACGCAGAACCGCACCTTTTCGCGGAGTCAGCGCAGCAATTCAATTCTCAGTCGTTGCCAATACGTGGAGGCCGCCCGGGCGTCTGCTTGCTCTGCTGCCGACTGTTATCTCAAGAATTTGCATAACCGTAGATTCCAGGGCAGCGCGGCTCACGGGTCAGAGGGTACTGTTATAGGAGCAGTGGAGGGAGGATCTGTCAATCCTTGGACCTGTGTGCGTGGCCGTGTGCGCGTGCCTGTGCTCGTGCCTGTGCTCGTTTGTTTATGGTTGGGTTCAGGAGGTGGTTAGAAATGCGCCAATGGATAAACACCAAGCAAACAGACTGTTCCTACACTTAAAAAGACAATATCAGGTTGTCTGATCTCTTGCCTGGCCAACTTTAAAGGAAAGGAAACTCTTCTGCTTTTAAAATGATCAAAAATCAAAGATAAGACACCCTTGGAACCTTTTTGTTGGTTCATAAAGCACTTGGTGGGGCCCAGCCAATAAATACACTGTAGAAGCAGGAACTCAAAACATTGCTTCTCACATTGGGTCTGATTCGCAAGGATTTTTAGGTGCAGAATTGAATTCCTTTTGACATACTCCTGACTAGTCCCTGAATTTCCATATGCAAGTCGGCCATACTCGCAGATGTCGCTCATTGGGTCCATAACCTTTTGATGAGTCAAACTAAAACTATTTTTGACTATTATTGTGCTCAGACCGCCTGATGAACGAATGTTTGTACTTGTGCTTTACTTATTGGCAGTCCCCTTACTTCTCCCTCCAATATCATTTTGACATTGTCTCCGGGCTGTGTCACCCCCAAAAACACAGACGAATTGATAATAATAATAATAATGATAAAAACTAGAAATAGGAATATTACAATTAATTATTGCAATATTAACACAAATCCTAATATAAATGTTAAATGTCGTATACTTGTAAAGCGCACAGCTGCCCCAGCAAACGGGCGTCCCGGCACTGTATACCGCTGGGGAACCCGTCCTGGCTTTCCCTGTGGGATGGTCCCTACTGGGAATCCCCAAGGTGGAGCCAGGCATCCCCGGCGTTGATGGGGCCGTTGTGGAGATTAGGCAAGCTAATGCCCAGAGTTGCCGAGTGGGACCCCAGGTTAGAGTAGGCACCGAGGTGAGAATTGTCAAGTCCGCTGACCCTGGTACACGACCCCGCCGCGTCGGGAATTGAACCTTGGTCCCGGGCCGACTTCTGCTCCCGGGTCTGCCGCCTCGAACCAGTGAGCCACACCACTCCACTTAATAACACTGCTAATATAATAATGATCATAACAAGTCTTATTATTAAACTACTGCTACTAATATGAATTAAAACTTTGATGATAAATTATTATTAGTAGCATTATCGTTATCAATGCTACGAGAGTATATAAATAAGAAAAATGCTATATTAAAATTAATAAAGTGATAACAATACAATATTATTATAATTAATATTATTATATAATGTAATGGTACTAAGAAGAAAAAGAAGATTAGCTATACTTAAGCGATAACATAATTTGCTTAGTAATAAGGATGATTGCAACAGTGCATTCATTTAGAACCTATTCATTGAACACGGAGAGCTGCCTAAAATGTGCTTCAGAGATCTGAGATCATAAGAGGCAGTAGCACATAAAGACATAGAAAATAGAAATGAAATACATGCTCATTTTAGGCGCCTGCTCCTACACTGTGTTCATCTTTGGAAGGATGCTTGTTTCATCTGATACATTCGGCCTGTATTTCCAAAGAAAATATGTTGCACCTTGATGCAGGCCGTCTCATGATAATGTTATATTTACATTATTAACGGTGCTGTTATCTCTTTTCTTAAATTAGAGTACGCCAATACCAAAATATCGGCCCTAAATCACGGTTATGGCATGCGCCTACCTTTAGTGTTTGCGTTTATTTATAAATCATGATCAGAACGCAATTAGTTTACGTATAGATTTATAGATTTATATTTAGTCGTAATGTCAGAAAATGGTGCAATCAACGCGGGCAAAAATGCCACACAAAATAACCAACGCTCCAACCTCACAAATGAATGCCTGGCTTCCTGAAGGGGGGGGGGGGGGGGGGGGGGAGGGGTGAATCTTCAATTGTTGCTTTCTGTCCGTGTGAAATGCGGATGATGTGTGGAAATAAGGCATCCATGATCCGTGTAACTATCCCGTATTTATGAATATATTTATTTATTTATCAAGAATTTCATAAACCGCTACATGTCACCTATGCCACATCAGAGCACTGCAGCAAAAGCAAACAAAAAAATCACGGTAGTTCTGAAAGCAAGCGAGTTAGTTCTCTAAAAATTAGGTGACAAGCAGAAGACAGAATGTATTGATCAAGGCCAATGGACTAAAAGCTGCTATAATCACAAGCTGCCAGCCAGCACCATGCTTTTCTCAAGGCACTGTGCAGTGTCATTGATTTCTGAACAAGACATGCTTTTTGTCTGGGCTTGAAAGAAACCAGACGAGCACTGCAAGGTTACCCATAATGGTGACACCGCTCTTCTCATTGCCACATGTTGGGAACTCGCCTTCGCGCTTCCGCCTTCTATCTACAGTGCACATCTGAGGGGTTTTGTTGTAGTTCTTGCACTTGGCATATATCAGACCTCTTTAGAGCAGCAACACCATCAATCACGTAATATGGGGCAGACCAGCTGGGTGAACGCTGGCTGCCGCATAAGGGTTATTTGTCATCTGGGCATGTTTGTTTGGCATATAACACTCCTGCTGTCCCAGAACAATTTTCGTTTTCTAAAAATATACCCTTTGATTCAGGAAACTCGTGATTAATAAAGGAGAAGAGTTTAAAGATGGGGTCAAGCCTAGGGTCCTTAACTAAACAAGTGCACAGCTCACAAGTGTTTGGCTCAGCAGTCAGAAGCTCACATGTCCAGATTATTTTACTGGCTATTTGTAGTGTGTCCCATTAAAAAACATGCATTTGGCCATGACAATAGATCTAGCTATATTTTGCTACAACATGCTCACTGATGCACACCACTCACCCTGCACTCAGAGATACAACCTGCACTCACACAGGCATACCGACAGCAGACTACCCAAGCACCCACACAGGCACCCCCATACAACCCCACCGGAACCTCCCTTAATATGCATTCACAGAGAATATATCGCTCAGCCTGCATGTACACAGGCGCACCGCCCACTATGCGCAGAGGCACATCCTGCAGTCACACAGGCACACCCAGCAGTCATACAAATACACAACTTACCCTGCACTCACCCAGACCCACCCTGCTGTAACACAGGCATACTGCTCAAACTGCACTCAAACAGGCACACCCTCATTCCCAAGACCCAGGCACACTGCTTACGAAACATTCACACATGTAGAACTCTTTCTACACTCGCAGTGCTACACCCTTTCCCCTGTAGTCACACAGGCATACCATTAACTTTGCACTTTGACAGGCACTCCCCTCACTAATTCATCCAGGTAGCTGTAGCTGAGGGTTACCAGATGTTGAAAACCAAAAACACAGACATTTCACAAATATAGAAGTATGACTACAAATTAGCAGCATGCACCAAGGGGCATAGAATATCTTGATTGACAGCGCTCACCAACATAGAAAAGAGAGACAATGACGCGCTACTGGGAAATTAAGTACTGCTTTTAAACACAGTATCATCTGAAGAAACGAAACTGCTTTTTACTGGGAGCTACCAACTAATTTTGCACTAAAACACATTCAAACTTGCCTCCCTGTATGTTTTGTAAACTCATTTTAAAAACCTGGACATGTGCCAAATTTATTGAAATGCCCCAGGGCAGATGGGACCATTCTGGCAAATTCGGGAACCTGTACCCTATTTGTCTGTTTTCTTGTTGATGCTATTTTTGGAGCACAGGCTCACCAAGGACTGCGCCAGGGACACACTGATAATCTGGAAACCTTATGCCCCATGAGCTGGAGTGGAGGCTCTGGATCCACCAATGGCTTGTTCAGGGACAGTTAATCATAAGAGGGGTCTCCCATATTGCTGCATCTCCTGGGTATTGCAAGTGCCAGCTGTGCTATCTTCTTCCCCTCAAGGGGGAGGTGGGGGTAGTGATAATTAAAGTGAAATGGTGTCTTCTATTAAAAAGTTTATTTACAAGAGGATCTCTGTAATGCTGCACGAAGACCTGCAGAATAAACTGTCCCCCTAGGAATATCATGTGAGGAATACAAAAGAAATTGTTTCACATGAGAAAATGTGAAACCGCAAAAAAAGAAGATGAAAAGTAACTATAACTCACAACATAAACACTACATAAAACTTCAAAAGGTTAAAACAGAATAAATATGCACAAATACTTTAGCTGACAATTTTTCCCTCAAACAGACAAGGAACCTTCTTGACTTATAAAACTCACAACGCCACCTCCATTTAGTGTACTTTCACCACCCTCACGGTGGTCTGATATCTGCGCATCTCTAGCACCATAAACTATCACACCTCTATTACCATTACCTCAATTCATTACTTCTTGCACTGAATACTCCTCCCATCTCTTCCTCTTCGGCTCTAAAAATCTAACCATCACATTGGTGATCATCATCTGCCACTTGTTTTCGTTTACCACACCTTTCTTTTCGTACAAGGCTACTTGTCTCAAATTCCATCTCTGCCTATTGTCAAGTGTCACCCATCTATCAGAGGCCACCCATCTATCAGTATCATTACTTTGCTTGCACCGCCCGAAGTTGAACAACATAGTAGAACTTCTCGTATACTTGATCTTAACCAATTTCCAGCCTCAATGAACCTAAAACATACCTCATCTTTAACCTCACTTCATTCACAATTGTCCGTTAACAATAACTTGTTCAACAAACACTGTACCAAATTTGAACTTGCCTCTCTCCCTCACACACAAAAGAAGGGAGACACTGCAATATTGTCATTCACAGAGGCATGAAAGGCCCACATCATGCCCCAAACAGCTTCCTCAACAACTAAACCACTCCAAAATGTCCTTTCCATCGTGCCCTTAACCAACTTATTGGACCTTTCAATGGGACCATTTGACTGAGGGTTGTAAAGGGAAGTTCACATGTTCAATTCAATTTTGCTTAAAAACAAATCCTTCATCTGATTAGAAACTAATTCTGTCCCATTGTCAGTCACTAAATATTGATGCAAGAATGAACATGTTTCCTTCTACAGATTCATACCCATGTCTGATATTCTGGTCAGTACTCTTCCGAAAACATGTTGTGCTTAATCACTGTGATACCTAAGCCTATAATGTTGTCTGGAAAAAATGCAACATTTGGACATCTTTCAAACTGCCAGACATTATGCACTGAAACATACTTGCAGAGGATGCCAACTCAAAGGGAAGCCTCAAAATTGAAAGATGTCTTCTGGTGTTATAAATGTTGTAAGAGATTTCGAAATACAGTTGGGCCTGATGATAGGCACATTTAAGTTCCAACTTTGAAAAATATGCCCCTCCTTTCATTATGAGCACAAATTCATTGATGGGAGAGAACTAGTCTCTCGTTATGTTTTGATTAAGCAACCTAAGGTCTATGCAAAATTGCAAGGTTTCATTAGCTTTTTGGACAATACAACAAGAGAAAGCCACTCGGAGACCTCCATCAGTTCAACTAATCCATCACTCACCATCTAGAAAAACATATCTTTAGCTTCTTCTCTAACCAGAACCGGGATCCTCCTTACTTTGTGCCTAATAGGCAAAACATTTTTCTTCAATAAAAATTGTTGCTTGTAACCCAAGACTGTGCCCAATTTATCTTCGAAAACATTGTGAAAACGCACCAGTACTCTCTCCTCACACTTCAGATCTCATCATAATTTGATTTTGGGTTTATAATTGTGCTAAAATCATATTGGTGCACCCACCCCAACTTTGCTAGACCGAACCGTGCCACTATACCATATAGAAACCCCATGCTCTTATCCTGGAAACACAATAACCTAGAAAAAGCTTCCCACATTGATTTGATATAAGTATTTTCACATTAGTGCTGGGATTTTATCATATTGTGATGACATTTCTGAGTATGTATGTTGGTTTTTGATTTTTCGTTTGTGTTTTTGTTTTTATAGTGACATGGCTGTATATTGTCTGATATATGTAGGTGCACAAAGAGAAAGCACACTTAGGCGCACAGACAGGTACACTGACACAACACATCAACGAGCACACATGCAGCCTGAAAACAAACATACACAAACAGGCACAGTCACTTTGAACACACAACACTGCCAACCTAATCAGACTTTGAGCCACTATGGAAACCATAGAACAGCTTGGAAAGACATCTCTGGCTACCAACATCCTTGCTGTGTCATGCCAATTGAGGACTTCATGCTATACAAACAGGGCTAGATTGCCCATTTATTCAACTGGGGGCATTGGATGCTGTTTATGAGTGCCAAAGGCCACTGCCTTTGTCTCCAGCTCCCCTGGGAACAAGGCAGGAGGTACATCAGGCAAAGGTGAAAAAGAAATTGCAGGAGAGACAGAGATTGGAAAGTGAGATATAGAAAATAAAGACACAGGAAGGGACAGGGACCGGTTTCAACATTTTTGCCATGCTCCTTGTGGTTCCCAGCCTGGCCCTGTATACAAGTGTAGACTAACAATAGCATGCATACACAGGTCGATCGTGAATGTATAACTGGATTGATTTATGATTTTGTAGGTGTATACATGGGTGAATGTCTGGGTGGATTGATGGCTATGATTGCATCAGAGGGGAGTTGGGCAGATCATTGAGTGTGGGTATTGAGCTGGATAGATGCGAGACTGGATCTAGGTGAAAGGATAGATGAATGAAGACTTGCATGTGGGTGAGTGGTGGGTGAAGCCTGGTTATTGGACAGCTAGAAGGCATAGAACAAGATGTGTAGAGAACGTGTTTTGTCTATTTCCGTTATTTATATTGTTCTATATTGCTTTTATTGAGATCATGTAGTTTCATCACAGTCATTTTAAATGCCCCTATTACTTAGGTCTACACTGTTTTCACTCACTCCTCTGACATATTCAGCATCCAGTGTGCATTGACACTTGTCAGCAATCATTCAAGAATGACTAACTCAGTATGTGATTTTTTTTTATTATCTTATCTTTTTATGGTCGTCTTGATTCTTCTTGTGAAAAAGCATTGCATCTGTTGAAACTCCTGCTGCCTTGAGTTCTGGTTTCGCTCAAATGTATTTCTTTTATAGTTGTACATAGGACAAAAAAACCTATAGAAAAAGGTGACGTTTTATGGGAGGGATTGGCATTCCATGCTAAATACTTGGGAAGGTGAGGCATCGTAATATTGAGGAATTATTTTTGTTATTTGTGCTTTAATAAATATATTTTAGACTAAGTATGCGTGAAGACATTGATTTTGTTTTACAAGTGGACACTGAAAAAATAGCATAAACACATGACGCCTGGAGTGGGTGTTCATATAAATGCTGAATAACATCTAGAGTGAGGCACAGAAGAAGTGGACTGCGAGCAATTTCTCTCAGTTTAGCCACAGTCTCTGCATTGCTACCAAACAGATCCACCTGATTAGCCACTGTAGATGCAGAGATTTCCGCTACTGAGCATCACAGCTGAGGTAGCAACAGCGCAAGCTTTCTTTGCTGACTGAGGGAATCGGACATGTCAATTGCAAAAACATGTATTTAGTGTGTAAAGTTTGCATTTCTGCTGCACCTAATGAACTTTTTTAGGTCTAGCATTACCTCAGACCTTTGATTTCGCTAAAAGGATTTCTACAATATACTCACTTTTATGGACTTTCAGCCAGCCCTCTCATTCCATATTTCTGTTATAGTATCATTCACATTTTCTTCCTCCTGCTGCTGCATGGGGCAACAGGTCAGCTCGCTTAAGCACCTTCACTGCATGGCATTTTCCCCTTTCACAAGAAGCACATCCACACACCAAGCAGCTCACTTCAGTTTTCTAGAATGGCAAGGGCCAAGCAACTTGCTCAACAATATAGTTTTGTAAAAACTATGGGAAAACAAACAAGCACTGGCAAAACCAAATGGCTGGCAGACTGTAGACGACCTATTGGCTTTGCCAATGCTTGTTTAAAAACGTAGGGGCGCCGGTCCTGTTGTTCCAGCCAATAGCTATTCCATTTCCAAGCTTTCTTTCGGTCATTATAGGCCATAAAAGCAGAAAATAAAATACATTCATCACTGGATTTGGGCAATAAAAACATCAGTAAACATTACAAGATATAACCAGAATGCAAATTAGTTAATAAAGTTTCATTGCAGTTAAAAAGCTCATTGCAGTTAAAAAGATGTTAAAATTTAAAAAGAGATTAAAACAATGAATTTATGAATTAATGGTGTTAAAACAGTAGGAAATACAAATAACATATGCGGGGGAATTTAAAAACGTACGCAGCCTATGTCACATAGAATTGAGGAAACGGGACACAGCAAAAACAATCGGAGGATGAGTGTCAGTTCTCAAAACTCTAAAGGCCTCCAGACACTCCCTATACACCAGGTTCCTGCATAGTGGTAAGAGCCAATACCTCCTGGCTGCATTATAGCCAGGACAGAAGAAGAAAACATGAATGGCTGACTCTTCTTGGTTGTTACAAGCAGGACAGCCAATGGGAGAAGCTTTTGACTATTTACTTGTAAATGCATGAACCGGCAGGGAACCCAATCTGAAATGTAAATATAATTTCCTCGCCATGAATGGATGAACAACATCAAGGAAAGACTCAAATAGATACTGGTCCTTAAAATTGAGGACGTCTAGTTTTATGCTCCCCTGAATTTTGGCCAGTCTAAGCAGTCTGTAAGCTTAAACTAGTTCTAGCCGCGATATTGTCGGGGACACTTCCTCAGGGTGGGTCCATAGGTTTGGCCAACCTAATCTAAAGTACAGGTCTTTTATGTGTACAAACCAGGATAGTTTTCCCACCCAGGGAGTACCAGAATCGCCTTGAGTTTGGCAGGCTGTTACTTCCGGGGTTGCCCACAGTCTATGCCAGAAAGTTAAAGGTCGCAGCCCAATCTCCTCCTCTATTGGTCTAACCCCGAGGTCCATATGTAGGGGGATGAGAGGGGTGCTTGGCTGTAGAGCCAAGAGCTGCCTCATTAACTTATTCTCATATTTAGCCAGTCCACCTGCAGGAAGATGACCCCAGAGTTCTGCCCCATACATTATAACACTCCTGATTTGGACTTTATAAATCTCGGCCAGCGGGCCCAGCTGTCTAGATGATGAGTTCCTGATTGATTTTACTATTCCCCCAGCCATCTGTGCTAGCCTTAAACCTGCCTTTTCTTGCTACGGGCCCCATCCAAATATTTTGACAGTGTAACACCAAGGTAATCAAAGACAGCTACCCTCTCTAGCTGGGTACCATTTAGGGAGGGATTTGGGCGGGATGTTTTGCTTGGGTTAAAAACCATGTACTTGGTTTTTGATGTGTTGATCTCCAACCCCCTGTCTTTGCAAAAATAGAGAGAAACTGTCAAGGATCCTTTGGATACCCATGGGAGACTTGGATAGTAACAAGGTGTCATCTGCAAACATCATTGCTGGCACCTTGTCACGGACCAGCTTTGGGGCATGATTATTAGCTACCTCATTTAATTGGTCCACCAGAGCGTTAATAAAAAGACGGAACAGTGTGGGGGCCAGAACACACTCCTGCCTTACACCTCTATTTACTGGGAAACAGAGGGTTAATTCCCCACATTTCCTTATCTCACCTGGGCAAAATTTTCAGTGTGCAGGTGCTTGATCAAAGACAGCAAGTAGGGCTGAACGCCCATTTGCTCTAGAGCCACCCACAGTTTGTCTTGAGGTACCAAATCAAAGGCTGATTTAAGATCAACGAAGATCAAACAGAGGCTCCCACCCTCTATTGTCACCCTCTTCCCATATAATAATTGGAGCCTGAAGATTTGGTCAATAGTAGAAATGTTTTTACAAAAACCAGCTTGGCACGCACTCAGAATTTCGCGCTCGTACACCCAGGACTGGAGACACTCCAGGACAATCCTAGCAAACAACTTCAGAGTTACGTCAATCAGGCTGATTGGCCTGTAATTAGTTGGCAGGAGGGGTGAACCCATCTTATATACTGGAAAAATGTAAGCCTCTAGCCAGGTATCCGGGATTTTCATGCCATTTAAAATGGTGTTAAATATTATCCTTAGATAGGGGCCCCAGATATTGGGTTGTTCCCGAAATAAATACCCAGAGTTCTTATCTAAACCGGGGGCCTTTCCAAGGGGAAGCTTCCCAATAGCGCTCAGCACTTCAGTCAAAGTGAACCCTACATCATCTTCAAGGGGATTCCCTACTATAGTTGACAAAGTTCCCTCAATGAGCTCTATAGTGTCCTGTGTGGCATACAGCGATTGGAAATGAAGTTTCCAGGCGTCTGCAGCCATATTTGGCTCAATAGGTGAGTTCTCTGTGGAGCTATCTGTACGAACCACGATCCAAAATGCCTTGATATCCCTTTGGTGAGTGCCTGTTTAATTGCATCCCATCGTTCAAGCTCCCAGTTCTTTTTGACTAGCTTTATACTATCACTATTTAGAGCCCTCTTTGTTTTTTATCAGGGATCTATCTTTGGATTTCATAGCGTCGATAAGGGCGCCCTTTGCCATTTGGCAGGAATTATTAAACCAAGTGGATTTAGGGCTCCTCTTACCCTTGGAGTGCATCAGGAGATTGAAGATGTTGGTCGGGATAGTGGTCAGATCCACATGTATAGTCGTGAGTTGAGCAATGGTAACAAGAGAATGAGTGTCTGGCAGCCTCCTTCGTTGCCAATAAACGTGAAATAATTAAAGAATAAAGGGCAGCAGCCTTGCCTGATGACTGCTTCAGGGTTTCCCCATCTAATTCTCCTTCTGTTATTGGCTAGTGTTAAATTGCTGTCAGAGGAGGAGCTAGTAGTTGAGGGACTGTGAAGATCTGGAAGCTTGAGGTCGAGCACCAGAGCAATAAGGTCACTGTTATGTCTCGGCAAGACAGCAAAGTCGACATCCCAGTGCCATATGCTTGCTTCTACTAGGATATAATCCAATAAGTATGATTGCCCTGGTCTATTAAAAGTAGGCTTCCCTGGTTGGTCTGGCTTAGTTTCGACCATTACATGCCCTCCGTGCATGAGTTAGTGTTACTGCACTGATCTGCTGAACCAAGGGAGTCCAGGCCTTTACCGGAAGAATTTGCGGTTCGGGAATTAATCAAAGGGAATCCTCAACAGTAAGGAAAGAGCCAGTAGGAAGGGCTACCGGCTCAAATTGACAATTAAAATCTCCCCTATAACCATCCTAGTATTCTGGGGAATTCGTTCAATAAATGTGGTAAGCATATCTATGGTCGGGGATTCCTGTACAAAAGTTACCGGGCGTCAATAGATGTTAGTAAAGGCAATTTTAGTCCTGGTAGAAAAAGTAAGGAGGGTACACTGGATGTCATCAGATAAAGTGTTCAACTGTTCAACAGTACAGTCCAGATGTGTAGCAAGCCACGTGCCTAAGCCCCCCTATAGTGGCTAGCACATTAAAAGTTACATAGCCCCTCATAACAATGTCCTCTCTTGCCTATGTCTCCTGGAACATACACACATCATAATCTTGTACAAATTGTCTCCAGTCAGGATTTTGGAGTTTGCTTTTAATACCAGGGATGTTTCACGAAAAGACCCTCAGTTTGTGGCCTAAGTTCAAAGTGGCATCATATACTTTATGGGCAGAGGGGTTAATGGTTTGTGTAATCTCTGCCCCAGATCCGGGGTCTGGTGCATCCACTTCCGCTAGGGAGCTATTCGTAACCATACTTGAAGTTATAAAAATAGGGGTAAGAGGGGCTAGATTGTTCAACACATCTAAGTTAGCATCATCATAACCTTGAGGTTCCTGATGAGATTCATGTTGGGACTCCTTTGGTGAATCTTCTGACACACCAACAATATACTCTGAGACTGTATCCCAAAGTTTTTCAATTTAAACTCCCTATTAGCCCCCGCAAAACTCACGGCTAGGAGTAAGATCAGGTGGTATAATAAGTCAATCCATCTCTTCAAGGGCCCCAAATCTATTTGCTATTGCAACATTGTACTGGATTCTAGGGGTATGGCCTAGTTTTGGATGGGATTGAAACCAGTGTGTTGGAACTCTAGTGCAAGGGGTCCAGGGTGGTGGATAGTTACAAGAATAGAACAATTCCAGGGTCTGTGGTTGAATCCCTATAAGCGGTGCATAAGAACAGAAGAACTGATCAGCCAGGATTTGGACTGTCTGGAGATTACTAAAATTAATAACTATACAGTCACCTTTGATTGATTTGGGGTTCTTACCAACCCAACCCACTCTTAGTACTAGTAATATCTCACCTGCCCTGTCATAGGGAAACTGTCCATGCCTGGTGAGCCAAAAAAGGCACTTATTCCTCAATTCCAACTGGGTTTCTCTCTGGCCTGGTTAAATTCTGGGTACACCAGTTAAGACTATAACATAGGGGAGTGAGGCTTGGGGTAGATCTATTGTTGGAGTGGCCGATAAAACTGGACCTGAGTTCTCACTCTCTGCAGGGTTGGGCCTTTCCCTATCTATCATCTGGTCAAAATGGGCAAATCGGCTTCTACGTGGGCCTTCATTGTAGGAGCAGGATGGGAGCTCACATTCTCAGTAATGAGGCTCCTAGGTCCAGGAGTTGTCCTCCGTACTTGGGCAGTGCTGTGAGCCGCTGCCTTGACAGCACTCAGTAGAGCTGTACAAGATGGAGCGCTGGAGGGGCCACATCTATCTAAAGGGTGTTGCCCTGCTCTATCGTCTGTGAACTACAGTCTTTCTTCTCCACTACAGCGGGTAAAATATTAACCGTATGATTGGCCTGTGAGCTCAGGTCAGGCAACTGGCCACTAGCTATATTCCCAAGGTGGAGCGCTAGTTCTTCCTTGACAATGGCTCTCATCTGAGCCTCTAGTTCCACTGTCAAATTCCTCACTCATGAATGGCAGTCAGGATCTTTATAAGAGTTAGAGGGTGGTTCTACCACTCTCCCAAGGCTGTCTGGTTCACCCTCCCTAGAAATGATTTCTGGACTAATGCTTTTCTTTGTTCCTGTCCCATTACCAGTTTTACACCTAACAACCTTCGGTAGAGCAGTAGTCGTTCTGCCTTTACAGGTTGTTGGCTTTACTGGGGAATGTTGTAAGGGTGGTAGCAATGTCTCACTTGGACGAGGCAAGGATTCTAGTAGATCCGGGGCTAGATAGTTCAGAGATTGGTGGCTCAGAAGACTGAAGAAATATGTCTGGGGTTAGGTCTAACCACCTGTCTGTAAGCTCTATTTCAGTCGAGAATACCCCTATAGCTCTCTGAAACATCCTATCAATTGAAGTTTGGGGGAGTGGGGCTGGTATTAGCACCGGAGGATGTTTTTTAGCCACACAGCCACACTTCCCCATGTCCACAGCAAAGGAAAAAAAAGAGATCCAATACCAGATTATCCCAAAGGTAGATCCAGGGAGATCAGGCAGCCCCAAGACGCACAATCATAAAAAACGTACAAGAAGATACCAAAAAAAAAACAGTCCCAAGGGTGAAATTAACAAATAACAGTCTGTTAGTGGGCAGCTGGGTTTCAGAGTTAATCAATAACTGCAAATTGTTTCAGGTGTATCGCCTGTTTGCCTGATCCCTGGTTCCACCAGCTGCTCCCAGTGAAGTTAGATAGTACCCAGAAAGTCCTACCAGTTTTGTTGGCCCCATAACCCAAACTCAAGGAGGGTGGCCTGCCCTGCCTCTTCCTGGCAATGACAGGCAAGGACGGGCCCACCCTTGTCCCAGGCTTCACTAGGGCGCATCCGGCACCTCGGGCGGAGAGGCAATGCTTTATGCATGTGCTGACACCTTGCGCCCCCCCCCTAGTTAGCTGCTGCAGGTGGCGGCGCTGTGCACCCTGGACTTTATGGTCCTGAAGCAGGGATGCGACGATAGCTCCTGGGGCTAAATGCACAAAAAGGTGAGTTGGTGCAGTCTCTGGGACAACGGTTCCACCAAGGAGATGAAGAAATTCAAAGTTTATGTCCCCAAGCAAAGAAAACAGCATTCCAGTGTCCCACGCCGTGGTGGAGAGGCAACACTTTATGCGTGTGCTGACACCTTGCGCCTCCCCCTTGTTAGCAGCTGCAGGTGGTGGCGCTGTGCACCCTGTACTTTGTGGCCCTGAAGCAGGGATGCGACTATGGCACCTGGGGCTAAATGCACAAAAAGGTGAGTTGGTGCAGTCTCTGGGACAACGGTTCCACCAAGGAGATGAAGAAATTCAAAGTTTATGTCCCCAAGCAAAGAAAACAGCATTCCAGTGTCCCACGCCGTGGGGGAGAGGCAACACTATATGCATGTGCTGACACCGTGCGCCTCCCCCTTGTTAGCAGCTGCAGGTGGTGGCGCTGTGCACCCTGTACTTTGTGGCCCTGAAGCAGGGATGCGACTATGGCTCCTAGGGCTAAATGCACAAATAGGCGAGTTGGCGCAGTCTCTGGGACATTGGTCCCACCAAGGAGATGAAGAGATTCAAAGTTTATGTCCCCAAGCAAAGAAAACAGCGTTCCAGAGTCCCGTGCCACAGGGGGAGAGGCAGCGCTTTGTGCGTTAGCTGACACCTCAAGCCTCCCCCTCGTTAGCAGCAGCAGGTGGCGGCGCTGTGCACCCTGGACTTTGTGGTCCTGAAGCAGGGATGCGACGATAGCATCTGGGGCTAAATGCACAAATAGGTGAGTTGGCGCAGTCTCTGGGACAACGGTCCCACCAAGGAGATGAAGAGATTCAAAGTTTGTATCCCCAAGCAAAGAAAACAGCGTTCCGGCCAATAGCACATTGTGTGCTGCCTACATCATGTTAACTAAAAGTCAGGACTGAATGAAGATGTCATGTGCTCATTTTGCTCACTTTTTTAATTCAATCAATCAATCAAAACATTTGTATAGCGCGCTACTCACCCGGAAGGGTCTCAAGGCGCTTGGGGGAAGGGGGCCGCTACTGCTCGAACAGCCAGGTCTTGAGTTGTCTCCTGAAGGCGAGGTGGTCCTGGGTCAGCCGAAGGTGGATGGGGAGGGAGTTCCATGTCTTGGCCGCCAGGTAGGAGAAGGATCTGCCTCCGGCGGTGGCTCTTCGGATGCGTGGTACGGCGGCGAGGGCGAGGCTGGCGGACCGTAGCTGGCGGGTGGGCGTGTGGAAGGTCAGGCGGTCGTTGAGGTACTTGGGGCCCAGGTTGTGGAGAGACTTGTGTGCGTGGGTGAGGAGCCTGAATGTGATCCTCTTGTTGATGGGGAGCCAGTGCAGGTTCCTCAGGTGGCCGGAGATGTGGCTGCGTCGAGGGATGTCCAGGATGAGTCGGGCGGAGGCGTTCTGGATGCGTTGTAGTCTTTTCTGTAGCTTGCCTGTGGTTCCGGCGTAGAGGGTGTTTCCGTAGTCCAGCCGGCTGGTGACGAGGGCCTGGGTGACCGTCTTCCTGGTTTCGATCGGGATCCATCGGAAGATCTTGCGGAGCATGGGGAGGGTGTGAAAGCATGAAGAGGAGACGGCGTTGACTTGTCTGGTCCTCGAGAGGGAGGAGTCCAGGATGAAGCCCTGGTTGCGTGCGTGGTCTGTCGGCTTGGGGGCGGTGCCCAGGGCTGGGGGCCACCAGGAGTCGTCCCAGGCGGAGGGTGATGGTCCAAGGATGAGGACTTCCGTCTTGTCTGAGTTCAGTTTCAAGCGGCTGTTCTTCATCCACTCTGCGACATCTTTCATCCCTTCGTGGAGGCTGGTTCTGGCGGTGTCGGGGTCTCTGGTGAGGGAGAGGATCAGCTGGATGTCGTCGGTGTAGGATATGATGTTGAGGTTGTGTTGGCATGCGATGGCTGCGAGAGGTCTCATGTAGACGTTGAAGAGGGTGGGGCTGAGTGATGATCCTTGCGGGACGCCGCAGATGACTTTGGTGGCCTCGGAACGAAACGGGGGGAGGCGGACTCTCTGTGTTCTACCATCGAGGAACGAGATGATCCACTTCAATGCCTTCTCTTGGATGCCGGTGTTGCTGAGGCGTTGGACTAGGGTGCGGTGACAGACAGTGTCGAACGCGGCGGAGAGGTCCAGGAGGATGAGTGCCGCTGTTTCCCCATTGTCGAGAAGGGCTCGGATGTCGTCAGTGGCAGCGATGAGGGCGGTCTCGGTGCTGTGGTTGGCTCTGAAACCAGACTGCGAGGGGTCGAGGGATCCATTTGTCTCGAGGAAGGTGACAAGCTGTCTGTTGGTGATCTTCTCGATGACTTTGGCAGGAAAAGGGAGGAGCGAGATGGGTCGGAAGTTTTTGAGGTCGGTGGGGTCCGCTGTTGGTTTCTTCAGTAGGGCGCTGAGCTCGGCATGCTTCCAGCTCTCCGGGAAGGTGGCGTTGTCGAAGGAGGTGTTGATGATGTCTCGGAGTTGGGGTGCGATGGTGGAGTCGGCATTGTTGAAGACGTGGTGGGGGCAGGGGTCAGTCGGAGATCCGGAGTGGCTGGTGTTCATCGTGCGGGCTGTGTCTTCGGTGGTCACTGCGGTCCAGGTGCGGAGGGTCGTGGTGGGGTGCGTTGGTTCGACGGTTGGGTGCGAGGATGGTGTGCCGAAGCTGATGTGGATGTCGGCAATCTTGCGGTGGAAGAATGAGGCGAGGGAGTCGCAGAGATCTTGTGAGGGGGTGATGTCGTTGTTGCCGGTGCTGGGGTTGGAGAACTCCTTGACGATGTTGAAGAGTTCCTTGCTGTCGTGGGCGTTGTTGTCCAGTCGATCCTTCAGTGATTTCTTCTTGGTGGTGCGGATGAGCTGGTGGTGCTTGCGGGTCGCGTGTTTGAGGGCGGTCATGTTGTCGGTGGTCCGGTCGAGGAGCCAAGCTTTCTCGAGGGTGCGGCATGTCTTTTTGGAGTCCTTGAGTTCGTCAGTAAACCAGGGGGCCTTCTTGCTTCTGGGTTTGCTGGGAGGGTTCTTCAGTGGTGCGAGGTTGTCGGCGCAGGCTGTCAGCCACTGCGTGAAGTTGCGGGCTGCTTCGTTGGGGTCCGGTGTGTTGGCAGGTGGGTTCTGGCTGAGGGAGGTGGTGAGCTGGTCGGCGGTGATCTTGCTACAGTTTCTGTGAGGAACCTGTTGCGGTTGGTGGTGGGTAGTGGTTTTTCTGAAGCTGAAGTGGACGCAGCTGTGGTCGGTCCAGTGAAGTTCGGTGGAGTGGCTGAAGGCGATGTGCTTGCTGGATGAGAAGACGGGGTCAAGCGTGTGCCGGTGTAGTGGGTGGGGGTGTTGACCAGTTGCTTAAGTCCGAGGTTTGCGAGGTTGTCCAGCAGGGCGGCGGTGTTGCGGTCCTTGTTGTTCTCCAGGTGGAAGTTGAGGTCCCCTAGGAGGTTGTAGTCGGCGGAGGGGAGGGCGTGTGGGCTGATGAAGTCCGTGATGTCTTCGCCGAATTGTGCACGTGGTCCCGGGGGTCTGTAGATGAGGGTGCCTCTGAGGGTCGTCTTTGGGTCGGTGTGAATCTGGAAGTGGAGGTGTTCAGCGGCGGTGAAGGTGTCGACGGCGTCGGTCGTGATGCGGATGGTGTTCTTGTGGACGATGGCGATGCCTCCTCCGGTCTGGTTGACGCGGTCCCTCCTGATGATCTTGTATCCATCCGGGATGGCGATGGCGATGTCGGGGGCCGAGGAGGCGTTCATCCATGTTTCAGTGAGGAACGCGACGTCTGGTGATGTTGTGTCGAGCAGGTTCCAGAGTTCGACGGCGTGTCTGTGGACGGAGCGGGTGTTGAGCAGGATGCACTTGAGAATGCTGCTGGGGTTTGGCTCTGCGGGCGCGGTGCATGTTCGGAGGCAGGTGAACTTGCAGGTAGTGCAGGTGAAGGGCCCGTGGAAGCGTTTCGGGGTGGCTCCGCAGCAGGCGGGGTTCCGGCCGGTATTGAGTGCGTTGAGGGCGGCGGCGGCGTAGGTCAGTCTTGCCTCAGTGGGGGCCAGGGGTACTGGCACTGGGCATGGTCCAGGCGCGGACGGGCGCAGACGGGCTTACCTTTGGCGCGCCTTCGGCGCACAATCGGCGCGTCCGCGCGGTCGCCATTTATGGCGAAGTGGGAGGGAGGGAGGAGCAGCTGGGAGGCGGGAGCGGGGAGGGCACAGAAGGAAAAGGGGGGCGTGGCCGCTAGCACAGCGGCGGGAAGCGGGGAGCGGGGCGGCCCGGCACAGGGGGGCAGAGAGACAGCACAGGCAGTAACAAAGTTAAGAACAGCAGATGGGAAACAAAATAAAGAAAACAAGATGCAAGGAGACAAAAAAGGACACTAATTACAAAAGGCTCGCTCGCATCACTGAGGCGGAAGGCCTGCCTACTTAAAGAGGCGGTCCAGTCTCATAGGTTTCAACACCCTGACATGCAGAGAAGCCCCATGGCAGACTATAGAGAAGTGCTCCTACTAATCCGGCAAAACAGTGGCTCATGTGGAGACTGAACTATATTTTGCTGCTTGTCATACCTGATGCAGTGGGCCTTTGCTCACACTTGCCGTGTCCATTCATTGTGGCAGAGAATCCCTAAGAAAAACATGGACAAGGAACAGCAATATTAAAAAATTGTGAGCAAATATTTTAGAAATGAAGTTCAATAATTTACTGAAATTACGCTCAAGAAGCCAATCCTACCAGAAATTACCTGAACCAAGCATATATGACAACTTCATGAAGATTTGACAAACTCCTTCCCGAATTAAAATGGTGGTCAAAATTAACATTTTTCTTCATCTCTGTGTGTTTATAAAAGGGAATATTTTAGCATTGTCACATACGAGTATAATCTCCCTATGTAGAACAGAAACCAACAGACGCATTGGCCACAGCAGAGCTAAGTAATTACCAATTTCTGAAAGCGGGTGAACGACTAGAGCCATTGAAAACAGAAAAAAATTAACTACAAGCACACACTATGAAGTTTATAAACTTACGTAAATACGATGACCCGTGAATAATTTACTTCGGTGTTTTTATGTATTTCTTTAATACCAAAACCACAACTCTAATTAAGTTTTTTTTTAAATATTCTTTATTGATTTTCACAGGATCAGAACACTGCATCATGACTTCAGTGTTTCCACACTTATACAGCATTATAATTATAATAGTCCATGGCATATACAAATGTTGCCAACTCCCCGCAGCCCCCCTGTGCTAGCTTTAATAAAGTTATTATTTAAATGTATTATATTTATTCATGATTTCATAGTAAAATTAATAAAACTACCACATACGTTGTACCTGAGCTGCAGCGGTGGCTGCAGGAGGAGATATTGTTACTCTTGGTGATCAGATAGCCACAACAAAAGTGACTGGATGGAACCGGAAGCTGAGTGGCCATGCAAGCTGACACTCATAAAAATATCTATCTGTAATAGGGTCCATGCATAACAAGGTAGGCCAGCTCCAATGTTAGTGGGTGGCTAGAGGCTTCTGCTTCCACCTCCTCCGCGCCTTGCTCTGGTCAACACAAAGGCCAGAAAGCCCCTCTATAGCTTAAAGACTACTAAAAAGAGCAGAAACCTGCTTCAACATATACAGAATAGTCACGCTTTCGAAGAAAACCACTATGAACAGAACTCCCTGCGTGCTCCAGTAGTGAACAATAAGGAGAAAGCACTAACCAAGTCCCCCTGAGGAGAACCCCAGAAATTACAAAAGGGTTGGAAACGCATTGACCAAGCTGGTTAGGGGAAGATATTACCTGAACAGACTAGCAGAGGTCAGGGAACACGGCAAATTGGCTGTTCTTGCACCACAGAATCCCAACTAGCTTACACTGGCAGGATGTACAATATGATTGAACTTTAAATGTGAATTCCGCCATGTGCTTTGTCGGACAAATGTTTTGTTTTCTCATTAAAATGTTAATTTTTTCGTATATTTAATAATCACTGTGAAATGTATATTTGCAAAAAAGAGAATAAGTTGCCCTTCTAAGAAAGACATGCTATGAAAGTGTAAAATAGTTTCCAAAATAGAAAATGAGTGTGAAACGAATCATAAAGGCCACTATAATTGCAAATGGGGGTTTTATAGCGAAATATTACAATTTGACTAGAGTACCTAGACACTGAAACTGTTGATATTGCTTTAAAGAACACTACATCACAATTCATTAACTGTCTACAACTCATCTTCATCTCTTATTACTCACCGACTTTAACCTTGCCTTTGATCATCTATAACGTTCCACTACATTTTGGCTATAGAAATACCGTATAGATACATACTCATATAGGTTGGATGGGACCCTCCTTACTCCTTCAGGATACCCATACAAAAACGCCAGGTAAGGTATTGCTACATAAACATCAAAGTGTGCATTCATTGATTTGGTATACTGTTTAAAAAACATGCCTGGGACAAGGATTCTTCTCTTATGTGATGTAAAAACAAAGTCACAACAAAGGCTACATTTGATTGCTATGCAGAGCTGTACTCTTACTAGACTATAATTTTCTTCATATAATTTATCCTCAAATATGGCACCCAATCTACGATGCTAGTTTTACAGAAAAAAGTGACTGTTTTTGTGTGCTCTATGTTTTATTTGTAAAACATCCTGGAACTGAATGTTTAAGACTACTTATTATACTACATGGAATTGCCTTAAAAATATATATAATTTCTTATTTTCAAAAAGCGATCTCTGCTTAGAAAAAATATATATGGCCTACATTTTTGGTAATAAAATCGTCAGGAATACTGAATGCAAGACCAGAGAACTTTTGGTGATCAAATGGCAAAGTGCTTGGAGAACATAAAAAGTATTGTTAGATCATAGCTGGTCTATATATTTCTACAAAACATACACAGTTATATCTTTGAAGTGTAATCATCCAAAGAGAGAAGGAATCAAATATAAAAACATTGTACACACATTCACCTTTAAAAGCTAGCATCAATAGTGGGAACAGTGCAATTGGGTGTTTGTTAATAACAAAAAAAAGTCGTAATAATAAAAAGCATAGTGTTGCCTCTATTCAGTTCCTATGTTCAGGCAAGATGGCTCAGTGACTGCAAACAATATTTTGAAAATGTACAAAAGCCTATCTGCTATTTGGTATTTGGGAAGGGTGTGTATAGGGCGTCCCTTCCTAATACCAATTTGTAGCGGTATGTATGAATGTTTTGTGATCACATTATGGTCGCAAAGCATTCATTTTTTACTGACACCTCATGGGAGGTGGTAAACATTTGCAAATGATAAAGGGTCCCCATGGAACCCCTTCCCCATTGTTATTATTGATACAAATATATTTTTGAGAGCAGGCAGTGGTCCCACAGACCACTGCCTACACTTAAAAAATTAAATGTAGACGTTTCATTTTTTTTCTTTTTAAACACATCCCATTTTCCGTAAAGGAAAATGGGCTGCATTTTAAACAAAAAAGATTGCATTATTAAAAAGCAATCACTGACATGGTGGTCTGCTGACTCCAGTAGGCCCTGGGATGGCTACAATTCCTAATGGGTCACAAATTGATACCTACCTAATTAATATTCATGAGGTGGGTCTATTGCGATTCCATGAGAAATTGCTATTACTAACTTGTACACTGTTGTGCATTAGGAATTTGGATTTCCTAATTACAATTTGCAAACAATCACAGTTAGGAACTCACAACCTCTAAATTCTTTAAATATGGCCCTAAGAGCCTTCCATCCTTATGAGGTCACTAAACTAATTATTTGACAATTAGGTAACAGTGAAACCTGTTCCTTACACCGCTTAGATATTGTGAAGTAAAAAAAAGCTCTATAAAAACAAGTTAGCTTATAATCAAGTAATATTATTAACCGTGAGGTTGGCAAATATAATTCAATTGCAAGTCGTTTAAAGTCTACAGAAAGCGCCAAAAAGGTTATGCTACAAATGTATACATTAAGTCTCTTTTTTCACAGAAAAATATTCACCTGATTTGCTCATTGCATTGCAAGCATTATCTGCATTTTAGGCGTAAGTGTTGTGTGTTGCAGTAGCACAAGACTGAGACACGCGTCATCTAAAAATGATGGGGCCTCGGGCTTTAACCACAAGGTTAAATCCTTTAATTGCTGTTATGGTTTGCAGTTGACAGGATAAAGTATGTATTGTTTGAACATATTCATAAAGATTAACGTATTATATGAGGTGTCAACTATGGTCAGGTGAATAATGATAATGGATTTCAAATGTTATAAAGCTCCTAGATTTGATCAGTTTAGGCATTAATGGTATGTAGCACCAATAGATTGAAGACAATAGGCTGTACTTCCCTGTCTGATAAGAGATGTCAGTAAGGCAGGGTGTAAAAGACGTCAGCACAGTGTAATGTGTGAACAGTTTTTGTCAAATCAACCTTTAGCTACCTAAGTTCAGCTGTGCCCACAATAAGGCTATGTTTGGTGAATAAACACTGGAATCTTCCCAAACTGTGTACATGCACTAACATGAGCAGATAAAGGTCACAGATATTCATTATCATTATAAATTTATATAGCGCTAGTTGACCTCCGGTTTAAAGCGCTAGTAGTGGACCGTCATTCAAGGTACTCTAGAAAGTGCACATTTTGATGATTTCCTAGAA
Organism: Lissotriton helveticus; assembly: GCF_964261635.1. Classification (NCBI taxonomy): domain Eukaryota; kingdom Metazoa; phylum Chordata; class Amphibia; order Caudata; family Salamandridae; genus Lissotriton; species Lissotriton helveticus. Next base: position 1,022,752,933 of record NC_136071.1, read on the forward strand.
GGTAAAAGCTGTATTCCCTAAATAATTTGACTGGCGCTAAGGACTGCGCTTAATTCTTGGTGCAATAAATACAACAAAGGAGGAAGAGGAGAGATTCAATGTGGTGGATTCAGTCTCCGCAAATATAATTACAAAAACAAAAAGGAATCCACACAAGAATGTTCGTAGAATGGACCCCACGGTGGTGGGGAGCACTCAGTGTTCTTTCAATACCCCTCACACACCAAAAGGACCCTTGGTGTCATGCTTCATCATCGGGGTCTTCGCACCTCTCTGCGGGATGCGGTGTGCTACTAACCGACGGAATACATGGGAGCACTTAAGTAGATGACTATGTGTGGTGTGCGAAGGGGTTATGTTGTGAGTGGTGGGCTTGTGGTGAAGATAAGTGAGAAAAATTTAAAAGGGCCTGGCACATGAAGTCTAATAAACTTTAATGGGCTTCTGTGCTGCCACTATTAACAAGCATTTGCAATGCAATAGGTCTCGCATTAGTAAAGTTAGAGGTACTAGTACTGTAAATGACAAATTTTTTATTTATGTTTTTGTTTTGAAAATAGCGTAATTAATAACTTTGTCATTTACAATGCCAATAGTGTTAACTTTTGCAAACGTGACACCTATAGCATTTGTTATGCAATATGTGTTAAAAATAACAATGGGTTGTATTTTTTCAATAATTAATACTTAAATAAAAGTTATTGTAATTTATAATGGCAATAGCTTAAACGTTTGCAAATACATTTTTGGAAGATTAGGTTTAGTGTATTTTATTGTAATGAAAATACAAGAACAGAAGTGAAATATTAACATTTTTTTGTGACATTTGTAATAAAGTTTGAAACATTGAGAGAACATATTTGAACCAGTTGTTGTTGAATGGTTGCACAGATTGATGCAGTGGTGGCTCTGAATGATGTTGTGGCGGCGATGAGTGATGCTTTGGCGTTCAGTGATACTGTGGTAGCGCATAGTGATGTTGTGGTGCCCCTGAGTGATGCTGTGGTGATGCGATGGATAGTGAGGGCGATCGATAGATAGAGGGAGGGCGAAAGATAGATAGAGGGAGGGCGAGAGATAGAGGCAGGGCAAGAGGGTGAGAGATAGAGTGTGGGCGAGGGATGGAGTGTGGGCGAGGGATGGAGTGTGGGCAAGGGATGGAGTGTGTGCGAGGGATGGAGTGTGGGGCGGGGGAGGGATGGAGTGTGGGGCGGGGGAGGGATGGATGGATGGAGTGGGGGGATGGATGGATGGATGGATGGAGTGGGGGGATGGATGGATGGAGTGGGGGGATGGATGGTTGGAGTGGGGGGATGGATGGATGGAGTGGGGGGATGGATGGATGGAGTGGGATGGATGGATGGAGTGGGGGGAGGATGGATGGAGTGGGGGGAGGATGGATGGAGGGGGGATGGATGGATGGAGTGGGGGGATGGATGGATGGAGTGGGGGGATAGATGGATGGAGTGGGGGGATGGATGGAGTTGGGAGCCGAAGGCAAGAAAAAACGAGTACAATCAGGGAAGCAGAAGGCAAGAAAACGAGGGCAATCAGGGGAGCAGAAGGCAAGACAAGAATCAAGGAGGCTCCAGCTTGACGCGTTCCTAATTGTTCGATGTTTGCATGTTGGGAAAAGTGACAACTGTGGTAAAGCTCTTAAATAAATAGAAGTCGGTGTAAACAACTAATTACTTTCTGGGGGCTATTTGGATTTGGACTCACTCATTTCTTTTACATTTTGATGCGCAAAAGGCCCTGAATGAAGCACCTGCCGGCGGAGCTGGCATCGCATGCGGGTGGTGCCTTTGAGATGCGGTGGGCACAGATTTCCAGGAGGGTTTGCGCCAGAGGTGCGTGGGGCCACGATTTGTGAGTTTGCTAAACTCTGCTTAACACCGGGGCTCTCCCCACGGCCCCACACGAGCTTGGCCGATGTTTACTACTATTGGGGTGTTTTTGAGTCCGGCAATTATTTTTAAAATGTGTTTTGTTTTTGGGCGAAATAGAAGCGCGCGTGGAAGCTACACACATGGACCTCAGAAACTAAGAATGTGCTTGAGGCCGTGTTTTAAATGGGCAGGTGCTGTCCGTTACTGACTACCTGCACTTTCATTTTAACCGGGTAGTACCGGCACTCCTCGGCACCTCTGCAATACACTTAATGTTGGAGTACCTGCACTTTTCGTCACTGCAGTAATACATTAAATGTGAGAGTACCGGCACTTCTCGGCACCGCTGTAAAACCGTTGATGTGAGAGTACCGGCACCTCTGCAATACATTTATTGTGAGAGTACGGTTGTTCGATGTTTGCATGTTGGGGAAAGTGACAAGTGCGGTAAAGCTCTTAAATAAATAGAAGTCGGTGTAAACAACTAATTACTTTCTGGGGGCTGTTTGGACTCACTCATTTCTTTTACATTTTGATGCACAAAAGGCCCTGAATGAAGCACCTGCCGGCGGAGCTGGCATCGCAGGCGGGTGGTGCCTTTGAGATGCGGTGGGCACAGATTTCCAGGAGGGTTTGCGCCAGAGGTGCGTGAGGCCATGATTTGTGAGTTTGCTAAGCTCTGCTTAACACCGGGGCTCTCCCCACGACCCCACACGAGCTTGGCCGATGTTTACTACTATTGGGGTGTTTTTGAGTCCGGCAAATATTTTTAAAATGTGTTTTGTTTTTTGGCGAAATAGAAGCGCGCGTGGAAGCTACACACATGGACCTCAGAAACTAAGAATGTGCTTGAGGCCATGCTTTAAATGGGCAGGTGCTGTCCGTTACTGACTACCTGCACTTTCATTTGAACCGCGTAGTACCGGCACTTCTCGGCACCTCTGCAATACACTTAATGTTGGAGTACCGGCACTTTTCGGCACTGCAGTAATACATTAAATGTGAGAGTACCGGCACTTCTCGGCACCGCTGTAAAACAGTTGATATGAGAGTACCGGCACCTCTGCAATACATTTATTGTGAGAGTACGGGCACTTCTCGGCACTGCGCAATACATTTAATGTAAGAGTTCCGGCACTTCGCGGCACTGCTGCAATACATTTGACAGTACCGCCACTGCGCAATACATTTAATGGGGGAGTAATGAGTACAGGCCCTTCTCGGCACTGCTGCAATATTTAATGTGAGAGTGGCACTGCTGCAATATATTTCATGTGAGTACCAGCACTGCTGCGACATATTTAATGGCAGTGTACCGTCACTTTTCAGGAGTAGGCAGGTACTGTAAATAGTGGGTACCTGCACTTCTCAGCACTGCTGCAATACATTGAATGGGGACTGCCCCTGTGCCTGCACTTCCCAGGAACAAACGGATATTCGCAATAGTAAGTGCCTGCACTTTTAGATTTCCGCTTCAAGCACTGGTCTGAGAAGAGCCCGTGAGTTATGAGCATGTATTGAAAACATTAACCGAACCTAGAATCCTTGCAATTCAGGTTATGTGGTAAAATGCGTGAGGCCTTGGGGGGGCACAGAGATGTTTCTATAAAGGGGGATGTTATCTAACGCTCGCGCCCAGAGGCGCAGGTAGCTCACTCGGTGCTGACACAGACAGCGCGGCCTCCACGCCTCCCCAGAACCTTCGGAGACGGTGTAGGCAGCACCTCACAGTTCAGCAGGCACTTAAACCATGACCCTAAAAAACAAGCTGTTTAATGTCAGTATCCTTCGAGTTTCATAAAATGTTACGCCTCCAACTAGTTACGCAAGACGTTGCTCCGAAAATTTTAACATTTGCTCAACATTAACACAAACATGAGTTAAAAGAGCCAGCCTTCTTTGCGCGGTTGTGTTTTCGTGATAACTGCACACTCGGCCAAAATGTGGTGCGCAAGCAGCCAGGTAGTCCACTTCGCAGCCCCGTAATTGTGGTGGGAGCGCTATATGAATGTCGCTGATGCGTCCTCTGGGATTAATCACGCGCGAGGCTGGTATCAAACTGGAACAGAAAATCCACAAAATAATTCCGTCTGCTTAAAAGATCGCGCAGTATAGCCCGCAGTGCTCAGTTGTATGACGGGAATTTGCTGCAAGAAATGAAGGCAGGAACCACGCACACAATGTGTTCATTTCCCTCCCCGGGTCAGTCTCAGGTAGCCTGTTTATCAGCGCCGCGTGCCCGTATGCAAACTCCCCCTGCATTCCAAACTCGTGAACAGTTCACGAGGCGCGCGTCGCGATCCGGTCTGCCATGCCATGCTGTGGAGACAAGACCTGGCCGCGCACAACGTTATCCTATGGGGAAACGCTGCGCGCGGCCAGGTCTTGTCGAAACACTACTTTTTGAGCTGAGACGCCGACTATAGTTCTCGCTGCGAGAACGCGCTTAGCGCGCGTTCGTCGTAGCGAGACCTAAAAAGGGGGTAGTGTCGAGGTGTACATGTATGATAATGTACAACACCTCTTGGTGCGTCAACATGTTTCGATGCAAAGCATCTTCTTCAGGACGGGGTTTGCACAATCCCCACCTTACATATATATGTCAAAGGACATAGAAAAATTAAACTTAAGTAAGTTTAGTTTGTCTTTCCGAGGCGATTGTGTGCCTAATATTTAATCAGTAGATATCTTCAATGTATACCTGTAATTGAAAAAAGAGGGAAAAAAGAACACACACAAAAATAAACAGATGGTATTATGTTAATTAAATATCCAACTGCTGGTTCAGTGACCTGTTAAAAGTGAGGGCAACACTGACTAGACCAAATATGTCATGCTATTCCTGTGAGGTGCCCTGAAAAGGAAGAGACACAAACACAGTACAAACACACCCATAACATGAAGCACACGCTCTATATAAATATCCATTGGGATGTTACAATGTTGCAGGACCTTGTTGTTGTGGTAAAAAGGTTAAAGAAAAATGGAATAAATGCATACTTGCTGCCAAACAATTTGTTAGCACCATGCCTCTGTGGTTTCACAATATTATGCCCAATGCACCTGAAACATTCAGGGTGTTTTTTCTGGCACCTTTAATATACAAAAATAAAATATAAGCACCAGCAGTGTGGGCCTTACTGATGCACTAGTGTATTGTTATTACTATCTTTAATTCAAATACGCTCTACTTTTCGTAACCCCACTGCTTAGAAGCCATGATCCATAAACAACAAACTTAGCACCTGAAAAGGAACGTTAGCTATAATAAGGTAATTTTAGTTTGTATTTCTTAACATAAGTCAAACATTGTACTGTCCAAAACATATCCAGTATCGATAGTTCGATGAAATTAAATTATTCAGGAGTCGTGCATGTGAGTTCAGATTCCAACTTTATTTATTATTTCAAAACACTTTTTCCATTCAGCCCAGCCAATGCATTTTGATCCCTTAGCACTTTATCAGGGCTGTAAATTAAAAAACCTGCATCACCAATGTCATATATATTAACGAATTACCTGGTTGAACGTGGTTAAAAAAAAAATCCCTATTTAGCTATTCAGAGCGTGCTGGAGTCTGTTTCTTATGGTGGGAACAGTTGTTTGCCAAGATATATATATATATATATATATATATATATATTCACTGAAAAAACCATAGGTTATAGACCATATATAGTTAGGAATTAGCATTTACAAAACCTTGAAAATTCACTGAAAAAACCATAGGTTATAGACCATATATAGTTAGGAATTAGCATTTAAAAAACCTTATTTTACTCACACAAAACCATTGAAATTCCATATATAGTTAGTTGCACTAACTATATATCGCGCACCCGCAATCCACTGCTGATCATGTCACATATTACATCATTCATGACATGGTCAGTGACATCACTGATGACATCACTGATGACATCTCAAATGACATCACTGATGACATCTCAAATGACATCACTGATGACATCATCTAGTGTCTGTGTGTTTTTGTAAAGTTTAAATATGTTTTACATATTGAAGAATGAGTGGATGTATAAGTGTCTGGATGAAGGATTTAGTAGGTGCGTGACTGACTGTATGAGTGAGTGATTAAATGTGTCTCACTGAATGCATGGGTTAGTGACTAAACTGTCTTAATTTGTGCATCATTATGTCTGTTGTTCTGTAAACTGCTGCATGTGTTGATCATTAGCTATACGAGAGGCTATATGTGTTATTAATTGGTTGCCCAAGTATTTCTATGGGAGATTGAGTTTGTGTAGGGGTGGCTGGAAGGTGTGTGACTCTATGCATAGATGTGTGAGCAGTTTATTCACTAGGTGTATGAGTTCAAGAGTGCATGTGGAAACAGCTACATGGGCAGTTGACTGTGTGCATGAGTGTATTGATGAGTGAATGGATATCTCAATGCTACATGTCATAGTAAGTACATATGTAAAACACAGTACATGTGAGAGTTGGCATATATAAATAACTGTGCATGAGAGCCACTGAATGAGTGAGTAGTTGTATCGATCATTGTGAACTTGTATCAGGGATTGTATAAGAGAGTAAATATGTGTTAGTATATGTTTCAATAAGTAAGGTGTGTTTAACTGTATAGTTGAAGAAATGGAGGTGAGATTGTTTCTTTGCATGACTGACTGGGTGTGTGAGTAACTCCATGGATGAGTGGCAGTGTGTGAGTGTCTGTATACACTGAGTGTATCTAAGGTTATATTAGAGTCTGAAGAGGTTTATCGTATTAGCACAAGAATGATGTCAAATGAGATGTCATCAGTGATGTCATCAGTGATGTCATTTGAGATGTCATCAGTGATGTCATCAGTGATGTCACTGACCATGTCATGAATGATGTAATATGTGACATGATCAGCAGTGGATTGCGGGTGCGCGATATATAGTTAGTGCAACTAACTATATATGGAATTTCAATGGTTTTGTGTGAGTAAAATAAGGTTTTTTAAATGCTAATTCCTAACTATATATGGTCTATAACCTATGGTTTTTTCAGTGAATTTTCAAGGTTTTGTAAATGCTAATTCCTAACTATATATGGTCTATAACCTATGGTTTTTTCAGTGAATTTCAATGGTTTTTTAATAGCAAATATCATAAGCTGTCGAATGTCAAGTACGTGGTAAGTGAAAACATTTTTGTGTTTATGCACACTGATCTGCTTTGAATGGTGCCCCCCCCCTCATTTCTATTAGGAGTACTCTCTCTTTGCAGATAGTGAAAGGTAGTTAACGCAGGCCTTTGCCCCCATTGTAATCCGTCGTGCCTGCTTCTCTCTCCATTTGATTGATTGTTATCCAAGTATTTACTGTTTTAGAATTAGTTCTCTTTGGTTCATTCTCTATTTACAAACAAACACAGAGTCGCAATACTCTGTTTAGTCTTTGCAGATAACGAAAAATCGTGTAAAAAAAAAGAAAAGGAATCGAGCAAAATCAGTAGGCCACTAATGGGATCTCTTTTTGACCTCGCTAAAATAGAAACATTAGGAACAACCCCTCATGACAAATACAAAACTAGTGAGATGAACTGAACTCCACACAATGATGGCTGCAAAACAGCTCGGCTCCGCCACCCACCCCGCCCAAAATAACGATAAAGAACGGCTGCCATGATTGGTTGCGGAATGACCACGACGGAGCTACGAAATGGTGCTGCTCTCATGCTAACCCCAGCTTCAGTCTGAAACATCCAGAAACACTGTAGACTACCAATTCGATCAGTTCCGGTAGCGCCCCAATGTAACCCGGTAGAGAAGAACTAGCCCTCCCCTCTTTGACTGATGGTTCTTGTTGCCTGTCCCTTCTGTTGTCATTTAACAGAACTATTTAGCCTGCTGAAAGGGGTTGTGTTCCGACCGCTGGTTGGTGGAGACATTTTGACTATATTCTGTACCTGCGTTGTCGCGTAATGCGTCATATGACGCGCCGCGTTAGCGCATCCGGAAGTCATCCGGGGCGCGCAGCGCGTAACGTAAGCATAACAAGTCATGTGACTTGTTAATAAAACTTTTCATTGGTTCATTTTACTTTTCTTATTGTAATGATGAAAGGCTTGGTCATATGACCTAAAAATTACGCTTTTCATTACTTCCGAACATTATTTTTTCTTAAATATATGTTATAATGTTCCAGGCTAATGTACTTTCCCGGAAATTTTACAACTGTCCTGCAAGTAAAATATATTCTTTTTTCGAGAAAAAGAGCGTTTCTTCGTCCCATGACGGAGCCGTTGAGCAAAAGAGGGTCGACCTGCTGTCTTAGTCGCCGATACGCCTGAATATGAGATTCTTATCGATCACTTTATGTTGCAGGAATAGAAAACACAACAGCCCTTGACCATTTATCTTTACTGCGTTCCTTCGTATTATACCTTTTACCCTTCATGTAATTGGTCTGCTTTATTTCACTTGCCTTTTAATGATTCTAAAACAGTCACTATTATTAAAAACTTTACCAATGTATATACTACTACCATGTTTTCTTTTAAAAACCTTTATTGTGAAAATTTCATTATACAAATACGAGCCTATAACCACGTGGGCCTGCCACAGAGCAAACTGTAATCGTATATGATGAATAGACATTTACACTGTAGAGGAACGTAACGGGCGGGCCATTAGGTTGCAAGAACTAAGGTGTCTAACAGTTACGGAATCGGTGGACGTACATTTTATAATTAAAATACGACAGGGCCAGTTACAATAAAATTATCTAGATATACATTTGCGGGCAAGTACTATGGGTGACGTTAATTCGAACTTTCAACAGTACAGTAATCAATAACACATCAGAACTTAATATCAATAGGGATGTCGAAATATTCAATCAATTCTCGTCCCCGCCCGCCATGTGCTTCAAAACTGCATACGTATCTCGTGATTTCAAGGTTCTGCAACCAGTACACAACAAGGAGTTACGAGTCCCATTTATTCCGGCGCCATTTTGGGCGAGGACGGGCAGGTCCAGGATATAGTCAAAATGTCTCTACCAACCATCGACTATGATGATGTTCATATGCTGTATTTATTAGAGTAACACTCATCTGTCCACATGAAATTAATTTGCCACAATCTAAACATGTCATTTTAATCTTTCCAAAGTTCTTCTAAATATTTGGGACCGTTTCCCTTGCCTCTGAAGCTCTCAGTGCCACTTCTTTGATGAATGTACTAGCAGGTCAGGGGTTCTCCTCCAAATCTCTCTTTTATGCAGCACTATAATTAATTGGTGCCACCTCTCCATATGACGATGCATGGTATAGTTACCATAACTATATTTTTTTTCGGTTCCTCTGGAGAGTTCATCGTGGCAGATGAAGCGTGTAACGTACCGGGCATTTACCTTTTTTTGCATGTACAGGAAAGGAAAAAAAAATCGAGCGTCCGAGTTCTAAGGTGTCCCAGGGACATTTTAGTGGACCAGGCCCAAATCCAAAGAACAGGCCGCCATTTTGAGAGTCCTCTTGCAGCCGCCTGTCGCTGTAGCATCAAGAGCAGCCGAAACTCAGCTGAATGGCAACTGAAACGGTAAAGGGGCGCCCCACTACAGCAGACGAGCCTCCACCTAGGAAGGCCCATTCACGCCGGCTCCCCCCCCCTTCGGGCACCCCACGCCGTTATTCGGAGCAGTATTGTAGGATGGCCACACCAGTGCGGCAACTTGCTAGACATCACCTCGGTGGTAACCGAATCTCAACGCCTTGTGGTGTCTCCTATTCAGAAAACATTGTTATGCTGCCTTCGACCTATTCGCCGCAAGTGCGCACACAACTCAACTGCATAGCTTGCTAGACACCACCTCGGTGCCATCCGGATCTTGGAATGTCAGCACCTTTTGGTGTCTTCTCTTCAGAAAATATTGTTGCGCTGCCTTTGGCCCCATTCGCACATCGGTCCGCTACTGACGCCATCTCACAGGCTAATGGGGCGCCCCACGCCGAGTTTCAGCATTGTAGAATAACCACACCAGTACAGCAACTTGCTAGACATCACCTCGGTGCCATCCGGATCTCGGCGCCCCACTGCAGATGAAGTGCCTCTCAACTATGAAACCACCACGGTGACATCCGGATCTTGGCGCGTTGTGCTGCCTTTGGCCTATTCGCACATCGGTCCGCTACTGACGCCATCTCACAGGCTAATGGGGCGACCCACGCCGAGTTTCAGCATTGTAGGATGACCACACCAGTACAGCAACTTGCTAGACATCACCTCGGTGCCATCCGGATCTCGGCGCCCCACTGCAGATGAAGTGCCTCTCAACTATGAAACCACCACGGTGACATCCGGATCTTGGCGCGTTGTGCTGCCTTCGGCCTATTCGCACATCGGTCCGCTACTGACGCCATCTCACAGGCTAATGGGGCGACCCACGCCGAGTTTCAGCATTGTAGGATGACCACACCAGTACAGCAACTTGCTAGACATCACCTCAGTGCCATCCGAATCTTGGCATCTCAACGCCTAGTGGTATCTTCCATACAAAAAATATTGTTACGCTGCCTTTGGCCCCATTCGCACATCAGTCCGCAACTTAGACATCACCTCGGTGCCATCCGGATCTTGGCATCTCAGCGCCTTGTGGTGTCAGTCAGAAAATATTGTTGCGCTGCCTTTGGCCCCATTCGCACATCGGTCCGCTACTGACGCCATCTCACAGGCCAACGGGGCGCCCCACGCCGACTTTCAACATTGTAGGATGGCCACAGAAGTGCGACAACTTACTAGACACCACCTCGGTGGCATCCGGATCTTGGCGCGTTGTGCTGCCTTCGGCCTATTCGCACATCGGTCCGCTACTGACGCAAACTCACAGGCCAACGGGGCGCCCCACGCCGACTTTCAGCATTGTAGGATGGCCACACCAGTGCTGCAACTTGCTGGACACCACCTCGGTGCCATCCGGATCTTGGTGCGTTGTATTGCCTTCGGCCTATTCGCACATCGGTCCGCTACTGACGCCGCCTCACGTGCCAACGTATTTTCTCCGCATTTTATACCCTATGCCGCATAACAGGTCATGTGACTTGTTTATAAAACTTTTCATTGGTTCATTTTACTTTTGGTTTCCTAATGATGGAAGGCTTGATCATATGACCTAAAAACAACACTTTTCATTGGATGAAAACTTTTTTTTTCCCCCAAACGATGAAAGCCCCACCTTGTTTCTGGATGTTTCAGACTAAACTGGCGTCAGCATGAGAGCACCACCATCTCGTAGCTCCGTCGTGGTCATTCCGCGAGCAATCATGGCAGCCGCTCCCCACCAGAAGCCTGCAGGAGTCGGGGCCCCCAAAACTTTTGATGAATTCTCAAGGCGGAGGGGACGCTTTCGAGAATGGGGTCCAAGACCTAGCAGACAAGCGTCCGATTTCCAAGGTGTCCCAGGGCCATTTCAGTGGACCACGCCCAAAAAGGAAAGAGCCTGCCGCCATTTTGAGAGTCCTGTGGCAGCCGCCTATCGCTGCACCGCAAGAGTGGGCGCAACTCAGCTGAATGGCGGATTTTGACACAGTGGACCAAAAGCGGACGGAATGGCAACTGAAACGGTAAAGGGGCGCCCCACTAAAACAGATGAGACTCCACCTGGAGAGGCCCGTTCACGCCGCCTCCCCCGGGGCGCCCCACGCCGTTATTCGGAGCAGCATTGTAGGATACCAAAACCAGTGCGGCAACTTACTGGACATCACCTTGGTGCCATCGTTCTGCTGCCTTGGAACTATTCGCACAACAGTTTGCTACTGATGACCCACCCCCCGCGACGCCCCACGCCGTTATTTGCTGGGTGGCAACTTACTAGACATCACTTTCGTGTCATCTAGATTTCGGCGCGTTCTGCTGCCTTGGAACTATTCGCACAACAGTTTGCTACTGATGACCCACCCCCCGCGACGCCCCACGCCGGAAATCTGGACGTTGTGCTGCGTTGGGACTATTCGCACAGCCGACCGCTACTTCGTTGTTTTTCCCTAAAAATGTTTATATGTTATTACTATTTTTGTTTTCTTGTATATATTTATAAATTATTAAAGTTTTATAATCTTACTACTTTGTCGGAGTGCTATATATTTTTAATGTGACACATAATTGTAAAAACTTTGATGTACAAAGAGTCATCCCTGGAATCTTCCGCTTCACGCTCGGTCCCCTCCCCAATCACAATACAGGATGGTTTTCAGATAATAGCAACGCTTCTGCTGTGACGGATCTCATCGAGTGTGGGCCTTGATCTACTATAACTCCTTTGAAGAGGGGTGATTCTTTACAGCTGTGGCCATAAACTACATCTGCAGGGCTAGCTGATAGCCTAGGACCGGCCTGGACAATCGGACACAGAGGAAAAGGAGTGTCAGAGGGTGCGGTAGTGAATAGGGCGAAAGGGAGGTGTCGGGCGGGCACAGGGTGTGATTCTCAGGGAAGAGCAGCGCAGATGGGGGGAGGTTTATTACCCATGCATAAGACAGAGAGCGGGGGTGACCACTGCCTGGGTGAGATGCTTGCGAGGGTGGGGAGCCATGCTAAGGATCGACAGCGTGCACAGAGTGGGTCTGGTCAAGGCATCTAAAATGGCTGCCGTGCACGACAAAAGTGTGGCATTTGAAAAAAGACAAGATGGCGCACACAATGTTTTTCAACAATTCCTGATTTCCTTCGAATCGAACGTTAACAGACGTTGGGGCATATTACCAAAGTTAAGCGATATTTATCCCTAACGATGCATTGCAAAGATTTTTTTACCGTCAGAAATTATCGCAGATAAACCTTGCTATTATCAAGGTTTATCGCAAATACGATAAAAAACGACCGCAATGCATTAATATCGCTGAAAACTCAGCGATATTCATGCATTACCGAGCTAATGCTCTTAGCCATGTTATCCACCTCCCATTGGATAACATGGCTAAGAACTGCTCAGGGCAGCTGTTACTTTTTGGAGATATTCGCGCTTATCTCGAATATTTCCAAAAGTTGATAATAGGAGATAGCGATGTTAGCGACTGTTTCCAGTCGCTAACATCTTGGCATGCCCACTTTGCATGTCATTAGTGATAAATATCACTCACATGCAAAGTGGGACCCAAGATGGTCGCTATCTCCTACTAGCCGTCGCTAACTGGTGTTAGCAACAGCTAGGTAATACAGATATAATTTTATCTCCGCGAAGCGGAGCGCTGTTACAGATATATATCTTGTTTTTGAACGTTAATTTCTCAAAATGCACTGAAGCACATATATTGAGACATAGCAAAGGCACATCGGGCTACCAGTCCCTAGGAGATAGCGATGTTAGCGACTGTTTCCAGTCGCTAACATCTTGGCATGCCCACTTTGCATGTCATTAGTGATAAATATCACTCACATGCAAAGTGGGACCCAAGATGGTCGCTATCTCCTACTAGCCGTCGCTAACTGGTGTTAGCAACAGCTAGGTAATACAGATATAATTTTATCTCCGCGAAGCGGAGCGCTGTTACAGATATATATCTTGTTTTTGAACGTTAATTTCTCAAAATGCACTGAAGCACATATATTGAGACATAGCAAAGGCACATCGGGCTACCAGTCCCTAATATTTTACCAAGTTTCGTGCAAATCCATTCAGCCGTTCGATTATTATTATTATTTTTTTTTTTTGCCCCGCGGGGCCCTTTTAAAACCTCCACATCAAACCTAGGGGGTCAGCGAGGATCTACTATGCCCCCTTATGGTCATTTGCCCCTTCGCTTTGGCCTCCTCTTGTCTCTCGATCCTACCGAGAGACAAGATGGCGGCCGCTACGTACTGTTTGGAATGTTTACAGACACCGGAGAGCCAATCAGCTTCGCTTCGCAAAGCTCCGTAACGCGAAAAGTACGCGAAGCGGTGCGCTGTTACAGATATATATCTTTTTTTTAACGTTAATTTCTCAAAATCCACTGAAGCACATATATTGAGACCTAGCAAAGGCACATCGGGCTACCAGTCCCTACAATTTTGCCAAGTTTCGTGCAAATCCATTCAGCCGTTCGATTATTATTATTATTTTTTTTTTTTGCCCCGCGGGGCCCTTTTAAAACCTCCACATCAAACCTAGGGGGTCAGCGAGGATCTACTATTCCCCCTTATGGTCATTTGCCCCTTCGCTTTGGCCTCCTCTTGTCTCTCGATCCTACCGAGAGACAAGATGGCGGCCGCTACGGACTGTTTGGAATGTTGACAGACGCCAGAGAACCAATCAGCTTCGCTTCACAAAGCTCCGTTGCGCGAAAAGTACGCGTCCTGGGCCGCTGCCCGGTCCGCTGTTACAGATATATATCTTTTTTTAAACGTTAATTTCTCAAAATCCACTGGAGCACATATATTGAGACCTACAAAAGGCACATCGGGCTACCAGTCCCTACAATTTTGCCAAGTTTCGTGCAAATCCATTCAGCCGTTCGGGCTAAAAGTGAGGCCAACCGCCCTATGGAAAACTCAATGTTAAAAACACGTTTTGGGACCCCCCTTTTTTCTCGGCCCCCACTGGACGAACCCCCCCCAAATTTTCAAGGGCTGCTCAGAAACAAAATGTGCCATTTTCCTGAAAATTTCAGCCAATTCCGTCCACAAACGCCAAAGTTATTAGACATAGAATTTTCAAAAAACCCATAGAGAAAAAATCCTAACTATATATACCTACTGGCGACCGCCAGTAGGTAATATATATATATATATATATATATATATATATATATATATATATATATATATATATATATATATATATATATATATATATATATATATATATATATATATATATATATATATATATATATATATATATATATATATATATATATATATATTCACAGAAAAAACCATAGGTTATAGACCATATATAGTTAGGAATTAGCATTTACAAAACCTTGAAAATTCACTGAAAAAACCATAGGTTATAGACCATATATAGTTAGGAATTAGCATTTAGAAAACCTTATTTTACTCACACAAAACCATTGAAATTCCATATATAGTTAGTTGCACTAACTATATATCGCGCACCCGCAATCCACTGCTGATGATGTCACATATTACATCATTCATGACATGGTCAGTGACATCACTGATGACATCACTGATGACATCTCAAATGACATCACTGATGACATCACTGATAACAACATCCAGTGATTTTTTGTTTCTATAAAGTTTAAATATGTCTTACATATTGAAGAATGAGTGGATGTGTAAGTGTCTGGACGAAGGATTTAGTAGGTGCATGACTGACTGTATGAGTGAGTGATTAAATGTGTCTCACTGACTGCATGGGTTAGTGACTAAACTGTCTTAATTTGTGCATCATTATGTCTGTTGTTCTGTAAACTGCTGCATGTGTTGATCAGTAGCTATATGAGTAACTATATGGGTTATTGATTGATTGCCCAAGTATTTGTATGGGAGACTGAGTGTGTGTGTGGCTAGCTGGGAGGTGTGTGACTCTGTGCAGATCAATCTGTACTTGTATCAATGATTGTATAAGAAGGTAAGTATGTGTTAGTATATGTTTGAAAATGTAAGGTGCTCTATGTTTAACTGTATAGACAAGAAAATGGAAGTGTCATTGATTCTTTACAGGACTGACTAGGTGTGTGAGTAACTCCATGGATGAGTGGCAGACTGTGAGTGTCTGTATAGGTGTATGAGTGCATATGATAGTGTTGTGAAGATGAGTGATTGTATGTATGAATGATTGTATGGGTGAATGAGTGAAGGTGTGTGTAGACGTAGCAATCAGTGGGTGCGTATGTAGTAACTAGTATTGGTGTGTCAATGGTTTCAAAAATTATACTCTCTTTTTAACACTGGGTGAAACAGAGGTTATATTAAAATGTGAGGAGATGCATTGTATTGTCACATGAATGATATCATCAGTGATGTGGTCATTGATGTCAAATGAGATGTCATCAGTGATGTCATCAGTGATGTCATTTGAGATGTCATCAGTGATGTCATCAGTGATGTCACTGACCATGTCATGAATGATGTAATATGTGACATCATCAGCAGTGGATTGCGGGTGCGCGATATATAGTTAGTGCAACTAACTATATATGGAATTTCAATGGTTTTGTGTGAGTAAAATAAGGTTTTCTAAATGCTAATTCCTAACTATATATGGTCTATAACCTATGGTTTTTTCAGTGAATTTTCAAGGTTTTGTAAATGCTAATTCCTAACTATATATGGTCTATAACCTATGGTTTTTTCTGTGAATTTCATTGGTTTTTTAACAGCTAATATCTGTAGCTGTAAAATGTATTCTTCTTTAAATCCAAAAATATATTTTATATGTTTATGAATACATTTTTTTTAAAATATTTTTTTTTCTTCGTTCCCGCTTCGCGAATCGGGAAGCTTCCCGTTAGCTGACCTTGATGCCGCGAAATAGACCGCGAGCCGGTAAACGTTTCTTTACCGCAAGTGCCGCGTTAGAAAACAACATCGTGACGCCTCCCGTCCGCATGACGTTTCACGTTGTCGCGTGATACGTCATATGACGTGCTACGTTAGCGAACTGGTACGCGAAGCGAGTCGCAAAGCGCAGGTTTCTGGAAGCAAACCGGGAGGCCCTGCAAAGCGCTTAACGTAAACACAGCAAGTAATGTGACTTGGTAATAACACTTTTCATTGGTTCATTTCACTTTTGGTTTCCTAATGATGTAAGACTAGGTCATATAATCTAAAATGAACACTTTTGATTGGTTGAGAACTCTTGTTTTTCCCAAATGATGAAAATCCCTCCTTCTTTCCTCACTCTGACTTTCATCATTGTGAGAGAAAGACCCTTTGTGATCACTGAGCAATGGCTTCTTTAGTAGCTTCAGCTGGTGCTTCCCCACCACCTCCACCACATCCAAGGAAGAGTGGACCACCTGCTCAAGTTATAATTCAACAAGAAGAAGAAGAAGAGGAACAGGACGACGAGCACGAAGAGAGGCAGTTTTTGCCTGAGCAGCCCAGGACGTCTCACCGGAGAGAAAACTTCATTTGGCAATTTTTTTAAATTCCCAAAGGTCAGAAAAAAGTAAATGCAAGATACGTAACTTGCCTTATATGTCAAGATAGACTGTCCAGAGGAACCGAGAAAAAATACAGTTTCGGAAACTACACAATGCATCGCCATATGACTAGGTGGCATCCTAACAACTACAGTGCTGCACAGTTTCGGAACGACCTAGATAATCTCCCTATTATGGCCAGAAGATCTGTTGTACCGGAAGTAACAGGACCAGAGGGCAGGGAGATGGTGCCAAATATACAAATGAAATTTGGTGAAGTAAAACACATCTGCGTATTTTGCGATGGATTCATTTCCTACGGAGAAAAAAGCATCACTCTGATCAACAGAGCTATTGACTATCATATGCAAGTTTGTACGAAACGCCCAAAATAATAAATACTTCTTTTTTTGTTTTGTTGCTCCTGTTGAGCCCTTTACAATGAATCGTTTTCATTGCCCCCTCCAAGAAAAACCCAAAAAAATATAAAACTGTTCAGAAAAATTCAAAAAAAGTAAAAAAATGTTCCAAAAAAAAATAAAAAAAATATAAAACAACAAAAACAATAAAAAAAAAGTTCTTTTCAGAACTACCTCCCCGTTATTAAAAAATTGGTACAATATTTGGAACTGTGCCAACCTCTATTTCTCTTAGTTCGCTTCCCAGTTCGCTCGCCGGTACGCGAACCAGAAGCGAACCAAAAACAGTAAGTATAAGGGAAGGAAACAGACACTTATGTTAAAAGAAAGACAGCTATAGGGGAGTAAACTAGAGATACTATTACCCGTAATCCACTGCTGATGATGTCACATATTACATCATTCATGACATGCTCACTGACATCATCAGCAGAGGATTGCGGGTTTTTTGGCAACGTGCCTTATCCACGGTTTAATAACGCTGCCTTTTGCTTTATATAAGTTTTCAAATTGTATGAAATATATACCAATAGGTCGTTATGAACCTTTAGGTAGTGCTTTTCTTCATGAGGTCTGGTCGCTTCCATACACATACAGATGTTTCAAAGATGATCAAGAAGTTTATCTGAATGGAGAGGAATGCACTGAGACGCCAGATCATTCACTAATGTGTAGGCACATACAGTTACACGGTTCATGCAACAAACACCGACCAAATATGGCTTGCGTGTTGCAAGGCACGCCAGTTCCTGCTATCATCCCCACGTTCAAGTTGTTGGAAAATGGTAGTTATTTGATGCTCAATAATGAAGATTGTTCTGAGTTAATTAAAAGTATTCCTTTTATCGTAACAGTAAGTGAACGGGTTATTTGCTGCAGAAATGTTCTATTTCCTCCCACACATGAACATAGGGAGTTTTCAATCTGGCCACAAATACCAACCTTGGGACAGATTTCAACGGCATGGCAAGAATAAGAGCTCTTTTGTCTCAGAGAGAGGTGGCCTTGAGTTCGGCCCGTGAAACTTTCGTGCTTCACATAGCGAACACCCGTACAGAGGTGCAGACCCTTTTCAATTCAGATTTGCCTTTCAATTTCAGCAAGATGGTTCCGACTATCTTTAACGCATCCTCCACAAAGACCCAGGCGCACTTTTTTAAAGTTGTTACCAGTGGTCTCGTGACTTCATTTGAGAAAATCTTTGGAGTCATCCCTGCTTCCTTTCATTCTATTTTCTCCACTCTGGTTCGTGGATTGGCATTTTTACTTGCATTACCAGCGGACGCTCTTGTGCTTTTTTACATTTTTAAATATGGATGTCCCTCCTATGCAACCTCCCACCCTGTAGCTGCTGACACTGTTCCGCAATCGCATGCTAGAATATTATGGCACAATGCCGTTGGCGATATTAAGCACGGCATATGGATTATCTTTTCGATTCTCCTACTTCACCTGTGTCCAGCCTGTATTTCACTGCCTGACCTGTGATTTCGATTGGGCCATTGATTTGTGTCTCTGCGGACCGGTTTCTCCTGACGTCGACTTTAATCAGCTGATGACTCCTATCATTACTCACGAGTTGGTTTGTCCTGGCGAAAGGATTATGGCTGTGGCATTGATGCATGGACTACTTGGTCCCTGGAATTTACTGGCGGCAGCACAGTCTTTCTTGGAACAGAGCTTTCTTGAAAACCCACCGAGCTGTCCTCTGATGGTGATAGAGGATCCGGTGCTGGGAGAGCACGTATGTTCTTTTCCGCTTTTAAATTGGATGGCTGAACTGTTTTCGGATGAAGACGGTGACTTCCTATTGGAGGCTGTTGCAGCTTATTTTGCATACACAGTTATGTCATAGACCTTTTTCATGTTTGATATGCTGAGTACTAGCATTTCATTGACAATTCATTGACTTATTTGTCAAGTTTTTATTATTTACCTTGCCTATTGGCTTAAGACTCGATAAAGTACTTGGCTGTTTTATTTTTCTTTAGCATTACATTTTCCTAGTTTTTAATGCTTTACCTTGCGGACCGTCCACATATAAACTTGCAATCTGCTCTCATGAGATGGCACTTCTATTATCTTATTCAGTTCGTTTCCGGATCATGGGGAGGTGTCATCTAGGTCCTGGATATCTTTACACCGTGTTAAGTTAGCATGGGCTCATTACCGGTTTAAACGCCATTTTTCCTTTTTTGCAACTTCTGCACACGACACTTAGTTGTTGCTTTAGCTTTCCACCTAGTAGTTCATCGTGGTTTACATGAGAATAATATGTTATTGCTCTACTATCTGCTTTGCTTGTTAAACTATATCTGTACAGCGAGTGCTAAAGTTTCAAGAACAACACGATACAGAATTGTTATGAGGTCTGATCTCCACGACTTCATACTCATAACATAAGTGCAACTTCTGCCAATTCTGGGCATGAGGCGGGTTTTATATTGCTTTGCCGAACACACATACACAACAGTTGATGCGGTTCACATGAAGAGAGAGCTGGTGTATGCTGATGTGATTCCTTCAAATCTAAGACACTAAAGTATGGGCACGCCCTAAACCAACACAAAGAGACCTTCTTAGCAAATAATATAATATGTGTATTAGGGAGGGTGAGATATAAGCAGCCGCGGGCCGTGGAGGGAGTTACGGTGAGGCAGGGAGGCGGGGAGGGGGAGAAGCAGGGTGGAGCCCTCTCTACCTTGCCCCTCCCCCTCCCCGCCTCCCTGCCCCACCGTAACTCCCTCCACGGCCGCGGCTGCTTATAAGTGTTGCTAACTCTTATTCATTTACAGCATGTTAACATACTGTCACCATTCGCTTTTTATGTACTAGTAACTATGCTGGTAATTTTGCTACTGATAATATGTGTACTTGTATTCTCCACCCTGCTTCTCCCCCTCCCCGCCTCCCTGCCTCACCGTAACTCCCTCCACGGCCCGCGGCTGCTTATAAGTGTTGCTAACTCTTATTCATTTACAGCATGTTAACATACTATCACCATTCGCTTTTTATGTACTAGTAACTATGCTGGTAATTTTGCTACTGATAATATGTGTACTTGTATTATCTAAGATACTACGCCTGAGAAGACGGCATTAGTAAATAAACATTTCAAATACACATGTGTTCTTCTTAACTCCATGTTCTGGTTTCTAAGAAATATATAACGACCGACTGTTCATGAGTTCCACGTATCCTGAGGTACTATAAGTTCATATTCTGGATTGTCTAAACATTGAGAGTTTGTTATATCCAATGTGACACTGTACCTAGCTTGCTAAGGAGTTTTTGATTACTAACGTGAGTTTTGGGACACCCTAATTCGCCGAGGTTCCAATCCTCTGTCCACAGTTCTGTGTGAGAACAGAAACCCTGCGACAGGGGCACCCCCGACCCTTGCTGGAGCTTCATCACACTTGCGATACAACTCCAGCAATGCGCCACCTTTACGGCACAGATACATCACGCATCTGTGCTGTTTTTGCCCCATGATGCGCCGCATTGTAAATGCAGCACACCATAGGTGACGGAACAGCGGCACAGAATGACTAACACATCCCTGGTGATGCGCCAGTCATCATAAATGTATCCCTATGCTTCTTATCTTGTTAGAGATGAACCGCCATATGTATCATCAAAGTTTTTTGCATTTCCTAAATAGCGAACTTTAAGGAATAAATAGCGATTCTTTACCATTCCTAGTTTGCGATTAGCTATTTGCTAATTACAAATTACCCATTCATTTCCTTCATTTCCATAGGGCGGTTGGACTCACTTTTAGCTCGAACGGCTGAATGGATTTCCACGAAACTTGGCAAAATTGTAGGGACTGGTAGCCCGATGTGCCTTTGCTATGTCTCAAGATATATGCTCCAGTGGTTTTTACGAAAATTAACTTTGAAAAATATATATTGGGCTACATTGGCCTATATATATGTTGGAGCCCAAATGTAGCCCAATGTAGCCCAATGAAGCCCAATGTAGCCCAATGTAGCCCAAAGATGGCCGCCAGACACACAAAAAAACAAATGTAGCCCAAATATCAGCCAGATGTAGCCCAACTATAGCCCAGTGACAGAATGACCAATCAGCTTCGCAAACCTCCGTTACGCGAAGCGGAGCGCTGTTACAGATATATATCTTTTTTTGAACGTTAATTTCTCAAAATCCACTGGAGCACATATATTGAGACCTAGCAAAGGCACATCGGGCTACCAGTCCCTAATATTTTGCCAAGTTTCGTGCAAATCCATTCAGCCGTTCGATTATTATTATTATTATTTTTTTTTGCCCCGCGGGGCCCTTTTAAAACCTCCACATCAAACCTAGGGGGTCAGCGAGGATCTACTATGCCCCCTTATAGTTATTTCCCCCTTTGTTTTGACCTCCTCTTGTCTCTCGATCCTACCGAGAGACAAGATGGCGGCCGCTACGGACTTTTTGGAATGTTGACAGACGCCGGAGAACCAATCAGCTTCGCTTCACAAAGCTCCGTTGCGCGTAAAGTACGCGTCCTGGGACGCTGCCAGGTCCGCTGTTACAGATATATATCTTTTTTTAAACGTTAATTTCTCAAAATCCACTGGAGCACATATATTGAGACCTACAAAAGGCACATCGGGCTACCAGTCCCTACAATTTTGCCAAGTTTCGTGCAAATCCATTCAGCCGTTCGGGCTAAAAGTGAGGCCAACCGCCCTATGGAAAACTCAATGTTAAAAACACGTTTTGGGACCCCCCTTTTTTCTCGGCCCCCCCTTGACGAACCCCCCCCAAATTTTCAAGGGCTGCTCAGAAACAAAATGTGCCATTTTCCTGAAAATTTCAGCCAATTCCGTCCACAAACGCCAAAGTTATTAGACATAGAATTTTCAAAAATCCCATAGAGAAAAAATCCTAACTATATATACCTACTGGCGACCGCCAGTAGGTAATACATATATATATATATATATATATATATATATATATATATATATATATATATATATATATATCCATACATGATTTACATAAATACAGTATTTACATAATTATTTACAAAATAAATGACACAAGACTCCCTACCTATATTCACTCTCAAGAAGACCTTCTCTCCCAATAAAAACGTCTCTGTTCAAATTCATTGATATATACGAATTCATGTAGAATTTCTTAAATTGATGTTTATGACTCAATGTGCTCATCCATTACATTAATTAGAAATTTGTGCATTTCCACTATGCAATTGATATACATTTTCCACTCCCTAATAAAAATAAACACAAAGTCTCAACAAATATTTTTTATGATTGATTGGGTCCTTACATTACCACTATATTGTGGTTACCATCTTAAAAGGCCTTGCCAAATACTTAATCTAAAATGTCCACTCCCTTGTGAGTTCCATCAAATGGTCTCTCTAGTTGATTCCATTAAAAACAGTCCTTAAAATATTGTCCACTCATTTGTACATTCCAAGAATGTTAAATTTCTGAATGGTACATAATCTTCTCCCAAATCCAGTATCTTCATGAAGAACCAGTCATGCCTGTGGTTGGTAACATACCCCATGTTCTGTCTACAATTTAGAAACAAGTATTCAGTGCCAAAGAACTTAACTACAATTATCTCATGTAATAAGCAATCCCCTGCTGTCAAATCCTTTACATAGGTCAAGTGCTAGCATCCTTCAATAGCTATTTACTCTGTTAATAATCCCATCTTTAGTAATTAAATGTGGACACGAGAAATTAACCAAACAAAAGCAAAACACAAATCCTGGTGTTTGAAACATTCATACACCTTCCCTGAACTTAATGCCTTCATAAAAATAGCATGACTCAAACAGCATATTCCTAATCACCTAACCTTAGTGTCCCTTGAGTACCACCTCCATGTTCTGTACTGATCTTTCTCCTTTGTGCTCCGATATCTGAATGCCACAGGAAATGTGCCTACACTGCAATCTTCGGGGAGTTGATAATGAAAGTATACTGTCAGCAAATCAAATGTCTTACACAGCCACCCATCCTCCTAACCTAATCAAATTTGAATCCACCAATAAAATAAAATGTTGGGTGTATATACAACCTCCACAGCCAAAGGCACACCTAAGCGACTCATCAATTCCAAAGACAGACATTGCTCCATGGACAACTTCGTCTCCAGTCCGTCTGTCATTCCGCCAATCAAAAAGCATCACATCTGCAAGCCTGATGGTGTGCATAGATTAGTATGGCCTTTCTGGCCCAGATCAGAGTCTACTGATAGATTTTTTAAAACATGTTTTATTGGATTTTCAAAAAAAGAACATTCCAATATGACATTATTGGTACAGTGTCAACATTGCAGCATTATAGTATATTAGTATCAGCCAGATAACATTACTGCGTATACAATTGGAAAGTTCAATCCAGCAAGCAATGACTATCCTCCCTCCCAATTACAGTTAACTATTGAATTTCCCTCCCACCCTTCCTCCCCAAATTCACTACTGTGTTAACGTAGCCTATTGACGGCGAACAAGTCCCAGTGTGGCACATGGTTCAGAGGACACGAATTACATTCTTACATATGACATTCTAGTAGGGTTCATGTGGGGTCTGTTACTTATAGGGTCAAAAGCAAATGTATAAAGCCCCAGAACAACATAGTATTTCAATGCAGTGAAGGTTGAGAGGAGACAAACAATCTCAATAGTGCATCCCATTCCTAGGAAATCGGATTTTTCCTCAGTCCTTTATTTTCTACTCTTCTAATCACCATACTTTCAGCCCTCCCCCATCGGACAAACTCACCATGCCATGTTAACACTGCCGGAGGCTGTGCAGACTTCCATCGCATTGTAATTGATCATTTCGCCAATATTAGTACCAGATTGGCAAACCTAGTCTGCGTTCCCTGTGACTTATGCTTTTTGCACAATACCAGTATGCAATATTCCATAGTATCTCTCCCCATCCTGTACTGTAGTTCCTATATTCCCAATAGGCTCTGCTCATTGGAATAATATATCCTATAGATTAGAAGTAGGACTGAGGTCAACTAGCTCTCTATCGAATATACTAAACTTAATAGTGAGTGCCAGCTAGCTCAGAGGTCACTAAAAACGTTCTTGAATTTACAAGAAGGGATTAGTTTCTGACAGCCGCATAAACATGACAACTTTGCTTCCCAAGAATAAGAAATATATCTCTAGAGTGGCGGAAACAATAGATGAGTATTTCACTAAGTCAATCGTGCATGCTTCGTTTCAACAGAGTTGCAGAGAAATAGAGAGACGGGTGTTTTCAATAAAAAGGTTTATTGAACAGTCTTCTTTCTCATGCAAGAGAAGTGAATTGCTACAATCGTTAAGCAGACTGCAAAGTATACTGCGTACAGCGAGAATAGTATTTTAAAATAATACTGTAAAAGCATTGTATGGTTTCTAAGCCATATAAAAATACATACACAAATAACATTGACTAAAAATACTCAACAGGTGCTTCTAAATACGCCTACCCTAATGTACCTAACCTAAGTCTAGTACGCGGGAAGAAGTAAGTATTTTGTAGCATAGGTTTAGTTGTTTTTGCCAAGAATCTACCAAAGGTTTCTCTAGGTTCTAATCAGCTCCATACCTTGGTTTAGAATGAAGGAGGTCTGGTATCTCTGTCTCAAGACTCAATTTCCCAACACGCCGCAAGGGGAGCTTGGAAACACTGGAGCTAGATTCTCGGCGAGAGAAGGGCAGCCTCTGTATCAGTGCGTCAGCTGGAGGGTCGGCTTCCTTCGGCACTTGCTGTAGCGAGCTGCATCGGGCAAGTAGATAGTCGAACTGCTCCGAACCACCGTAGTTTGCCATAGCAAGTGAAGGTATATTTATACCTTGAAGGTGTTTATGAATGCCATAGATTGACGTAAAGTCGGACATAATAACATCAGGAAAGAACCCCTAATGAATAGTTGTTCTTTGCAAAGTACATGAGTTCTTGGACAAATCAATATTCAAGCAAGGGGACGTTCTCTAACTGCTTAAGCAAATTTTCCAAGAAATCGTTGTGACGTTTGGTACGGGTGGAAGTACCCATGCCTGTATTTGGTCTGCATGGGCTATGTCTAAATAAGGGATTGATTTCTATGCCTATATAAGGGCAATGTGAATTGTATCTAAATAAGGGCATGCATCAGGAAAATTCACTCTGTGCTCTAAACGCCAAACAACACCCACTCCACTTTATTATGTACGACATTACTAAGTTCTAAACACATTAAAACATATATAAACATGATGTGTTAAAACCCACTCAAATACATAAAGATGCATTTGTACTGGTTGTACACGAAAAGCAATTGTGCTGTACGCATTTAAAGCATTGTTTCGTTCAAAGTATATAGATGACATTTGAAAATGCTATCAGAATGAATCATGAAAATACATTTATGAAATGGCTCTTAATTACAGAAGAAAAAGTCGAGACCATTCCATGGCAGATTATATAAACTGGTTGAATGTGGACAAGGTCAAATATTTTCACTTGGAAGTTTTTCAAAGAATTCTAGTTCTCTATGAATAGTTCCACTATGAGCAGATTACTTTGTGCCAAAAAAATGAAAAATAAAAATTTGGAAACACAAAAGCTCGATCAAAAAAAAAAAATTGTTCCAAAGTTAAAAACTTGTTTTGACAAATGAAGGTCGAATTCAGAGTCTCTCAGAACACTGTGTGCCAATTCAAAAGTCAGTGTTATCGTTTGGAGAAAATATCAAATCTTCTAAGTCTGAAAAGAATTTGTCTACCATTGTAGGTGAAAGTTGGATTACCTCGTTAAGAAGATTAATTGCACAAAGATGCGAAGCATCATCGTCAGCGTTGGTCGCGTTAGCAATGTTTGAATTGGATGGTACCTGTGTGCCGCTTTCCTCTCGTACCTCACCATCAGCATTTTGAATGTGTAAGATCTCAATGAAGGGCGTCATCAGAATTGGTAGCCGCTGGGGACAACACTGCGCATGGGCCTTTACCGGGTCCAGTAAAGCATCAACATCCGTTGGCATGACTGATGGGAGTGTGAGACAGATGTCTAACACGCATTCTTCTCCACATAGCATGCATCGTAGAACAGGTAAGATGCAATCTTGCCAGAATGGTCTGAATAACATAGACCATGTGGTATTTAATTCTCTTAAACGAGTTAATCCCAAAATTTGGACTATGCGCTCACGACACTTCAACGCCAGAAGAGTGTTCTCCACGGTGATCTGGGTATCACTTGTGATTTGGCTTGCCATATTGGAGCAAAAGGAGCAAAAATAGTATCCCTGCTGTGAGTCCCAAACGAGAGAGTGCACGAAGTTTGGAAAAATTCCTAGGACTGATTCAAAAGGTGCTAACAGTCCTGAAAAAATCATCTTAAATACATGTACAATACCACTTATATCAGACATATTTAAGATACAACCTAACATTTCTGAGAAATGTACAGGGCAGTTTGTAGTTAATAGGGTGTGTATTTCTGTAGAAGTCCATGTGACTGGCAGATCATAGGTTTCTTTGGCCGACGTCAATCGCACGGTTTTCTGTAAAAGAATGGCTTTCATTCTGCTCAAAGTATCAATTTGTATAGAAGAGAGGTTCAGTGAAGGCCATAACGGCGACTCCTGGTCTGTCTTGGTTTTTGGAAACAATACTTGCATACAGCAAGTGACCCTCGGTGACACAGTTACGAGATAGGCTAAACCTGGCAACATGCCACAGCAGCTGTGATCATTCAACATAATGTAACTTCCATTAAAAAGTTGCCTAAAAATTGGATCAATCACTGCAGCTGGTGAACCTTGCAGGTGGCAGGATAAATTGTTAGGGGAACCATTGCAGGGCCCGTGTAAGTTTATACCCTGACATAGGAGAGAACCGCTTAGTGCGTTTTCACAATTATTGCCACTAAGAAACACTTCTTTCCCCCCACTCCAACATCTGTGTGTATAAGGTAATTTCCAGGATGTCTTGATGTATTCTTTACCCAACCTTTCATATAGGCCTGCTGGTATACGTTTTAAGCAATACTGAAAATGGAAAACTGTAACAGGCAGAGTGATTGTACAGTGTACTGTCCATTCAATTGCTGGTTTCTCAGCGACTGTAAATGGCAATCTTTCCAGTTTTTCAATGTTCAGCACCATATAGTCTGCTCCCCTCTGCGCCAATTTGATTTGTTTATCTGTGAGATTAAATTCAGAAAACAGTGACGTTGTGTTGATTAAATGCCAAGGCACATAGCCTGAACGAAGGTTTTGTAACGTCCAGCCTAATAGCATTGTAGAACGTAATTGTGACTGACCATGTTGCAACATGACCAAGTCCTGTTCCATTATGTCTATGGCAGAGGATACTATGCTGTCCAAAGAATATATCCTGGATGACAGAGTCGTTAACCCATTTTCAACTACAGAGAGAGGTTTCTCTAAATTATTATGATTAATTTCTCGTATTTGTTCTGCAGTCTCTGCTTGCATAATCTTCCATGCTTCATTATATAGAGCATAGATACCGGCGTATATAAAATGTTTATGACACATTTTTTTTGGTCCTTGTAAGAAGTCCCTCAGGTCAGCGCCATCTTTAAGTAAAGATAAGTGTTGTTTTACTTCCTTCAGTGTAGACTTGTGTAGCCACTCAAGGCACAGTTTCCCTACACTGTATGATGTTACCCTCCCTTGATGCTCTCTTTGAACATATCTTAGATCTGGCCTAGTGAATGTGAACCCTTGTGTCTTTTTCAGGAATCTATCTTGACAGGTGTTTGTGTCTGTGGGCCAGATTAACCATTTTTTCCAATCAGGATCTGTTCTGTTGCGAAGCAAAATAGTATGTACGTCGACCACCCCCTCTGAAGTGTTATTACTGTCAGGTGTAGGTGTAGGTATGGAAGGTTTGTTTAAATCTTTTATCTTGGCTAACCCAAGACAAGATGTCTGCTGAACAGTGTCATTCAAAAACATTATTTGCTCTGGGAAAATGCAGGCTCTAAATAAAGCTTCTAATCCCTGCACTTGCCAGTCTTGTGTGCCCCAGACAGTTTTTGTCTCAATGGTGTCTTTCCAAAAGTCAAAACCTAATGTAGACAGCTGAGCATAAAAGGCCGCAGAATAAATTTGCTTTGTGTTTGTCAACATACTTTTCAATCCTGTCCTATTAACATTTTTAAAGTAAAATGATTCCGGATTTGAAACATTATACCCTGAAAAGTATGGAAATTTGCCATAAAATGTTTTTGAGCTACCCTTTGGTGGCGTAGGACAATTTTCCCATTGGCTATAAGTAAATACATTTCTAGGATTTGCAGATATATGTAAGAAATGACGACCATAGTGATTATAACAATACATGTGTTCATAATCTGACGAACCTTCTAAGTATTCATGATTTATAAACTTTGCGGACATTTCTAAGTCTGACATCATAATATTAACAGTCTCGAAGTCCCAATCATCAGAAAAGGTACTAGATGAAACAAAGTCACTCAAGGAAATCTTGAATTGGTGTAGAATCTTCAACAGTTCCGCCAGACCAAGAATGCCATATTCAGTTCTGTCCCAAGCTATACCACCTGGTATAGGAACGGCTGTGATGTTCACTGATGACAAGTCTCTTTGTTCACGATGAGATGATTTGTGTGGCTTGAGGAGTAAGTTGATGTTCTTACTTGCTGTGTCCTTTATAACATATCTTCCATTTATCAGCATTCCCAAAGTAAATACAAGAGTCAATCAAAGTAGAAGAAAAAGTACACCCAACACAATCCAAAGTTCAATCCATGGTGAAACCAGATAAGTCTTTTCCAATTGATGAAAAAGTTCTGTCGCTTGTTCTTTGAAAGTTCTTTTTACTGGTGTTGTTTCAGGCTCGCTGGGATCCTCGGAAAATGTATCAAAGTTAATGAAATAACCAGAGGCAGTTCTGTCAATTGTAGGGATTGCATCAGGATTTCTGAAATCGCTGGAACCACTTGATCACTTATTACATTTGTATAGTCAGTTGCTATTTCATTGTAGACAGGCGTTTCTTGACGAACTGTTATTTGGGTCTCAAGAGGTACAAGTTCGATGGCTTTGTTGCATAGTCCTTCTTTTCGCACTGCAGATTCTTCAAAGGTGATGAGTCTCTCAGTTTGAACCTCTTGCATAGTAGCCAGATTCTGGCGTCTGCTACATCTTTGTAGTCCACTTGGCCTACTACTTATGATCGGCCACATGATGTGATTTGACCAGGTCGATGGACATGAACCTGTTCTCTTTTTTACCAGCAAGGGGTGGCAATAATACTGTTCTTGATCCGTGGATCGCTAGGACAGGTACTGGTTGTCTGTAAGAAGGCCCAAATTCCTTCTTGTCCGCGATCTTTTCTCTGACTAGATCCCCAATCTTTGGAATCCAGACAGGTCTTGCTGGGACGGATGGTTTCTCTTCAGTGGTTGTTGGCATCAGGAGTAAGTTACTTTGTCTGGGTCTTATTTCATTTAAGTCCTGCAAAACAGCCAAACGATCTTTGATATCAAAGGGTTTTTGTTCCACCACTGAAGTGTGACAATTGAGGTCCTGCACAATCATTCTAGTTACAAAAAGGATTTCATATGACGTGATACCCCCTAGAGAACTTCTTGGCAGATTATTAAGACTACTTTGGAGACTTATTAGATGTTTGACCCACCCGTCACCCGAGCCTAGTACCCAAGCTGTTATAGATTGCTTTATGTCCCGGTTTTTTCTCTCCACTACCAAATTTCCCTCAGGATGGAATGAACTAGAATACTGCAATGCAACGCCCATGCTGGCCATGGCCTCTTTGTAAACTCGAGAGTTAAACGCAGGACCGTGGTCAGAATGTAGTGTACCGACTGTGTATGTGCCGATAAAGACTCGCAAATCTTTTATAACTGTTCGAGCGTCAGCCGAGTGCTGAGGCCACATCCAAATGAATCTTGAGCACGAATCTACTGCGACCATGATATGTTTATAGTTACCATCCCTCCATAAGGGACCGCTGTGATCCAGGTAAACGCACGCTAATGGTTTATCTAAAAATTAAAAAGGGCATCTGCGCAGGACATTTCACAGTAGAGACTTTCATCTTTTGGCAGATTTCACATTCCAAAACATAGTTTCTGGTCTGTTTCCTCATGCGCGGCCACCTGTATCTTAGTTTTAATAATGACACTGTGGTGGAAACACCTGCGTGTGCAGAGGCGAGCCCTTCATGTGCTGCTAAGATTAGTCCTAATCTATGTTCCATGTTTGGAATTACTCAATCCCCCACTCCAGGGATTCGAGCAAACAGAACATTATTTGCATCAGTTATGTATGAGTATTTGAGTGGAAAGCCTTTTGGTAATGTTTTACCACTGTCTTTGCTTGAAACATTGACAGCTTGCATTATTTCGTCATCTATTTTCGTTTTTTAACGAGTGATTGCAGCCCCATCACGTTGATGACTCAGTGTATGGATCACGTGAGCTTTTTGTATGTCTTGTCATAACTGAACTACTTGTTCCCTAAGCAACTTATGCTTCATTGTGCCACCTTTTGCATCTTTGTAACCGTTTTCAATCTAGTTCTGCAAGTATTCATTGTAAGATTGAACGCAATAATACGAATCGCACACTATGAGTGTGGGGAATTCGCGATCAGTGTTTTTCAGCGCCATCTTGAATGCTTGTAGTTCAGCTCGTTGAGCTGTACAATCTCCTAGAGATTGTGTTTTAGTGACCATAGGTCGGAATTTGCCATTGCGCCTGCGACCTTTAACAATCCAGAACGCAGCACTATAAGCTTGTTTACCCCCAATAACCGGCTGTGCTGATCCGTCAGTATAAATGATACATTCATACTGTCTAGAGTCAGAATTTCAGTAGACAGAGGACATTCTTGTTCATAGTGTAGAAATTCTTGTGCTTTCAAGTATGGATCAAAAACGTATTCAACGTCTGATGCAGCAAGAGAATTATCCCATTGTATCCATCTCGGATGTAAAGCTTTAGCATTCGGAATGCTTGCTTTTGTCACTGCCTCTTAGGCAGGTACAGGTGTAACGACTATAATGCGCTTACCCTGTGCGAGGGCTCTCTCTTTTGCTACTGCAGTTTGAACCGCTGTCAGAATTTTTTCTGTAGAAGTGAATTTCATTTCAGCTTGTGTGTACAAGTGAGATTTGTTAGCTATTGGTTCTTTTTCTCCTTCATTAAAGGTTAAGTACTTGAATCCGCATCTTCCTGGGATGATTCGGATCAATAAGTTGCGTACATTTACGTGTGTTTGCAAATGTTTTGTTGCCAACATGTCCGTTTGGACTGAACGCAAAATTTCTGTGTGTTTTTGAGTCCAATTAATTGTTTTAAAATCAGGTTTGATTAATTCGTAGAGAGGTTTAACCCTTTCTGCGTAATTTAGAATGTACGGTCTTCCGAAGTTTAGGAAACCTAGAATTGACTAACAGTTTTTCAGCGTTTTGGGAGGTTGGAGCAGTGCACACTTCTCTAGAAAGTATGCTGCCAGGCTTTTACCTTCACTTGATAACTCATATCCTAGGAAAAGGACGTTTACATGGGCAATTCTCGATTTCTTGAAAATGAATTTATACCCTTCAGAGGCGTAGCCAAGTATTATGGTGTTCACCCTGTTCAAGTCCCTATTCAAGTCATCGTCTGTTAGATAGACTTCATCAACATATGATAATGCCTCATCATCATTGGTTTGTCGTAACTCTGTTACTCTGGAAGAAAATACCCCTGGACTATTCTTGAATCCCTGGGGGAGATGACAGAATTGATGCTGTGTCCCCATGATTGAGAAAGCGGTCAAATACCTACTTTCATGTGAAGTGTTTTGACAGAAGAAACCATTAGAAATATCTAATGTGGTGTTATATTTTTTACGCACCATGTTATTCATTAGTGCTGCACTATGTGCATTTTGTACTGCAAAAGTTTTGCAACAAGAATTTAAATGTCTGTAATCCAATACTAGACAATATGGATTGTCTGGTTTGGAGACAGGAAACAAAGAATTGTTCATGGACGAGGTGCATGTTTCAATCACCCCTTGGTATTCAAGTTGATCTAATATCTCCCTGACTTGTTTTTTTAGCTTCTTGCTTAACTGGGTACTGCCTTTGTGTAGTTGGTTTATTTTTTAACTGGATTTTATGTTGAGGAGAATCCTCATCCCATCCTACATGATTATTATATAATGCAGGAGCCTGGGCTACGGCCCATTTCCTGGCATAGGTATATATTTTATGAATTGGAATATGATTGGAGAAAGCTGGCATAATGATGTTTTCGCCATGTGGGAACTCCCTGACAAATTCAGGTGGCCAGTCTTGTTCAGCTAAAAGAATGTCATAACCCTGAGAGAGCTTCTCCCAAAAGAGTGCTCTTATTTTTCTAGTTATGTCCCCCTCCATCCGGAGTGTTACTTCATATAACTTATGTGGGACACTAACCCTGGTATCTGCAGTTTCAACTTCGATGTACTCATTCAAGTCCACTGTCTCCAGATGATCCTTCAAGTTCTTCCGAGCTATGGTGACTTCTGCTGCACTGTCCAACATCATCTGAGCCCAATCCCCGTTCTTGAGTTGTGTCCTCAAGATCCTCGGCATGTCTGATTTTTAGACCTGCAACCTTCTTTTTGGTGAATTGAGTTTTATTATTTTTTGGAACGTGTTGATCGTCTTTGGACTTCACACGTTCTTCTTTTTGTTCTGATCGTCTTCTTCTTTCCGATTTCTGTGAGGAAGTCTAAAAGGTACGAGAGGAAAGTGTATCAGTATCTTGATATCTATCAGGTTTTCTCAAATTATCCCTATTCCTGAGGTTACACCTTCTTTCAGAGGGCTCCTTTTGAGAAGACCTACCTCGGGATTGAGAACGCTTCTCTTTAGAAGTTTGTTTAATGTTCTCCCACTTCTTCTTAGGAGGAGTAGGAGTGTTTTTAATAAAGACCTTTAACTATATATTTCTACTAAATTCGGTATATTACTTAGTAATTCATAGTCTGACATTGCTTAAATGTCAGGGTCAGGTCTGTAGTTGGTTAACGCTAGCCATGTTGCTCCTGGTCTACCTAGTGGACTGAGCCTTGTAATGTGATGTGTATGTTTTAGGGCGCCTTTAAATCAGAGCGCATGCTCTTGGTATGTTAGTGGAATTTCAACATCCTCGACAAAATTTTATTCCTCTGGAGCTTCTGTAGTGTGTTTATCTAGGTACCTGAATCGATATTCCTATTCTTTGCCCTTGTGTGGTTATAAATCAATAATATCCCTACAATGCCATAGAAACCCTTTTCATAATTCAGTCATAGCGCATGCTGTCACATTAAGCAAGCCTATTCCTCCAGCCCCCTAGAAAGCACACCGAGTTCTTAAACAAATCCAAGCCTCCAGCAACCTGGGAAATCCCCGCTGCCGTTGTTTTGATTTCGCCCAAGAACTCATGTAAAACACTGTAAGAACGACCAGTTCTTAGTGACATCTTTATTGACGTCTTATGTCCAGCCTTACGTCAAACCCGGCACCTTTCAGGTATAAATATACCAACGTTGCCTTAAGCAAACACACGGTGGTGATGAATCTGGAGCAGCTACTACTTGCCCGAGAGCCCAGCTGATGCGAGAGCCCAGAGACGCTGCCCCTCCCTTTTGACGCGCTGAGAAAGACGCTGTCTTTTCTCTTGCCGAGAAATCCAGCCACCGGCGTTTTCAGCTTACCCTTGCGGGTGAATGGGATACCGAGTCCTGAGAGAGAGATACCAGCCCTCCTGCCTTCTAATACCCAGGTACTGAACTGACTAAACCCTTACAGAGAATTCTTGAGTCAGATTCTTGGCAAAACAAACTTAACTTAAACTGCTACTTACTTACTCTTTCCCACGTATTAGGCTTAGGTCAGGTACACCGGCGTAGGCGTAGTTAGAAGCACCAGTTGAGTACGATTAGTCAATGTATATATGTATGTATCTATTTTATCCATTTTAAAGTATCATATGGCTAAGAAACCATATCAATGCTTTTACAGTATTATTTAATAATCCTGCTTTTACTGTATGCACTTTACTTAACTATAAGTATTGCAATTGTAGCAATTCATTTCTCTTGTATGAGGAAAGAGATTGCTCAATAAATAAGACCTTTTATTGAAAACGCCCGTCTCTCTTTTTCTCTGCAATCTGGTGAAACTAAGTACGCACTTATTGACTGAGTGAAATAGCTGTATTTTGTTTTCACACGACTCTAGAGATATACTCTTATTCAGGGAGAGCAAAGTTGTCATGTTTTATGGTTGTCAGAAACTAAATCCCTTCTTGTCTATCCAGGGAGGTTAAACTCCTCCTCGCTTATTCGAGAAAGTTTCTAGTGAACTCTGAGCTAGCTGGCAAAAAAAACTTACGTCTAATATAGTCAGTAGAGACCTAGTTAACCTCAGTCCTACGTCTACACTACTGAAGATATTATTCCAATGCGCAGAGCCTATTGGGACTATAGGAACTACACTACACTTCTTCTTCTTTGTAGAAGTGAAACACTTTTGTTACTGGATTTGCTTCAGGGAAGACTATCCATGAATAGAATACCTCTGTCTGATGATATTCGTGTACCTCTATCACAAAAACTACCCTACCACCTCTAGATGACAGGCCATTTCTTATAAGTTCCATAGTGATGGCTTTTCTTTAAGTTTCTGGAATGCTTATAGCATCATCGTCGGGCTCTTAGACACCTGTATAGTTTAAAACTAGTACGGCGTTGCTGCCTGTAGCTCCACCGGCCTCGGTATTGTCATTGAGGGACATTTTTGTTTAATCTATCTATCTGGAAATGTGTAAAGCGCGCTACTGACCCGTAGGGTCTCAAGGCGCTGAGAGGGGGGGGGGGGCCGCTAATGCTCGAAGAGCCATGTCTTGAGCTGTTTCCTGAAGGAGAGATGGTCCTGGGTCCGTCGTTGGTAGGTGGGGAGGGAGTTCCAAGTCTTGGCCGCCAGGTAGGGGAAGGATCTTCCTCCGGCAGTGGTTCTGCGAATGCGTGGGACGGTGGCGAGGGCGAGGCTGGCGGAGCGGAGCTGGCGGGTGAGTGTGTAGAATGTGAGCCGGTTGTTGAGGTATTTGGGTCCCATGTTGTGGAGAGCCTTGTGTGCGTGGGTGAGGAGTCTGAAAGTGATCCTCTTGCTGACGGGGAGCCAGTGCAGGTCTCTCAGCTGGGGAGAGATGTGGCTGTGGCGGGGGATGTCCAGGATAAGTCGTGCAGAGACGTTCTGTATGCACTGGAGTCTTTTCTGAAGGTTGGCTGTGGTTCCAGCGTAGAGGGTGTTCCCGTAGTCTAGTCGGCTGGTGACGAGGGCCTGGGTGACCATCTTTCTGGTGTCGGTGGGGATCCACCGGAAGATCTTTCGGAGCATGC
Organism: Lissotriton helveticus; assembly: GCF_964261635.1. Lineage (NCBI taxonomy): Eukaryota > Metazoa > Chordata > Amphibia > Caudata > Salamandridae > Lissotriton > Lissotriton helveticus. Next base: position 1,022,788,704 of record NC_136071.1, read on the forward strand.
GCAGGGTGTTGAAACAGGATGACGAGACGGCGTTGACTTGCTTGGTCATCGTGAGGGAGGAGTCCAGGATAAAGCCCAGGTTGTGTGCATGGTCCGTTGGCTTAGGGGCGGTGCCCAAGGCAGGGGGCCACCAGGAGTCGTCCCAGGCGGAGGGGGATGTTCCCAGGATGAGGACTTCCGTCTTGTCTGAGTTCAGTTTCAGCCGGCTGAGCTTCATCCATTCCGCAACATCTTTTATAACTTCCTGGAGGCTGGCTCTGGCAGTGGCGGGGTTGTTGGTGAGGGAAAGGATTAGCTGGGTGTCGTCTGCATAGGAGATGATGTTTAGGTTGTGTTGGCGTGCGATGGCTGCGAGGGGGCTCATGTAGACGTTGAAGAGGGTGGGGATGAGCGAGGATGATTGTGGGACGCCACAGATGACTTCGGTGGCCGCTGACCGGAACGGGGGGAGGCGGACTCTCTGGGTTCTACCGGCGAGGAACGAGATGATCCACTCCAAGGCCTTTCCTTGGATTCCGATGTTGCTGAGGCGCTGTATCAGGGTGTGGTGGCATACGGTGTCGATGGCTGCTGAGAGGTCCAGGAGGATGAGGACAGCTGTTTCCCCGTTGTCGAGCAGGGACCTGATGTCGTCGGTAGCTGCAATGAGGGCAGTCTCGGTGCTGTGGTTTGCTCGGAAACCGGACTGCGAGGGGTCGAGGGATCCGTTTGTCTCGAGGAAGGCGGAGAGTTGTTTGTTGATGGTCTTCTCGATGACTTTGGCTGGAAAAGGGAGGAGCGAGATGGGGCGGAAGTTCTTGAGGTCCGTGGGGTCCGCGGTGGGTTTCTTCAGGAGGGCGCTGAGCTCGGCGTGTTTCCAGCTCTCCGGGAAGGTGGCGGATGTGAAGGAGCTGTTGATGATGTCTCGGAGGTGGGGTGCGATGATGGAGTCGGCTTTGTTGAAGATGTGGTGTGGGCAGGGGTCGGTAAGGGAGCCGGAGTGGATGGTGAGGGTATGATGTCGTTGTTGCAGGCGCTGGGGCTGGAGAGCTCTTTGACGATGCTGAAGAGTTCCTTACTGTTGTGGGAGTTGTTGTCGAGTCGTTCTTTGAAAGTGGTCCTTTTGGTGGTGCGGATCAGCTGGTGGTATATGCGGGTGGCGTTCTTGAGGGCTGTAATGTTTTCTGTTGTCTGGTCGTGGCGCCAGGCTTTCTCGAGGGTGCGGCAGGTTTTCTTGGAGTTTTTGAGGTCGTTGGTGAACCAAGAGGCTTTCTTGCTGCCGAGTCTGCTGGGGGGGTTCTTCAGTGGTGCGAGGTCATCGGCGCAATTGGTGAGCCACCGTGTGAGGTTGCGGGCTGCTTCGTTGGGGTCCGTCGTGTTGGTGGGAGGGTTCTGGTTTAATGAAAGTTTGCAGAGCAAGTTTCAAAGAAACAAAGATAAGGTGCACAATATTTTGGAACACTGTATCCTTCAACGTTGAAAAAAACAAAAACTAATACATAGTATTTTCGTCCTACTCAGCTATGGCGGATATTTTATCACTTTATCCACTCCAGACGTGTATTTGAGTATTTTACGGGAAAAGGGGGTCTCTGAGAAAAGCACGACTGAGTTACTACGGGAAGAAGTAAGTATTTAGTAGCATAGGTTTAGTTGTTTTTGCCAAGAATCTACCAAAGGTTTCTCTAGGTTCTAATCAGCTACATACCTTGGTTTAGAATGAAGGAGGTCTGGTATCGCTGTCTCAGGATTCGATTTCCCAACACCCCACAAGGGGAGCTTGGAAACACTAGAGCTGGATTCTAGGCAACAGAAGGGCAGCCTCTGTCACAGTGCTTCAGCTGGAGGGTCGGCTTCCTTCGGCACTTGCTGTAGCAAGCTGCGTTGGGCAAGTAGATAGTCGAAGTGCTCCGAACCACTATAGTTTGCCATAGCAAGTGAAGGTATATTCATACCTTGAAGGTGTTTAGAAATGCCAAAGATTGACGTAAAGTCGGGCATAATAACATCAGGAAAGAACCCCTAGGGAATAGTTGTTCTTTGTAAAGTACATGAGTTCTTGGACAAATCAATATTCAAGCAAGGCTTAAGCCGATTTTCCAAGAAATCGTTGTGACGTTTGGTACGGTTGGAAGTAGCCATGCCTGTATTTGGTCTGCATGGGTTATGTCTAAATAAGGGATTGATTTCTATGCCTATATAAGGGCAATGTGAATTGTACCTATTTATTTATTTATTTAGTGTATTTTGATATCGCGTACAGCTACCCCAAAGGGGTGTCCCGGCGCTCCTGTGTACACTGCATGCTGTCTAAAATGGTTGTTTAAAGAGAGGGGAGATCAGCAGAACAGGTGAGTTTTTAAGGCTCTCCTGAAAGGTTGTTCGTCCTTGATGAGCTGAATGGCATTTGGTAACTTGTTCCAGAGAGCCGCAGTCAACACTGGGAAAGTTTTCCCGCCTGAGCGTGATTTCCTGAATCTAGGGACAGTAAGGAGATTTTTTGAGGAGGAGCGAAGGGTCCTGATGTTATTGTAAGGGATCAGGCAAGTAGAGAGATAGGCAGAGCCCTTGCCTCGCAAGGCCCGATGAGCCAATACCAGAGCTTTGAATTCTGCCCTTTTTTGCAACGGTAGCCAGTGAAGTTGACGACGGTGGGGAGCAATGTGCTCCCGTAAAGGGATACCGCCAACCAGTCGCACCGCAGCGTTCTGGACCGTCTGGAGGCGATGACAGAGCCCTACAGACAGACCCGTGTAAAGGCCATTGGCGTAGTCTAGGTGCGAAGTAATTAACGCCTGTACTACGATCTTCCTGGTGTTACTGGGCAGAAAATGAATGAACTTTTTTATCATTCTGATTTTGGCTAAACATGCTGTAGAGACTGTATGGACTTGATGGTGAAATGTAAGGTTGGAGTCCCATCTAACTCCTAGGTTTTTCACAGAGTCTTTTGGGGCAGGAGGGGCACTCAGATCGAGAGGCCACCAGATGTTTGGGTCAAGTGGAGTTGGCTGGTGAAAAAAGAGAACCTCAGTTTTTCCTGCATTCAGCCATAGGAAATTGTTGTCCACCAACTGGGCAATTGTACGGAGGCAGTTTTTTAGGGGATCAAAAGTGGTGGGAGTGATGCTATTAAATGAAAACAAAAGCTGGATATCATCAGCGTAGGAGGTGACCTTTATACCAGTTTGGGCGATGATATCGAAAAGAGGTGAAAAGTAAACATTAAATAAGAGGGGGCTCAGCGAGGAGCCCTGAGGGACTCCCCACTGAAGCGGACGACTTTCTGAAGTGAAAGGGGGAGTGAACACTGCCTGGGTCCGGTTAGACAGGAAAGATGAAATCCATCTTAAGGCTGTGCCCTGGATGCCCTTCGATTGGAGGCGTTCAAGGAGGAGGGGGTGGGAAACGGTGTCAAATGCTGCTGACAAGTCCAGCAGCACCAACACCGCTCTTGATCCCTCGTCCAACCTCCATCTTACTGCATCTGAAATCTCGATAAGTGCCGACTCGGTACTATATCCTGGCCTGAAGCCATGCTGAGAGTCATGGAAAGCACCTGATGTTTCAAGAAAACCCACTAATTGTTGTTGAGCGAGTCTTTCCAGTACTTTAGCAGGGGCTGGTAACAGGGATATTGGCCTGTAGTTAGCGGGCTCACTGGGGTCAGCACCAGCCTTCTTGATTATTGGGACAAGTCGTGCCCGTTTCCAGGTGTCCGGGAAAAGACCCAGCTTCAAGGAGTCATTCCAGATCCCATTCAGGGGGGGGTGAGAATGGGAGCTAAAGATTTATATTGTTTAGCAGGCCATGGCTCTAACGGAGAGCCGGATTTGGTTTTAAGATGTTCTGCAAGAGATTGTTCCAAAGTAATCTCTGCAAAGTCGGGGAACAGAGATTCTGGGCCAGTGGGGGGGGGGAGACGTGGGGCCTTTATCTACATGAATATTACTAGGGAAAGAATCATAGATGGTGGCTATTTTGGACTCAAAGAAGACAGAAAGGTTGTCACAGAGAATCTGTGATACCATTGGAGATCGTTTTAAAGCAAGGGGATCCGTAAAAGATCTAACTGTCTCGAATATTTCCCTAGATGAGCCTTGGGAGCGATTAATTTTTTTTTCTAGGAATATTCTTTTGTGTTCGATGATTTTCTTCCTGTAGTTTTTTAAGGCGGATTTGTAGAGGGTTTTGCGGTTAGGTGAGAAAGTGATTCTCCAACGTCTCTCCAGCCGTTTACATTCCGATTTAAGCTGTCGGAGGTAATTCGAGTACCATGGGGCCGAGGGGACAGAGCGATAGGTTTTTATGGGCCTGACGGGGGCAATGAGGTCGATTACCGAAGTAATCCGGTCATTAAAGTTGGTCAGACGAATATCGAGGTCTAGGCTCGTATCTGAGAGATCCACAGATTGGAGATGAGGGGCTAGGCTGTCAGGAGAGATCTTACTCCAATTTCTGCCCTGCTGTTTAGCCGGACGGATATGTCGGTTTATGCAGTGGCAGGAGAAAGGGGACAAGCAGGTGATCCGACCAGACTGTTGGGACAGGATCAAGAGTGTCTAAGCCTTCCAGGTTAGTACAAATTAAATTGAGAGTATGGCCCGCTTCGTGAGTAGGGCAACTGATAAGTTGATTCAGTCCACCATCTGCCAGAGTGGACAAAAAATTAAGAGAGGTAGTGTCCTCAGTATTATCAACGTGGAGATTAAAATCCCCAAGGAGGGTGAAGTTGGCATATCGCAGTGAGGCCTGTAAGACATAGTCTAAAAAAGCTGGAAGATGGGATGGTTTAGAGCTGGGTGGTCGATAAGCCAAGAGGCCGGAACAGGTAAAATTAGGCGAAATTTTAATACAAAAAGGGAGCGCTTCAATGCGTTCCAGTTGGACGTAGGGAAAGGACGAGATGGTCCAGTGGGTTCTGTATATAATGGCCACTCCGCCCCCAGGATGTGGGCTCTGTCTATTGGCGCACAATATGCTGTAGCCCGAAGGGATTGCTAAGTGTAATGCGGGGTTGGTATCATCTCCTAACCACGTCTCGGTGAGGAACAATAGATCCATTTGTCCTCTTCCAGGGTGTGGAATACATCAAGAGAGTGTTTTAATAAAGACCGACAATTAAGCAGGCCCGCTTTTAGGCGTGTCTGAGACGGGCGCTTATGCAGGAAAAGGCAGTTATGCTTTGCATCGTCGGGATGATCTGGGGAGCATTCCATGAGGGGGAAGAGGGGTTTGACAGGTGTGCGGGTGATAGGTGGTAAGATACAATGTAGAGGCCGAAGAGATTTAAGCAAGGCACTGTCATAGGTCAGAGGAGGAGAAATGCCATGCATAACCGTACCTGCGTCTGCGGCCGCATGCTGGTCGTGGACGGGCGCAGACGGGCAGGACTCTGGCACGACTCCGGCGCAGGTCCGGCGCGTCCGCTGATCGCGTCCGCTGCGCGGAGGCATAGTCTTCCGTTTTTATAGTGGCCAATCAGGTGCCTTAGAAGGCTACCCCACTCCAAGATGGCCGCCGGAGTAAATCCAATCACCCAACACAGCGTTAAAATCGGCTGAGGTAAGAGCGGGTCTTGGTGACGGGGAAACAAGTTTCTAACCAGCGAGCAGCCGGGGGGCGTGGAGAAAATAACACCACCGCTAAGTGGTGCGCCATTGTGAAAGGATTCCTGTTAATCACAGTGTCCATCATGCACTACAATTAACAGGAATATCCCAAATGGCCCATAATCAGCACCCAGCTGTGCTCTATTTAGAAAAGAAATGAAACAAGTCTGAAAGCACAACGTATAAAGCACACCTCGTGCTTTTGAACTTGCTACATGTCTTTACTCAATTGCGATAGGCTGCGGGCTGATTGTGGGCATTTGTGAAAGCATTCCTGTTGATTGCAGCTCATGACGGGCGCTGTGATTAACAGGAATACTTTCACAAATGCCCACATAATTCCCATGCAATGTAACGTCCATGAATGCACAGCTGCCTGTCTTTTAAGGTTCTATTCGCCATGTGTGGACTGCGAGACGAAACTAAGAGGAAAGTCGATTCCCTTTTTGTAGGGAAATAAACAGGAGAGCGACTGCTGATCTTAGGTTTCCTAGCAGTACTATTTTCACAATCCTAGCTTCCTTTGACTGGCATTACCGCCCTCACCCCTGTTCACATGCGTGCGCACTACGCAGACACCAAGCTACATGGGTAGATTCCGACTGTGGAACATCAGGCAAACGGAGGAACTCATCGATAATGGAGCTATAGTTCAGAGGCGACGAGAATGCAGCCATACTGGCGTAGGCGGCCTTTCCTCAGCTAGCGCCCCGGGCAAAACCAGATTTAGCCTCTCTCCGAAACGATATGGGGACAAGGTCACCAATGGTCTCACTACAAAGTGTGCACACTTTACTTGTCTACTATGTGGAAGGGAAACTGTTCCAGGAAGCTTCGGTGTCTCTCGGAAGGGGAGCGCCCTGTGCTTGGGCACAGTTCACCCATGCTATAGGCCGGACCTGCATAATGGGCAAGTTACACAATATTAAACTTACCAGAGCAGTTACTTTCCCAGCTCTAGATGTAGTTTTTTTCCAGTATGACAGAACGTACACAAACAAACCTACATCATGCAGAGAACCACAGCTGATTGGCAGTCCAGTGTTTAAGAAGGGGTCTCACTCGCTAGCATGGCAGGACGCAGAGCACTGTAAAAACTGCGGAGGTTGCTGCTAGAGGGCAGAACTATATATAGTCTTGCCAGCCCCAACACAGCCAGTGACAAATAACACGAAGGTTATCACAATAACCACATGAGGCATGAGAGGAATAGAAATATAGAGGCATAGAAAGACAAATGAGAAACAATGAATAATTGCTCACAGTAAAGTGGAAAATAACTTTATTACGAGTTGCTGTTTATTTAACGTGCACTGGATGGAGTTACATATTTTTTGTTTTGCGACAATGTTTTATGTGGGATTTAGTGTCAATAGTCACGGTGTAGGGAAGACACAGCAAGAATGGCTATTTAGTGGACTAATAGCTAATATCAGAATAAGAAACATGCATAGTGCTTGAAATTGTACCTTTAAGTGACGGAGATTACCAATCACAGATACATCAACCTTTACACCTTCCACTCTCCATGCATTACTGAAGCTCACCATTTATTTAATGATATGGAATAATTTCCTCTTTAATGCTCTTGCCCAGTCATCCCTTCTCTCCTCATTCCAAGTGTGACCTCTTGCTCTACTGAGTTGGAGAAATGAGGCAGGGGAAGAACAGATGTATTGTGAATGGCAAAGGAAGAGAGGTAAAGAAGGGGACAAGCGGGGTAGTAGTACAGGTAAGGTAAAGAGATGCTGAACATATGGTGAGATTCAAGCTAAAGAGATAAAGGTGAAGTAGCCAGAATGAAAGCTGCTGGGGGGAAGAGGTAGGTGGATGGTTTTACATTCAGGTCGAGTGACAAGGAAATGCAAACGAGGGACAGGGTAGAAATTCAAAGATAATAGTGGAAGAAGGAGGGGAGTTTGAAGAGCTAAAGCGGGAGAGAGGAGTCTTTAGAGAAATGGAGACAACAGATGCAAAGTAGACAAAGAGTGGTGAGGATCAATGGGCGGAAAAGTTATAAAAGAGGCTTCGGTAGACTGGTCAGGAAAAGACAGTGGTGAAGCGAAGAGAAAGATAAAGCAAGGGAGTGATGGGTAGAGAGACAAGTTGTAGAGAGAAAGGAGGTGAAGCAGAGATATAGAGGTGACGAAGTTAAAGAGAGGCAGTGTTGATATAGAGGCAGAGAGAAAAGGTGAGGTAGAAAGGAAAGTGGCAAAACAGGCACAGCGGTGATGTACAGATGTATAAAGAGGGTAGGTAAATTAAAAGAGGGTAAACTGAAATAGAGAAGGAGGTACAGAAAGAGAGCGAGAACAAGTAAGGATTGATAGGAGTAGAGGTAGAGAGAAGAAAGGAAGAGAGATGGGATAGAAAGAAGTGGTCAGATAAACAGAGGTGATGTAGTGAGAGGTGGAGTAGAATAAGCTGAAGTAGTTAGTAAGATGCAAGGTAAGGAAGGATGTGGCGGAGTGGTGAGGAAGGGATCAGGTGAAAAAAGGTAGAGATGAGAGAAGAATTTAGAGGTGAAATAAAGAGATGAGATTGAGAGAGATGCAAGAGGTGAGATGGAAACAGAGCAGTGAGGTGCACAAGTAAGGACAGGGTAGAGAGAGGCAAAGAGCAGAGTGCTAGGGAGGTAGAGATGTAGAGGTAGGTACAGAGAAGCAAGGCTGTGTGAGGTGTGGTAAAACTGTGTATTTGAGAGAGATGGGAGCTAGAGAGAATTTCAATAGAGATAGAAGAGGCAAGTATACACAGATCTAGAGCTATGTAATGGGAAAGAGGTGAGGTAGAAGACAGGGGTTGAAGTAAGAAGAGAGATGATGTTGCAGAATAAGTAAGGCAGGGATAGGTAGTAGATGTACAGAGAAGTCTCATAAGTAGTTGGAGAGAGGGGTATATAGAAAAATTAGATCGAGAGAATATGGGATAGGAATGGCTGCTGTATGGTGATCTAGCATGTACCCCATCCCCGACTGCCCAACTACATGTACATCTGGTATCCCGACTTATTTAGACTATGGCGGCATGTTAATACAGCGTGTACTCAGAGGCCTAACTATGCAAGGCCCAGGACACTACAAGCATGCTCTCATAGTGGACAGAGGATTGTTGTTCCTGTCCTACTTTTAGCACACACTGGCGGTGGCAACATACTGTGTTTTCAGATTGATAGTGTGACCAGAACATTTTATTTGAGATAGTGGGAGAGCAGCTTACTGCCTCTCTCTTGCAAAATGTAGCTGTTATGTCAATACCCAAAACCTTGCGCTGACATCATGTATGCATGTTCACTGCCTTTGCCTCTGGTACATGTGCAGTAGAAGGTCTATGTGTGTATGAGTGAATATTGAAGCCAGTGGAATCTATTTTGGATACCACTAGTTTAGAATAGTACAAGATGGAGGATGAAGATAGCTACTCTAGATAATGGAAGTGTATTGACTGCATTCCTGCGACTGAAGGGTGGAGATCCAGACATTAAAGTGAGGAGGATGGAGAAAGAGCTAATTTTACAAATTCCATGTAGATTGTTTTAGCAAGGGGTTTCTGATTTGCTCTTCCAAACTGAGCCCAGCTGTGGCTTTTCGATAAGAAGGAAGGGGCTGCAGTTTCTGTTGTCTAAGTTGAGATGTTTCTGGGTCTGGCCTACTTTCTTCGACATTCTTTCTGCCCTCCCTTTCTCTTTCCCTCTATTTTCCTGATTCTTTCTCCATCTGTTATGGTTTCTACCCTGCATTTAGAAAAGGAATGCAGCAAGTTTTTAGATAGTGTGAACTCCACCCAAAAGTATTGGAGCGCTTTACATGATTTATTATTATATATTTTTTTGTATGCATGGGGAGATTCATTGATTTGCCCAGAATCACAGGATGTTAGGCTGACCCGAGACTAAAAACCCATCTCCTAAATCGATAGCTCGAGCATTAGCCACAACCCCAACCACAATAGCGGAAGCATTTTCAATATTATATACAACTTGATGCAAAAAACAACCATTGACAAAGCCAATAGTCTTGGCTTCTTGTAGGTGTAATGTTACTTGTCTTATATATCTGAATGCAATGACAGAAGCAGCAAAATATCAGTAGGGTGGCACACTATGCGAGGCACATATTTTTTGTGTAATTGCTTTTAAGCCACACCCTTAACTGCATCGAATACGCCCCTTTGAAAGATCACCGAGTATTTTCATTCCACTCAAAGCCCTGGTCTACACACGTGGTCAGGTTCTTGGCGCACATAGCCTTGGCTGCAGCGCACACAGACCTAACTCTGTTGCACACAGAGGAAAATAATTAGAGGGAACATTGGTCCAGACTATATTCTACTACATCAGTCCATTTAATTGGTTTTAGCTTAATTTTTGTCATTCCAGGTGAGAGGACAGTACACCCACATCCTCAACTGGCACTGCTAAAAGGCAGATGAGTCCAGACTATATTCTACTACATCAGTCCATTTAATTGGTTTTAGCTTAATTTTTGTCATTCCAGGTGAGGGGAAAGTACTATAAGCAGATTACTCTTATTATGGTAGTTGATAGGATGGGAGTTTCAGAGAATGAAACAAAGTGAGTCCAGTGAGATGGAGGACTAAGACCAATGAGGCGGATTTCTCAAAACGAGGAAGTCTCATTCCAGAGGGGTGGTAGAAACTATGTACAGAGATATTATTCCTATGAAGTCGGGGTCTCAATAAAGTTAAATTGGATTTTTGACAGTTGTGGTGGAAGTCTTACTCAAGTTATTTGGTGGTCTCAGGTAGCGTGGTCCTCGCTCAGTGAGGTGGGGTATTCAATTCAATTATGCCAGTGGTTCAGTGTGGGCTACAGTCCAATTAGAAGGTAGTTTCAGTCAAGTGAGGTAGGGTATCAATCTTCTGAGGTGAGGGTCTTTCAGTCCAGGCAGGGGAAAGTTCCGGCCCAGTCATTTGAGGGTCTCTCAGGCTAACAGAAAGGAGTCTGAGACCAGTGAAACAAGAATGCAGGCAGCCGAGTGAAGAGGTCTTCGACCATTATTAAGGTAGGCATTAAAGACTAGTGGCATGCTAGCATCAGTCAAGTGAGTGGGGTTTTTGTCTCACAGGGATTCAGGCGGTCTATCAGTCTATTTAGGAGGGTTGCTCATTGTGACGAAGAAAGAGAGTATCTGTCTCTGACCAATGTGAGTAGGTATTTTGTAGTAAAATTGTGTTTTAGACCAAAGGACTGGTGTCTTGGTTGAGTTGGTTCACATAGTTACTAGGGGGGCTGGGGCTGATGGGCTCACAACAAGTGTCGTACGCTTCCAATACAGTGCAGAAAGGAGGCTTTGTGTGTAATCTTGGGGTTGCGGATTATATTTAGTTAGGTGGAGCCTGAGGTCTCATAGCAGTGAGTTTGGAGTCCTATCCGGTCTGCAAGTATAGAGAAAGCACTTTCCTTCAGGGTTCATGGCATTGGGACCCACCGGGTCTCCTGTGGGCATGGGCCCATTGTTCTCATGATACTTGGGCTGGGGAGCTGCTAGTGGAAGGATACTGGTTGGCAGTAGTTAATTTATGGAAAAATAAATCCAGGGCCGGAGCTCTTCTCAGGAGGCAGCTTGCAACAGCCCATTGCTCCTATTAGCACCACCTATAACAGAACCAACTACGAACCGTGAAACCCGACAAGTGGTGAGAGGATGTCGCGTAACAGCAAGAGCTGCCAACTTTGGAGCTGGGAATGAGGTTCAAGTGTCAGTGTAGGCTCAACAGCCTCATCCTGTGTTTCTGGACACATTACTTTATCTCCCTGTGCCTACAAAAACTTCATGCATACATTAACTGGTGCTCATGAAAAGCACTCCAATACCTGGTAGATAAATATTGGTACCAGCTCAAATTAAAAACTGAATATACGTGATGTTATTAGGCATCCGGGTGGGCTCATGAAGAGGATGAAGAAAATAGAGACTAGGGACAGAGCAGTGGTCGAAGTGGGGGGAACAAGTAGGGGAACTGTGGGTGGAGAATCAGAGGGCGGGAAAAACCCAAGGATTGGATCAGTGGGCGGAGCCAGAGGTGTGGCCAGAATGAGCAAACATCTCAATTTTTACTATCTTTTGGGCATTTCACTGCCCAGTTTAATCAACCAATGGAATATTTTTATTTTATTTTTAGTCCTCATATGTGACAAAAGTGGGAGTTATAAACCGGGAGCGACCTGGGAATGCGACAAAACCACTGAGGGTTTAACCTTCTTCATCCAGCCTCCTTCAATCAATTTTAGAGGGGTTTTGTTGAAGCCACCAATATACTCCTCCACTGTTGAAGTTTGTCTTTAATCATCGGACTGTCATAACTGAGAAATGTTCACCCTTCCCTACTAGAGGCGATCCAGCCCGTCCCTACTGTTGGCACTTTCAACCCCAGGGCAAAAAAAGGGGTTCCCACATGTTCCTTCTCTTCGCTGAACCATTTAAACAGTCCAGCCTACCAATGTGGTTGGCATAGTGCACCGAGTCCAAACCAGAAGGTAATATATTAGAAACCCATGTTCTACATATTTCTCTTCGTGTTATAATTAACAAAATGAAGAGAGAGACAACAATATTGCGAAGATCGGATTCTATCTGTTTTGTGCGTTTGAAAAATTGCAGCATATTACAGAGTCAAGTCAAGTCAAGTCAAAGAATTTATATAGCGCACTACATACCCAGAGGGTCTCAAGGCGCTTAGGGAGGGGAAGAGGATTACTTGTCAAATATCCAAGTTTTAAGTTGCTTTCTAAATGCTAGGTGGTTCTGGGTAAGGCGAAGGTAAGTGGGGAGTGAGTTCCATGTTTTAGCAGCCAGGTATGAGAAGGAACTGCCTCCCATGGTTGTCTTGTTGATGCGAGGTACAGTGGCGAGGGCTTGGTTGGAAGAACGTAGTTGGCGGGAGGGGGTGTAGAAAGACAGTCGTGAGTTGAGGCATTCTGGTCCGATGTCGTAGAGTGATTTGTGTGCATGGGTTAGTAGTCGGAAAGTGATCCTCTTATTGACGGGTAGCCAGTGGAGGTCTTTCAGGTGGCCAGAGATGTGTTCGTTACGCGGGATGTCTAATATGATCCTGGCTGAGGCGTTTTGGATTCGTTGGAGTTTTTTCTGGAGTTTAGCGGTAGTGCCTGCGTAAAGGGTGTTTCCGTAGTCCAGTCGGCTGGTGACCAGAGCATGGGTGACTGTTTTTCTGGTTTCGGTGGGGATCCAGCGAAATGTTTTTTTGAGCATGCGAAGAATGTTGAAGCAGGATGAGGATACGGCGCTGACTTGTCTGTTCATTGAAAGTGAAGAGTCCAGGATAATGCCTAGGTTCCGTGCGTGGTCTGTCGGGATGGGTGCTTTTCCAAGGGCTTCCGGCCACCAAGAGTCGTCCCATGCAGAGGGGGATGTACCTAAGATGAGGACTTCAGTTTTATCTCAGTTCAGTTTCAGACGGCTGTGTTTCATCCATTCGGCAACTTCTTTCATTCCTTCGTGTAGGTTAGTTTTGGCGGTGTTGGGGTCATTGGTGAGAGAGAGGATCAGTTGAGTGTCATCCGCGTAAGAGATGATGTTGAGGTTGTGTTGGCGTGCGATGGCCGCGAGGGGGCTCATGTATACGTTGAAGAGGGTGGGACTGAGTGAGGATCCTTGTGGTACGCCACAGATGACTTCAGAGGCCTCGGACTTGAATGGTGGAAGGCGGACTCTCTGGGTTCTTCCGGTGAGGAACGAGGTGATCCATTCAAGTGCTTTTCCTTGTATTCCGATGTTTCTGAGGCGTTGTAAAAGGGTGCTGTGGCAGACTGTGTCGAATGCTGCGGAGAGGTCGAGGAGGATGAGGGCGACTGTGTCTCCATTGTCCAGGAGAGTTCGAATGTCGTCTGTTGCTGCGATGAGGGCGGTCTCAGTGCTGTGTTTTGCTCGGAAGCCAGATTGTGAGGAGTCGAGGGATTTGTTGGCTTCGAGGAAAGCGGCGAGCTGGTTGTTGACAGCTTTCTCGATGATTTTGGCCGGGAAAGGAAGGAGTGATATGGGGCGGTAATTTTTGAGTTCGGTGGGGTCCGCTGTGGGTTTTTTCAGAAGGGCAGTGAGTTCAGCGTGTTTCCAGCTTTCTGGGAAGGTAGCGGAGTTGAAGGAGCAGTTGATGACGTCTCGGAGGTGCGGTGCTATGACGGAGTCTGCTTTGTTGAAGATGTGGTGAGGACATGGGTCAGTGGGGGATCCTGAGTGGATGGAGTTCATCAGGCGGATGGTGTCCTCAGTGGAGATTGGGTTCCAGTTGTTAAGGGTGTTCAAGGGGGGAGAATGTTCATCATATGGTTGGGTGGGTTGGTCTCCGGGTAGGTTGTCGAAGCTGTTGTGGATGTCTGCAATTTTGTTGTGGAAGAATGAGGCTAGGGAGTCGCAGAGGGCTTGAGAGGGGGTGATGTCGTTGGAGTTGGCCGAGGGATTGGTAAATTCCTTGACGATGTTGAAAAGTTCCTTGCTGTTGTGGGCGTTGTTGTCTAGTCGATCCTTGAATGCTGTTTTCTTGGCCTTTCGGATTAGTTGGTGGTGTATGCGGGTGGCGTTTTTGAAGGCGTCCTTGGTGCTGGTGGTTGGGTCTTTTTTCCAGGCCTTTTCAAGGGAGCGGCAGAGTTTCTTGGAATTCTTAAGATCATCGTTGAACCATGAGGCCTTCTTGCTGCCAGGTTTGCTTTGACGTTTTTTCAGTGGTGCTAAGGTGTCTGCGGTGTTGGATAACCATAGGGTGAAGTTGGCGGCGGCTTGGTCTGGGTTAGAGGAGTGGGCTGGGGTGTTTAGAAGGAGCGATGAGGAGATCTGGTCGATGGTGATTTTATTCCAGTTTCTTTGTAGAGTTGGTTGGAGGTGGTTGATGGGTTTCGGCTTGTTGTAGGTGAAGTGAACGCAGCTGTGGTCAGTCCAGAGGAGATCCGTAGTATGGCTGAAGGAGACATGATTGCTGGAGGTGAAGATGGGGTCGAGTGTGTGACCCGCGATGTGGGTGGGGGAGGTGACCAGTTGTTTAAGTCCAAGGTTGGCTAGGTTGTCCAAGAGGGTGGTGGTGTTGCGGTCGTTGTTCTTTTCAAGGTGAAAGTTGAGGTCTCCCAGAAGGATGTAATCTTTGGAGGGGAGCGCGTGTGGAGTGATGAAGTCCGTGATGTCTTCACTGAATTTTGCGCGGGGTCCTGGTGGTCTGTAGAGGAGGGTGCCTCTGAGTGTGGTCTTGGGGTCGATGTGGATCTGGAAGTGAAGGTGTTCAGAGTTGGCGAGGTTGACGTCAGAGCTGGTAGAGATGCGGATTGATTTTTTATGGACGATAGCGATTCCTCCTCCTGTGTGGCCGGTACGGTCCTTGCGTGTGATCTTATAATCTTCAGGGATGGCGATGGTGATGTCTGGGGCGGAGGAATCGTTCATCCAAGTTTCTGTTAGGAAGGCGACGTCTGGAGAGATGGTGTTTAGTAGATTCCATAGGTCAATGGCGTGTCTGTGGACCGATCGGGTGTTGAGAAGGATGCATTGTAGGTGATTGGGGTCGGGAATCAGTGGTGTGGTCGTAGCGGGGATGTTGTTGGTGCCGATGAATTTGCAGGAGTGGCAAGAGAAAGGTCCATGAGTGTGTCCAGGAGCGGCTTGGACGCAGTTGGGGGCGCGACCGGGGTTAAGGGCTAGGAGGGTGGCGGCATCGTAGGTAATGCGGGAGGGCTGGGGAGCGCGAGGGGCAAGGGGTCTGGCACTGGGCGCGGTCCAGGCGCGGACGGGCGTAGACGGGCTTACCTTTGGCGCACCTTCGGCGCGGACGTAGCGCGTGGACGCTGCGCGTGGGCACATCTGTCATTTAAGCTCCTTGAGGGGGGGGAGGGGTGTGGGGGGGGCAGCAGGGAGGCGGGAGCGTTGCGAGGAGGAAGGGCTCAGGGAGACAACAACAAACAAGATGGAGGAGGTAAAAAGTCGAGTGAGGCTGGGGCACTGAGAAAGTTCACAAGCGCTTTTAAACACAGGTAGTTTCTATGTTAATAGGTAGAGCGCAGCTCCGTTCCGTCGCGCTGATTGTATGGCAAAAACGATACTATGTTGCTAAATACCTGAAACGCTGTAGCGTTATCAGTGGCACAGAGTAAGCAGACTGAAGAGGAAATCACAAGCGCTATAATAAATGCACAGTTACAAGCGCTAATGCAAATGCGCAATTCAATTACAAGCACACAGATGGTCAGAGGTTAATGGAGGGAGTAACGATACCACTGGAGCCAGGGAGCGTGGGAGCGACCGTGTCTGACGAAGTCAGGGCGGTCACAGATGTCCTTTCTACGGGGTCTACAGTAAGGGTCAGTGGGTGGGAGGGGCAGCAGGGAGGCGGGAGCGTTGCGAGGAGGAAGGGCTCAGGGAGACAACAACAAACAAGATGGAGGAGGTAAAAAGTCGAGTGAGGCTGGGGCACTGAGAAAGTTCACAAGCGCTTTTAAACACAGGTAGTTTCTATGTTAATGGGTAGAGCGCAGCTCCGTTCCGTCGCGCTGATTGTATGGCAAAAACGATACTATGTTGCTAAATACCTGAAACGCTGTAGCGTTATCAGTGGCACAGAGTAAGCAGACTGAAGAGGAAATCACAAGCGCTATAATAAATGCACAGTTACAAGCGCTAATGCAAATGCGCAATTCAATTACAAGCACACAGATGGTCAGAGGTTAATGGAGGGAGTAACGATACCACTGGAGCCAGGGAGCGTGGGAGCGACCGTGTCTGACGAAGTCAGAGCAGTGAGCACATCCAGTATGCTTTGAAGAATGACATTATAGACCTGCAAACATCCTGTGCACATTTCTATTTTTCAAGATGATTAATTAAATGTTTGACTAAACCGACATACACGGGAAACTACTAGAAATTAGGAGGAATACAAATATGAAGTATGGCCCATAAAAAGTTAATGATACACAAAGAGAACAAAAATAACAAAAACAGCATAACACAGGCCTCAGCAGCCCCTACCTCGCGGGGGTGGGGGCCATTCCTCTTGGGGCGAACCCCATCCCTTCAGGGAGAGCCCCTAATCAGCGAAAAACCAATTAATACCTGCAAGGTATGGGAGACGTCACGGGCCCCTTCTACCAATCTGAATTTGGCGTTACGCCAGTGACAAACATAATAGGTACAAAAAACGATACAGGCTGGTAAAACCTAAAAATAAGGAACACAAAGCTGCCAATTAATCTCCTCCGTAGTAAACATCTTAGGAAAAAAACACATCTGTGCGTTGGCCAGTTGTGCGTTACTGTGGCTGCTTCCTGTGATCAAAGGGCAGTATATTTCTGTTTAAGAATCGAGTGCAGCAATAGTGTTTTAATATGTTCACTGGTCTGAACTGGAGTCAGCAACATCGGCAGGCGTGGGAAAGCGAAGGTGTTTGTGCTGATCAGAGTGCTAAAGGCCTTTTTCTTCCACCGCTCGCAGAAATCAACATGGAAACAGAGCTGTGAAAAAGAAACAATGCAGCGCTACAGCCAAAAACACCCGGTTCCATCTATCTCTGAGGAGTTACGTTGATGATTCAGAAAATTGCTCCCGTATGCTCATCCGGCGCCTGCACCTGCGTTAAGCTCAAGTTGAGCCGGGTCAGGGGGGGCACGTCGGGGGGATAAACGTCAGTAAAACCATAAACACGCTGAAGCACCTGGATCTTCACTCTGAAACGAGTGCCGCGACTGGCCAAGCACATTACCCAGAGTAATTGGCGCAGGACTTTGCCGCACGAAAAAACGGCGCACAAACTTGAGGAAAGTGTTGCCCCCCGCCGAGAAAGCAATAGAACCCATTTGGAACGGTGCTCAAGTGTTACTGATCAGCGACCAAGCTGGTTGCAGGTGAACAGGAAAGAGGAAATGCTGCACAGAAAGGAAGGCCTGCCCTGACACACTGCAGGCCAAGTCTCCAATGGGTCCTAATGTCCCTTTCACCCTTCAACAATGGTAATAAATTGCATGTTGCCCTCTGAGCATTTCCATATAAGCTTTATGTCTCACTGCTTTTTAAGTGTGAAAGTTATAAACATAGGTATTTACCATAAAAACCTGCCAAGATGCAATACCATTTTAAAGGCCCCGTGCCTGTGGAAAATATTGTTTTGTTATGCGTATGACCTTACATAATACATTAATTATGACATGTTAAAATTTAAAGAAAGGATAAGAATGTGGGTTGTATGTGTGTGCTGGGATGAGTGAGGGGACAGGACCTGAACCCCGCTCTTTATAGGTGCCTGACCTCTGCTGTGCACAGACATTCACTGCGCACAGAAGGGGAGTGTAGGGCCTGACCTCCATGGGGCACTGTGCCTCACCGTCTGGAGGAGTCCAACCCCGCTGGGTGCCACTGAGGCTATGCAATGGGTCTGGAATGCAGACAACCCAGTACAAGCTGCCATTTTGATTGTTTTTTTTATTTGTTTGATTTTAGTTGTCATGTTGAAGTATTTCGATTTTTTTTTTTAAAAAGGTGTTTCAAGTTGTTCAGGTGTTTTGAGTTTTTGAAGTTCTAGATTTCAGCTTTTTTAATATTGCTTTTTTTTTTAA
The DNA here is from genome assembly GCF_964261635.1 of Lissotriton helveticus. Taxonomy (NCBI): domain Eukaryota; kingdom Metazoa; phylum Chordata; class Amphibia; order Caudata; family Salamandridae; genus Lissotriton; species Lissotriton helveticus. The sequence goes on from NC_136071.1 coordinate 1,022,806,860, forward strand.
AGATTGATACAATTTTTTTTAAAAAATTCTTGAGGTGGGCATATATTGCTCAAGAGATGACAGACATGTTCATCTCGCTATAGCATATCACTTTTATGCACTAATTACTGTAGATTGACAAATACTGCAACTTGCGATCCTCTTCCTTTGGCTGTTGCTGTACTTCTTGTGGCAAGGTTTCTAATTCTCCCTCCTCACACTGCTGCCTCTGCGTTTCCGCACTTGGTTACTCACACGGATGCCTGGTCCTCATATGTTTGATCATGCCACTTGCAGCAGCGGCTAGCGACTTTCCAAAGTGGTGGGGCTACGTAATACTATTTTACGAATAACGGCATGCTTACATTTTTATTGCAGAGGTGATCGGGGCTCATTCTATTTAAAAGTACATACTATTTAAATAGAATGTGCCCGATCACCTCCGCAATACAAATTTAATATTGCACACTGCTGCAAAGGAAGTAAACATATTCTTTCTCAGTAAACGTTATCCTCGCGCAGCCCGTAAAAGAGGTGCATGCTGGGAAATGGCATCCCAGCAATACATGCACTGCTGTTTTGCTGCTTTTAATACCAAACAGCATAAAAGCAGTGCCAGGATTGGCGGGGGCAGGGAGGAACAAAGCTCCACCAGAGACCGATGGATCTGTGTCTGCTCTTCCAGCTTCCAGCAATGTTCATTATGGAAGCCTAAACTGTGCCTGTGAGATTTGTCATATGAAAAACACCGGCCAATCTCACATGCGCAGTTCACTCGACACAGCCTCCCATTCTATTGTCACCAGGAGGTAGAATGCTCCTCAGCCCTGCCCCCACCCTAAAGAAATGAACAAATGGGTATTCAGAGTATATCTGGGGTGTAGTGGCTCGCAGTAGGGGGTCAATACCCCCATGCTCTAATGGATGAGCCAGCCCTGGCTACTTGTTCCGAATGTGTACATGAGAAGATACCCATGCTGTAGCACTTGATCAGAGTACATGTGGCACAGTGGGTATTAACCTTCTTTTTCCAACTGGATGCATGGCAACATTTCCACTCCAGCCTTTCTCTTTCCAGTTGTGATGCAGCTGCAGCCTATGATGGGAAAGGCACCAATACAGCATCATATTCATCCTGCTGTGAAGATACAAATCCTTCCAATACCCTGGTTAGATCCGGGTTTGCTTCACTAAACTGGGATGCCATTGTTATCATTATTTTGAACCCTTCACTTACGACTAAGATCTCTAACTCGGGCCAATTCAGTCTCCCAATCGAGGAATCTTTGCCACCATATTAGAATGGAGCACAGGTCAATTCACAAGGCATCTTTAAATAAATCATCAACCTAAGATTATTTGGTTATTTAATGTGCAGTCAATGATGATAGGTTTAGTAGGGTTTTAAAGCTTTATTTCTCATTAATAGATTAATAATTATTTTTGGTCATTTTATTCAGATTAGGGAGATATATCCAGTTACAGAAACATCAAGAAAAATGTGATTAGAAGCACCATGGACATAGCAGTATTTTCCATAAAGAAAGTGGTCCATGTCTTCATCTGAAAAGGCCTGCCCCAACCTATAAAGAAACCCATGAAGAGAAACTTTTGGAAAAGAGCAAGATTTCGAAGCATTAAGCTATTAGTTCTAAATGAGTGAAACTCACATTAAGTTCCAGAAATTCAGCCGAGTTCCCCAACAATCACAGTAGCGCCCGTAATTCTAGAATAAAAGATAGCAATTAAAGCTGTAGCTATGACTTGGCGAAAGAGAAGTTTCCTTACGAAAAATGTAAGGAAATGAATGAATATCACCATCAGAAGTAGCTCACAGTAATTTGGGAAAGCATAGCAAAGTGCTAAGGGGCATGGCAGGGTAGGTGTGCATAGAATGCACTAACTCTTTAACTAAGAACACATACCACATAGAAATGCATAAACATTATGTTGCAAAAACAAGAGCAGGCATCTCTTTCAGCCAGTGAAGAAGGGTTACCGATGGTCCATCGCCTCTCATCTTGGTTGTCACTGAATCATACGAGTTGATATAGAGTTATCTGGAGAACTGTGTAAAACTTAGTGCATTCGATACACTGCAGAAGATTTTTCTCGAAAACCTTCATTAAGCCTACTCTATTAGCTGTTCAACGTCCCATTGTCCAAATGGACTAGTCTAATAAATAAACATTTTCAACTCACAATGTAACATAACATAACATGTAGTTTTGTAAAGCAAATATTCACCCAGAAAGGTATCTTGGCACTGAATAACTGATGTTTATTGTTACCCTACTCAATGGTACTCACTTTATCAACCTCAGAAGGATGAAAGGCTGAGTGGACCCCCAGGATTTGTACCTGTGACCATGAGGTCGAACACAGGCACCTATAGTGGATGCATTAGCCCACTACGCCACCATACCAGGCTAATGTCCTGGTTAGATCATGTGAAAACGCTTTCTCTTCACCAAGCATTATTTGAATTAAACATTTTATTCATTATAACAAATAGCAGGTGAATTATTCTAATACAATTAAATTATATGGTATGCAGAAAGAAAGAAATCAATTTTCTTGTAGCCACACATTTTCTGGTGATGACACATTCTACAATTTAATATTAAGATGGGTATAGAGTCTAAATATCGAGTTTTTAATATCGACTAGACACAATATCGAGTAAAAAATATAGAATGGACATAATATCGACTAGACATAATATAGACAACAAAAATATCGACTAGAACATTTTAATATTGAATAGAATGGACATAATATCGAATCAAAAATATAGAATGGACATAATATCGACTAGACATAATATAGACAACAAAAATATCAAATTTAAGGTAAGTTAATATTATTTATTATTTTTTGTGTAATATAATTCTGTAGCGGGTTGTGGGTGTATGGGGAATAGGGTGGGAAGTAATTTAATTATAATTAATTAAATATGTTAATTTATTTATTGTTATTTATTTAGAATTAATTGTTAATTAATTATTAATTGGTAATTAATTAAAATATAATTGGTAACTAATTTTAATTGATTAATTGATAAATATGTTAATTTTTGTAATTTATTTTCTGTTTCGGGTTGTGGGTTTATAGGGGAATAGGGTGAGAAGTAATTTAATTGTAAGTAATTATATTAATTAAATATTTTTTGTGTCTAATTTTTATTTATTTTTATATTGTAAAATAATTTATTGGTAATTGGTAAATAATTAGTATTAGTAGGTAATTTTTATGATTAGTTAATTTTTATTTGTAATTTTAATTGAATAATTAATATATTTTATACAATTTTAAAATAATTTAATTATTTTGTAATTGAAATTAATATTTATGTTATTTATATTCATATTTGAAGTATTTACTTTCCCTACTATTGCACTCACTGGAGTGGGAATAGTAATTTTTACCCCTACGCTCTCCAACGCTTTCCCTACTGTTGCACTCACTGGAGTGGGAATAGTAATTCTTACCCCTACGCTATCCAACGTTTTCCCTACTGTTGCACTCTCTGGAGTTGGAATAGTAATTTTTACCCCTGCGCTATCCAACGCTTTCCCTACTGTTGCACTCTCTGGAGTAGGAATAGTAATTTTTACCCCTACGCTATCCAACGCTTTCCCTACTGTTGCACTCACTGGAGTTGGAATAGTAATTTTTACCCCTACGCTATCCAACGCTTTCCCTACTGTTCTACTCACTGGAGTGGGAATAGTAATTTTTACCCCTACGCTGTCCAACGTTTTCCCTACTGTTGCACTCTCTGGAGTTGGAATAGTAATTTCTACCCCTACGCTATCCAACGCTTTCCCTACTGTTGCACTCTCAGGAGTAGGAATAGTAATTTTTACCCCTACGCTATCCAACGCTTTCCCTATTGTTGCACTCACTGGAGTGGGAATAGTAATTTTTACCCCTACGCTATCCAATGCTTTCCCTACTGTTGCACTCTCTGGAGTTGGAATAATAATTTTTACCCCTACGCTATCCAACGCTTTCCCTACTGTTGCACTCACTGGAGTGGGAATAGTAATTTTTACTCCTACGCTATCCAACACTTTCCCTACTGTTGCACTCTCTGAAGTAGGAATAGTTATTTAAACCCCTACACTATCCAATGCTTTCCCTACTGTTGCACTCTCTGGAGTGGGAATAGTAATTTTTACCCCTACGCTATCTAATGCTTTCGCTACTGTTGCTCTCTCTGGAGTGGTAATAGTAATTTTTACCCTCTCACTATCCAATGCTTGCCCTACTGTTTCACTCTCTGGAGTTGGAATAGTAATTTTTAACCCTACGCTATCCAACGCTTTCCCTACTGTTCCACTCAGTGGAGTGGGAATAGTAATTTTTACCCTTACGCTATCCAACGTTTACCCTACTGTTGCGCTCACTGGAGTGGGAATAGTAATTTTTAACCTTACGCTATCCAACGCTTTCCCTACTGTTGCGCTCTCTGGAGTGGGAATAGTAATCTTTATCCCTACACTATCCAACGCTTTCCCTACTGTTGTTCTCTCTGGAGTGTGAATAGTAAATTTAACCCTCTCGCTATCCTACGGAAAAAATATTGTATATGTTTTGGTAATAATATGTATATATATATCTATATATATATATATATATATGTTTTAAAAATTTTTTTAAAGTTACATTAATTACTTATTAATTTTAAGTTTATTTAAGTATTTTAAGTATGTTTAAATTAATCATATTTATTAATATATTACTTTAAAATTACTTTTAAGATATTTTAAAAATTCGATATTTTGACTGTCTATATTTTTTCCTATCAATATTTTGGAGTCAATATTTTTGTACTTACCTGTTTGTAGATGGGAAGTCGATATTCTGGCATTCTATAGTTTTACCTCGATATTTTGGCAAGTCGATATTTTGACTGTCGATATTCTGTCAGGGATTCATTAAGATGAAATCAACATTTCTAAAAGGCATTGTTTTAATAAAGGGGAAGGAAAGAAAAGAAAAATGCTTGCAGCCTAGTCCTTAATGCAGTGTGGAAATGGAAGCCTTCTGCCAATTAATAAGATGCATATTTAGTTTAACATGCTTAAGAAAAACACATTTCTCTACTATTCGTCTTTGTCAAATATTTCTACATAATGGTTAAGGCACATTTTAATATTTATGTAAGGTTAAATGTCATCTAAAATTTTGAACTATCACAATCCCTCCCTCTGATCATTTTTCTAACACATCACACAATTGTTTTTCACATGTAAATTCATTTTAGAGAGCACTTTTATCATCAGTTAAGTCCTGTCTTTTCCTTTTCTGGCCTCTGAATTTCAGAGACTTCATGTAATCACCGTTCATTATACCCCTCTGTTACGAAGTCACCCACCTTCACTCCGGGTTGTTTCTTCTTTGACGCTTCTTTTTCCCAACTCCCTCTGAAATCTACAATAACAGCAGGGATTCGACACGCCTGATGCTCCGATTGACCTCCGGGGGAAACGGGGAATGGGGACGAGAAACAAAAGACACACTGGATCCCTGCCGTCTGATTTGGTGAAGGAATCGTGCAAGATGTTTTGTCGGTGGATGAAGTGTAGCTGGGCCTCAGATTTTGAATTCACAGTAACACTCTGATGAATGTACCTAGGAGATCAGAGATTAACAACTTGTATTAAATTACTATAACCTAAAAGTATCCTATGTCTTCTTTACATTAATTACTTCAATGCCTTATTTATATTGATCACCTACCATGTTCTAATATGCCAATTAATTCACTTCTTTGAAATGTAATATCGTCTTTTTCTCTTCTATGTACTTTCACAATTGTCTCTTCTCTGTTCAATTTGCCTTCAATACATGAAACATGATATCATTATTATCACATCATCTCAAAAGCGCAATCAGATTATATTGTTTTATCAAATAGTATTCACATAAGTCTCATACCTTAAATTGTTGTGAACATTGCTCAAGGATTCGATGAACTAAATAAAAGAAAAGAAAAGAAAAAACAAAGAATACAACAGCAACTATGGATAACACTCTTTTGATTACATTGCAGGATTTACTGATCAATTAGTGACTTTCTCAGTAAACTTAATGAATAGCGATTGTCTTTTAGTAGGTTCACTCGTGGTCTTATCAGCAGACCCAAAGAATATTGCTACTGATTTTCTATGTGCAACTAAAGTTTTAAATATCGTATAGTCTTTATTCCCGTTCATTAATTCACAAAGGATTTGTTCACTTCCGGTAGCAGAAAAATCCAAAACGATTGTTATCGCTATTAAACTAAACTGAGCGCTCTTACCGTTATGTCTTTTCAGAGATTACTTCTTTATTGAAAGCGCTACCGTGCTGTTCTAAGCGTTGCTTAGTAACTGCTTGATGTTGACTTTCGTTTGTAGGTAGTGGGAAAAGGAAATGTCCGGAAGGTGTTCAGCGCTGGAACAACAGGAAACTGGCTGGAGCTTTGGGAAAGTTCCGGAGATTCAGAGATGCGCTGTGAAGATCAGGAAGGATGAAAGCCGAAGCGCTGAAGAACACGGAGCTTGTGCAGATTGGGTCCGGAGTCAGGTGAGTGCTGTATTCGCGAAGCAAAGCACCGGGAATGAGGCGGTGGGGTTTTTATAGTCTTGAGCATGGGTTCCAACTTCACGTGTACCCGTGAATGCAAACCAAAGTCAATATGAATTCATGTGTAAACACCAAAACGGTTGACACGTGTAGGAGCCTTCTGCAAAGCAAATTACTGTTTCTTGGAGAAAGGGGTGTGCCAGAATAAACAAGCATTGATTCAAACAATTCACTGCTTGTCTTCTACTTTGTCATGAACAATCTTGTCAAAAGGCTCAGTGCAAAAACACATTTGTTAAAGAAATAAAACATAGTGTCCAGAGCTAATTACAAGGTTTAATTACAGCTGACCTTAGTTTTCTCATAACACCCTCAGTCCCAGATCTTTCTCATATAATGTTTCCTGCAACTTTTCTCTTCTTTTCTGGAGGGTATATCTACAGCTTAAGAATAAAGCATAGAAAAATATTAGACAAAGTCCTGCTATTATCATTGGCATTAAAATAGCCTTCAATATACCCTTCCCTGAAGTTGAAAACCAGTTCTGAATAGCCGCAATCTCTTTCCCAAAACTTTCAAACAAACTTGATATTTCCAATTCACGTGATTCAGGTTCTAGACCTGAAATGTTCTTTGCACAGCTTTCTAATTCCTACTCTGGTTGGGTATTTATGTGCAGCAGTGAATTAATTTAACCATTCAGCAGACTCCGCCCTTTTCTGCGAGTAGGATGACAAATGACAATAGGTCTTGCAAAGCCATTAACTGTATGGCAATTAATTCTGTATTAATAACAAGCATTGCTCCAGATGTGCTAGTTGCCAGTTTGTCAACAACTGTTGCCAGCTTCTTAATCTTTTCTTCATTTAATATGATGCCTGTAGGTGAAATGATTACTTCGAATATATCTCCCTGAAATCCAGCTCCTGTCTTTGTACTATGTTTCTGTCTTTGTGCTGGTGTCATTGTTAGTGCATCTAAATGCTTTACATGATAAATCTTTGGAATTAGTATGCCTAAATACACAAATCTTCCCTTTGTGTTGGCTGTCTAGTGTTAATTAAGGGTAAATCATTTTCCTTTCTGAATTTATTTTCCTCCGTCTTTCAAGCATTTTCTAAAACATGTCTTTTTATCAGAGGTTTGTCTTATGTTAGTGCATCTCTCTTCTAAAACCAATTATGGAAGTCTTTTCTGCTGCATCAAACAGGTTAGATTGTTTTTGTAAGCCTTTGTGCTATCTATATGTTTATGGGGAAATAAATAATACCAGGCTGTATCCATTTCTTTTGTTTTTGAGTGCAAGTTCATGCTTTCTATCAAAGGCACTTAATAAAGTATTAGATAATGATTAGAATAGAACTACTCAAAATGTTCTCTCCTATAAACTAATGACAGTAGAATGCTGCAAGAGATAGCATAAGGCAAAAGCATGTGATAATAGTTAATCTCTTCAGAAACTGAAGTGGGAAAGTGTGCACATACATAGAATGCCATTGCATCCATAGAATTAATGTATTCTGGAAGTAATCTAGAGTAATCTTTTGTTGAATAATCATTTTTCTTCTAACTCACAGATGAACAACTAAATTGAGCGCCCCTAGTGTGAGAGTTAGTAATGGTCTTCGTCTTAGGCTTTGACTCGTGCAATAGATAGAATCCTATTAGTACTATATGATCATTATTATTGTTATCATGAAAATGTAACTCATAATTGTTATTGTTATTTGACATTTGTTAAGCGCATATATCACCCTTAGGTCTCATAGTGCTAGTACGCGCAAGCACCGGAAGAACAGAGAAAAGAGAAACTGCCGGGGGAAGAAACTCAGAATAGCAGGGTTTTGAGGGATCTACGGAATTTCTTATTGCCGGTTTACATATGGAGGTGAATAGGCATCATGTTCCAAATCGTAGGAGCGATTTTGTAGAATGATCTGCCGCCATTCCTGATGGTGTGGATCTTTGATTTGGTTAGAAGCTGTTTGCTGGCCGATCAAAGGGTTCTTGTTGGCTGATATTTAATTAGTTTCAGTGCTACATAATGGGGTCCCTTTCGGTTTAGAGTTTTGTGTATCAGACAGCATATTTTAAAGGTGATCCGCTTTCTGATGGGAAGCCAGGGAAGGGCCTTCAGACTGAGGGCCGAGGGTGAGCGAGGGGGTGTTTAAGGAGCCGTCTGGCTGCTGTGTTCTGCAAGACCTGGAGTTTTGTCAGGTGTGTTTCATTTATGGGTGCTAACAGGGCATTGCCATGGTCCAGGTGGCTGATAATTAATCCCTGCACTAAAGGCATGTGTGAGGACAGTGGGATCCATTTAAAGATTTTTCTAAGGCTACACATTAGCCCATAGCATGTGCGAACTACATGGTTGATGTGATCAGACATTGAGAGTTTGTTGTCTATTATCACTCAAAGATTGCGGGCTGCCTTTTTTAGATAAAAGGCAGGGGCCTAAAATTGTTGGCCACCTGTCGTCGGTCCATAATTGTTGAGTCTTACCGAAGAGTAAAATCTCTGTTTTAGCAACGTTAAATTGGAGGTGATTGTTTGTCATCCAGTCATGGATGTCTGGCATACATTGTTTGAATTTGAGTTTCGTGGAGGTGGGATCTGGTCCAAGGGTGATTAGTAATTGGGTGTCATCAGCACACAACACTGTATCAAAGCTATATGCTTTGATAATTTTAGCTAAGGGAGATAGATACAAGTTAAAAAGAGTGGGGCTTAGTATGGAACCCTGGGGAACACCCTTGCCATTGGGGTGGCTACTGGAGGTGAAGGCTCCTATTTGGACTTTGGATGTATGGTCTGTAAGGTAGCTCCTGAGCCAATTCAACACTGGGACCTCGACACCAAGCTCCCACGGCAGCCCAAAAGGATGCTATGAGAGATGGTGTTGAAAGCTGCAGACAGGTCTAGTAGGACCAAGATGGCAGGTTGTCTGGCGTCAAGGGCAAGTCTGATGTTATTGACTATCTCCAGTAGTGCCGTTTCGGTGTTGTGGAAGGCCCGGAACCTGGACTGAGAGGGGTTCAGCAGGTTCTTGCTCTCTAGGTGTTTAGACAGTTGATTGTTTACCAGTGCTTCCAGGACTATGAGATAAGAGAGGTGGAATGGAAATAGGTCAGTAAATATTGTGCTCTTTGGGATCCGAATTGGGCTTTTTTAAGATGTGTCTTACTATGGCCTCTTTCCAGATTGATGGTATGGTGGACAGGGACAGTGAGTTATTGAATAGCTTGGTCAGTCTAGGCGTAAGGGCTAATCCGATTTTGGATACAATCTGGGCGGAAGCTGGATCTGTGGGGGAGCCAGATTTAATACTTAAAAGGGTTGCTAGGACATCTTCCTCGGTAACTGAGTGGAATTCTCTAAGAAGGCAAAGATGAGGGGGAGAAATACTCTTGTTTCTCTGTGTAGGAGGTGTTCCTGTTGGCTGTGGGAAAGAGCTATGGATGACATTGATTTTGTTCACAAAAAACACTGAAAGAGAGTCAACCCACTCCTGTGAGGAGGTCTGCGTTGGCTGACAAGAGGAGGGGTTGGTAAATTCTTGCAGGATCCCATAGAGTTCTCTTTGTGAGTTGCTAGCACGGATGATTCTATCCCCTTTGTAGGTTTATTGGGCTGCAGCTCTGTGGTCCATATAGCGCCGGTGTATTATTTAATAGTCCTGCTTGTCTGTGGCACTTTTTGCATGTCTCCATTACGTTCTGCCATAATACATTGACATTTATTTCTAATGCCACACATTCTCTTGAATCTCTACTAGAGTCTTACGTTTGTTAGCTGGTAGAGGAATGCAATAAGCATTTTCTTTTGGTGCAACTCGTTCTTTTTTTCAGCAGATATGTTTCTAAAAGAAAATCGTGCACATAAAAAATTGCCCCTGCAGCACAGGCACCCTGGCAACATGGCACAAGGGTGCGGCACTGGTGCTAGGCAGCTTCTTTTGTGCCAGTGCTAGGGGAAATTGAGAGTTGTGCCGTATTTTTGTAAATGCGGTACATCCCTGCATTTAAAAATGTTGGAGTGCAGCGTTACCAATTTTGGAGTAACACTGTATTCATTTTATTGTATATATATCCCTCTTTGTGTCCATTTTCAGCCAGGTGATTCAAGAGTTTAATGGTGTTGTGCTTACATGCATCTCAAGTTTCTGATGCCACAATCAAATTGTCTAGACATTGTATAAGGGTGGAATTGCATGACATTTGCAGGGTCTCCAGATTTCTTTCCAGAATCTGGTTAAAGATAGATTGACAAGAAACGAACGTATTGGAAAGGGTCCAAGTGCTAGATTAACAACCCGCACAGACACGTGCCATAGTACTACGTATTATAATAACACCTCTTGGCAGACTACACTTTGTCCTGGGTTATGGAGAGCCCAGATGATGAATAGGGTGGTACCGAGTGGGAACTGATGGGCACTTTTTCCCAATTCAGGAATTGAGTGCTGGTTGTTGCACATTTTGCACTAGTCGCTTATTTGGTTCTTGTCGGTTGTGCCACACTCTAGTATACACAGTTGAACCCTTATTTCTTTTGACCCACAGACATCTCTTTGTTATTGAACCTCTACAAATGCTTGTGGGACATGGCACCATGTTAATATTCTTTGCTGGAACACAATGGAAAAAAGAAACTGTCTTTCTTCATGTAATTGTACTGAGAAGAAAGCCTAACATGGGGCAATGACTGTAAGCCATTCTGCAGTGCATGGGATTTGAAACAGTATGGTAGCGGATTCGGTACCCCAGGACAACAGGGCACTACTATTTTACTTACCTTCATCAAATCTTGCTCTATCCTAAATTTGCCTTTTGGCTTTTGCAAGTCCACGATTGGAAACTTTTATAGACGGCAAATCAATTCCATCACAGTCCCTTTCTGTAACATATTGTCTATTACTGGCTTTATTTCAGCAATGGTTTCAGGTGTCAAATGGTATGGTGGTGCTCTGGGATAAACAGCACTGACTTCCAGTCAGGTTACTTTTTGTGCAGTCTCTAAATACTTATATTGGAGCTGGTGCATTTGAATGAAAACACTGGCTTGAATTATTTTGGATAGTACAGAGGCAGGTCTTTTAACCTGTTAATGTGAAGAATGTTATCTGTCTCTTTTAAATTTCTGTTTTTTAACGGGGATTTTTTTAAAGAAGATAATATGATTGGATTTCTTAAGGCTACTGTTCTTCCCAAATATGTTTCCCTTTTTAAATACTTTTAAGTGATGGACTTTTTACTCTTTCTTTAAGCCATTGTCTGGTTTAAAATTGTGATATTTTCCAGGGTGCTACCTGTTTTCAAAATTGTATGTATATTTCTCTTCTTTGTTGTGTACTTTTATGGTTGTAAAATACTGATTAAAGTATTTTGATGATGATGATAAACAGTGTTTGCCTTCAAAGTGACTGCTTTTACTCCTTTGATAAGTCCAATGTATTTTCCTGTAAAATCCCACACTTCTGGATTCACCGTTTCCCTCAGGTCCTCTGGCAATTCCGCAATTGTTATTAAAGGGAACGTTCCTACTTCAGTTTGCTGTTTGATCATTTTGAAATATACATCCAATTTAACTTGCACCTGTAAGTCTCTCCCTAACTGATTCACAGGGCTTGTGTTACAAACAACAAATTAGTGCTTTTTCCTAAATGATCCTACCTCTACTGGAACTTTCTCTGAAACTGGATTTACGATGTGACACAGAGTGGCCATAGACTTCAGCATCTACATAGGAGCCACTCTGGTCTACCTCTACGACTGCACAAAGTACGCAATCTTCCTCCTCCCTCAGGCACCGTCATTGGGAAATATCTAAACCTGAACTATCGTTTTTGAATAAAGGGAATTGTTGTAATGCATTCAAGTTTGGATGTTGGAATTGTGGCAAGGTGTTCTGAAGTGAGTTGGAATTCATTTTCAGCATTTATTTAGAATAAATTGAGGATTGCCCATTTGTGCTGGTGCGATACAAGTCATTTATTGGAGCCTGTCCCTGCATCGGTATCTGAATCTGCTGAGTGGGCACATTTGAGTGTGCATAACTCGTTGTATTTGTACATTTCTTCTTGCATTATCAAGATGATATCAACATTCCCTCTTCCAATGCCCAATTCAATGACAGATGTGACAAGCAGTAATCTTTTTCATAGCAGCAATCTATGATCCAGCTCCTGTGCCCATAGGAACACCTCTACCTCTTCCCTGTGACATATTCATAACTCCTTGGCTTCCCAAAAAACCAGACTGTGCACAACAAGTCCTTATATGTTTCCTTGATTTCCTACAAAAGAAGGGTTTTGAAAACCTTTCAGAGACAGCTTTGTTTGTGCTAACATAAATCTTTCCTTTACCCTTTTCTTTTTTTTAGTTTGAAAAGAGAACTTTATTTAAGGTTAAAAGGTGTCAGTAGGCAGTACATGTATATAATCATCAAACATTATCTCACAGATGTATTCCAGCATAAATACATGAAAGAAAATAAAGGCTAACAATCATTACAATGAGAAATTAAGGTATAATGTGAGATATATGCACATAATAATTAGAGGAAAAAATTAGATGAACTATGGAGGTTTGAGTACTTCTTGTTGGGAAGGATTCAGTAGGGAATGTTTTTTGGCACATGTATCAAAGAATGTTGTAACAGGTAACCATAACTGAATTATCTTTGTACCCATAAGTGTGGGAGAGTTGGAGAATGTACCTAATCTATGGTTATGACATATATATTACCAACAAGCCTTATATGTAATTTGTGTGAAGTCTTTCTAATTCCTTGTTATTTGTTGAAAGGCGACTGCTATTAATAGATCAATTATTTAGAAATTAGCTGCACTATTATCCCAAACTGGGGAAAGGCTGCCTAAAGAGATGTTTGTTACAGAAAATGGGGTAATTGTGCCAAAAATTGAATTAATTTGAGACCAAACACGTTTCCAGAAATGATGTACTGGTGAACACGAGAATAACATATGAAACAGATCGGCATTAGGATATGTACAAGACCAGCAAGTGTTCGGTGTATTAGGAAATCTTTTGTTCAGGATTTGTGGAGATAATAAAAGCTTATTGTGTATATAAAACAGTGTTTGTGTCAAGCTATGAGGATTTACGTATTTTAGTCCAAATATTATTCCACATTATTAAAGGCCACACTGTATTGAAATCTTTCTCTCATGCCTCTTCAATGGTTGATTTCTGTCTCAGTGTGCTAGTGGACTGAAAAAAGAGTATAAGATTGATGCTTTGGGCCGAGTGTGTAAAAGAGTGGACAGATCTTTATGTAAAGTGAGTGATATGACCCATGGAAGCATTATTTGATAAATGCGTATATGTGTCAAGTACGGTTTTACAAAGAGTGTGATATTTAGAAAGGAATAAGGTGGGTAAAGTGTCTAACTGTTTAAGCGAAAGAAATTCTTTATTTGAGAATAATTGATGGATCCATATTAAGCCACGTTGTCTCCATGTTTTCCAGTAAAAGTTTTTTTACGTATCAATAAAGTTTTACTGTGCCATATTGTCGAGGTTAAAAAAGAGTAAAAAGTATCTTGAGCTAAGGGATATATAGGGTTTAATAATTTGGAGGTGAACTTGAATAAAGGAGTGGATAGTGTTTGGGGTTTGCGAGAGAATGAAAGGTGTTCTTGAAATGAGAAGGGAGAGAGAAATGAAAGTTCAATTGATGTCCATAGGGGATAATCATCCGTAGAATCAAGCAACCAGTATGAAACTTGTCGTAATAGAAAAGCTTTTTGATAAACAGAGAAAATGGGAAAATTGACCCCTCCTTCAGCTTTAGGACGCATTAACTTAGAAATGGACATATGTGGTTTCTTCTTGTTCCATAAAAAAGAAGATAGTACTGAGTTGATGGCTATGAATAATTTAGTAGAAATGGGGACTGGAATGTTGGAAACGGTATATAAAACTATGGGGGAGAGCATCATCTTGGTAGTATCCAGGCGGCCCCACTAGGATAAATAAAGAGGATGCTATTTAGTTGTAAGGTCTGAAATATTTTGAATGCTATTATTCATGCATAATGTGACTGTGCCTTTAATGGTCGGTGTGAAATTTAAACCCAAATATATAATATGAGAAGGTTTCCATGAAAAGTTGATAGAGGCAAAACCAGCATTAAAGGTATATTTAGTCAAGGGAAGGATTTCACACTTATCGCTGTTGAGCTTGTATCCTGAAATTAGTGAGAAGGAATGGACCTCCTCTAAGAAGGCAGGAATCGACTCACCAGGATTGAAATAAAAAGCAAAATATCGTCAGCATACGCCGCAAGTTTAACATTGGTTGTAGGGGTTTGAAAACATTTTATTTGCGCATTTTGACACATTTTTTAGATGAAGGGTTAAAGGGCTAAATTGAAAATAAAGGGGGATAAGGGACATCCCTGTCACACCCCTCTGCCAAGGTCAAAGAATGGTGATATTAGACCATTAGCACATACGGCAGCTTGAGGATTAGAATATAATAATGAGATTAGCGAAATTAAGTTTGGGCCAAAACCAAACCATTTGAGGGTGTAAAATAGATAGCGCCATTCCACTCTATCAAATGCTTTTTCTGCCTCTAATGCTATGGCTGCTGAGGAGTGATTCAAATGTGAAGCTTTAGATAAAATGTTGAAAAAGAGTCTTGTGTTGTCTTGTATAACTCTCCCTTTCACAAAGTGCCTAAATTGTTTGAAGATAAGGATCTAAGCGAAGAGCTAGTGCTTTGGAAAAAATCTTGTAATCTACATTAACAAGCGAGATGGGTCTAACGTTTTTGCAATACTTCGGATCTTTTCCTTCCTTGGGTATTAAACATATGTGAGCATCTGAAAAAGAGCCACCAGATTTTCCCAGGGAGTGAAAGGAATCAATTAGAAGGTGTATTTTATGCATTAATAAATTAGAAAAGTGGAGAAAAAATTCAACAGTGAATCCATCAGGTCCAGGTGCTTTGTCTTTTTAAGGTGCTTGAGTGCATCCAAGAGTTCTCAGTTTCCAAAAATTATAAATCATCAGAGAGCTGTTGGGGTTTTGGTATGGTTGAGAAAAAGTGTGAAAGTGTATGGTCTGTGGGGTCTGTTTCAGAAGAATACAGTGTTTTGTAAAATAAAGCAAATTCATTTAGAATGTCCACATCCTTAAACTTTAAAATAGAACTGTCATCGTACATAGAATCAATATTCAATTTGTTATGCTTAGTTTTTAAATAGTTGGCCAAAAGTTTTCCTGCCTTATTTCTACCACCATAACATTTTGCACTAGATTTTAATAAATATAATGAGGAATTATCTGTGGATTCCTTATTGAACTGTAACTTTGTTTTTATAAGGGCATTAAGAACATCTTTTGACTTTGATGTGTAAAAAGAATGCTCCAGTCTCTTAATATCTTGGAATAACGAACGTGTTCGGTTGCGAGCAATACTACTTTTTTTGCCACATAAGTTATAATAAAATCCCTTGCTGAGGCTTTGAAGGCATCCCATATAATTGAGAATAGTAGGGATTCAGTTTGATTTATTAGGAAATATTCGACAAAGAAGGCCTTAAATGAAGAAGAATACTCTGGATCTAGAAGGAGAGAATTGTTAAATCGCCACCTTCTAGGAGCATTAGTTTTGGGTAAAATGTCTAAATAAATTGAAATAGGAGCATGATCTGATAATAATAAAGGTCCTATTTCCGCACACGTAAGTGCTTGCAAAATATTATGTGATTCAAAAAAATAATCAAGTCGTCATTGAGAATGATGCATCGGGGAGTAAAAGGTATATTCTCTTGTAGTTAGATTGCATAATCTTCAAGCATCGAGAAGTTTGTGCTGCATAATCGTATGAGTGAAAGATTTGTGCGTTTTGTTAGGGATGAATGAAACTTTAGAATTTCGATCTATAAAACAATCGAAAACCTGGTTGCAATCACCAGCCAGTGTGAAATTGTCTTCCATGTGAAGAGTGATCTGCTTAGCTACTGAAAGCCAAAAAAGAAAAGCGCCACCAGTAGGGGCATAAACATTAATAAAAGATACTGAAACATCCTTTAGCATCAACTTAACATTAAGCTAGCGGCCCTCTGCGTCCGATTCTTGTGAAATTAGTTTAAAATGAGGAGACTTACGGCATAACATCATAACTTCATTACGTTTACCATCACCACTGGAATAAAATATTTCTCCCACCCAACCTTTTTTTAATTTTAATGACTCATTTTCTGTGAGATGAGTCTTTTGCAAGAAAACTATATCTGCATTTAATTTAGCCAAATGAGATAGGACTCTTTGTCTTTTGATGGGAGAGTTTAGCCCTCTAACATTCCACAATATTAATCTTAATCTTAAAGGGCATAATGTTTTAGGAGGAACAGAAAGTGATGAGAATAAACAATGATAATCCAAATTAATCAAACCAATAGAAGAAATAAAAGGAATAAATATATCTTACAGATAATAACCATGGCTGGAAAGAGTAAAGAAAAGTGCACAGAGAATAGTAAAAGAAGATGAAGTATTTGATGGGTAAACCCAGTAAAGTAGAAGGATACAGAACTAAAGCTGTGGTTTGAAAGGAAGAAGTGAACGAAAAATTGTAAAGTGAGAAAAGTGATTGACAATAGGGGCTGGAAAATAGCAACATCAGTAGAAAATATCATCATCAGTAACAGATTTAAACAACAGAGAATGCAAGAAAGTGTGAAGAAAAATATCACAGAGAAAAAGAATATCAATGACACCTAGAAAGAGAAAAAGAAGCGTAATTAGAAAAAAGAGGAAAGAGAGAGTTAGGGGTAAAGGTGGAGTGGAAATGTAGGAGGATGACATACCTACATGGGGAAAAACAACGTAGACATGGAGGAGGAGTGGAACCACATGGGATAGACAACACATCCAAGGTCGGCTGAACGGGATACCAGGAAGACATCATAAGACAAGGATGGAGGAACATGTGGAGGCGAAGGAAATGATAAAAAGTTAGGATAGTAAACTAGAACGAACAATGACAACAATAATAAAAAACAAGAATGACAATTAACAGTTATATAAAATCACAAACTGTGGGCAGAGCATGCAAAAAGTAGTGCTATCTTAAAAACTCAATTCTCAAATTACTAGAGATTATAATAAGGAGAACAAAAATTCAAACAGCATTTTAAGCAGAAACGGCGTCCAAATTCAAACATTAAATGAAGAAAAAGGTCCAGAAGAATCCATGGTAGATGTTTTGCACGATTTTATGAAACTTTGCAGGCATAGTGGATCTTCATACGTAGTTGTTCTGTTATTGTATGTAACTTTGAATAAACGAGGGTGAAAAGGACCATATCTGGCTCCCAGTGAACGGAGATCAGCTCTCATGTTTAGAAAGGCCTTACGACGATTGGCAGTGACTTTAGCATAGTCCTGAGCAAAGAGGAGCCTGACCATGTAATCTTTGGAGAAGATTTAACTGCCGTCAATACCTTCAACAAGTCTGTATATTCTAAGAAATACAAGATGACTCCTCTTGGCCTTTGTGAAGGTGAGGCATGAGATGGCAAAAGACCAAGCCGGTCCGCATGTTGGATATTTAGTACTGTGCCTTCTGGCATGTGAATAATCTTAGGAAGAAATTATTTGAAGAAAGTAAGAGAGTCAGATCCTTTAAGTCCTTCTCCCAATACGTAAATACGTAAATTGTTCCACCAGTTGCGAATTTCTAAGTCCTCAACCTGTTTTTAGAGTGTAGTGACTTGAGAATGAAGGTGAGAGACGTTGACACAAGTTCCTTATAAAGAGGTAACACTTTGTTCAACTGAAGAGTTCCTTGCTTCAAGTTGGGACCAGTTGTCTGTTAAGACTTGCAATTTAGTGTTAGTCTCTTCTATGAAGAGTCGAAGGGCTCTAATTTCCTCTAATAATAACTCCATGGATACTAGCAACGCTGATCCAGGAGGCGAGGGAGGGTCTTTTTTCAGATGTTTAGTCTTAGATTTCCCAGAAACAGCTTGAGAGGATTCAATTGTTGTATTTAGGCTTTGCGAAAATGACACTAGAGAGTCTTTCTGAAAAATTCTGAAAAAATCCTCGAATTCTTTACAAAAATGTGTTTTGGTTTGGATGATGAGGGATACGATGTCTTTAATCTGCTCATAAATCTCACATAGCACACTCTTCCTTAGTGCGAACTCAAGTAAGAATAGAACATCGTGCAATGAGGATCATTTAGGGGGAAGGAAGATTTATGACAAAGAGACTCAGTGTAGCTGTTTGTGAGTAAGCCTGCGGACTTAAAACGCGAAGGTCTCTTTTAATTGAATAATTTAGTCACAAAACATGCGAAATACCTCCCTGAAAAGCCTGGTGTAGGATAAAATGAAAGTGCACAATGACAGTATTTAGGGATGAAACCTAAGATGGCCACCTCACAGCTTGCCTCATCAGTGCTTAGTCAAGTGTCAAATAACAAAGTGCGGCAGAATGCAGAATTAAACAATAAATTCCAGCTTGAGAAAAAAAAAAGAACAGTCCATGGTGTGCTAGAAGTTGAACACATCGTTATTTATAAAGCGTGGTAACATTATGCCGTAGTCCAAGGGAACGTTCTGAGGTGTGGTGGTGCTCCTAAAATGGCAGCCACTAATATTGCAGTAAAACGCTAAAAGTGAGCTCAGTCAATAGAGCCTAGCGCTTAATGTCTCATTTGCTGCCAAAAAAAGATATCCACTTGGTAATTATGACCTAATGGAAACGTGGTAGGTCATTCTATTAATAGAAGCTTGAATAAGGATTTTTTCATGAGGGAGTGCATATCGCGCGGGCGATTCAAAATGGTGGCCGCAATGAAATCGGGACTGCAAAACACTCATTGCTCTGGTTTAAAGTGCTTAAAGCTCACCAAAAAGGTAATCAAGCATCCTGAAGTGTTCCCAGCACCTTCCGACGTTCGTTCACATCCTCAGCCCAGGGAGAAGACTGCACGCAGATTCAAGTCTTCAAGGTGAGCCGCGGAGCCTCACTCGTCTGCCGCCATATCCCTCAGGTGCCAAGCCACGCCCCCCTCCTTTATCCTTTTCTGGTTCATGTCCAACTCATTGCTACAATATTTCGCATATTTCTGGATTTTGTTGAGCGACTTATTTTGCCACCAGATCGCGTTTTGAGTACAAACAGATCTATGGCTTCAACCCTAAGACAAGAATGTATTCAGATCTGTCCACAACACCTTTGACATTTTTGTAAACTGTTCAACTTTGGGCATACCACTGCAATGGCATATCCCTTAATTTTGGAAAATTGTTTGTGAATGCTGCCAAATCACCTTGACCCCAAGGAACATGTACATACGTCCGTCCTGCTATTTCTCTAAGTGGGTAAACCATTACTTCTCCCTCACTTCCTTCATCCTGCTACTCCTGTAATAGCTGCTTCCCTTTTGTTCTTCTCATGTTTCTTAGCCCATTTGGTTTCGAAATGTTCAGTCTCATTCCATCTGTGTATGCCCTTAGCTATTTCTATAATGTGCAAACACAGTCCTGTAATCCTCACATATTTGAATGGCCGATCATCCAATTCAACCCTGTAGCTTCTGTGTGCGCATTTTTTGTAATATCTTTTTCATAGTTTGAGTTAATTCAGTTAATTTGTCATGAACTAAGGCTGCCCTTCTCGTAACCTCTTTGCACAAGTACAATAATTCTATCCTTTGATATTGTTCCATGTAGTCAAATTCCAAACATCCCCTTATCATTTCCTCCAATTCCACTTTTAATTTAGAGACATTTAATGGCATGTCCTTTTCTGCTTCTTGTTTCTCAAGTGGTACAGTACCCTCTGCTTTACTAGGTCCTGCCATTTCTTCAAACCAGGCTGGTATATATCCTTCCTCAGTTGTACCTATTTCCTCCGGTGACATTCAGGATGTAAGTACAAAACTCTCTCCATCTATTAGTATTGCATAGTTAGTGGCAGCTTCCAGACAAGCATCTGGGAGTTATGGAAAGTCAGGATGAATCCAAAAGTGAGTAGACTTCCAGGAACTAGTTGAGGTCCAGGTCTCCTCTCCACAAATTCAGGAGCAGTTGCTACTACCCTGGTTACAGAATGAGCATTTACAACAGGTACTGGTGCTATACTAGTCACTGCAGATAAATGGTTCACAGTTGGAACTATAACCAGTGGTCAAGCTATTATGGGTGAAGCAATCTGTAATATGTGTAAGGGTCGTTTAATTGGAGCTGTATCCATATGTACAGAGGCAGTAGGCACTGTCGCACTGGTACTAGTGCCTGATTCACTCTGCTCAACTGAGATCCCAGGTGGCGGAGGTCTCAATGTCAACATTTGTTCTAATATCTCATCTCCTGGATCAGTATCTGACTCAAACCTTTCTATTCTTTCAGGAATCCTAGTCCTTTCTTCTTTTAGCAGCTTCTGAGGTAAGTACTGGATATAATCTGGTCCCTTCTATAATAGCCTTTTTTCACCGACACTGTTCTTCATTCCATCTGGGATTTGCACGATTTTTCACTGCTCTATTAGTCCTTCTATGTTATTTTCCCTCTCTTTCTCCCATGAAACTCATTCAAAAGCATTAAATGCTTCATACTGAAGGGGTGTAGGTGGCAGCTTAAGTTCGTACAATTTTCCCTTTAAATGGTCAAGAATTCTCATATTAAAGGTCCTGTATCTGCATGTGCATTTTAGACCTCCCTAACCCACAGCTGGGTTAGAGAAAGCACAGTCCCCCAGTTCTCTTGAGAGCACTGAGTGAGGCCACTCCCTCTAATCCTGGTGCTTCTCTCATGCTGGTTCACAGCATGAGAGAAGCACCAGGGTTGGTTATGGGAGCTGGCTGGGTCCTGCGTTGGATCCTGCCTTGAGGAGAGAAGACCCGAGCGAGTAGGATGCTGCGCACCAAGCCAAGAAGGTAAGTCTATTTTTTTTGTGCCTCCCTCCTCACCATACCTGGTACATGCCAGCCACCACTGGCCAAAGGCTGAATGCAGCTGGGAGTTTGCGATCTGTGCTGGGTTGGACGCAGGGCCTGGCAGGAGATGAGGCCATGGGGCAACCCCATTCTGTGTATGGCCTTTGCCTGCATGTAGCGAGATGTTGGCCACTTGTAGTGAAATTAGCTGCAGGGGCTCGCTGCATGACCAAAGGACATGCGGGTGAAGTGTTTGTCATTCAAGGGAGTGGTCGCAGTGCCAGGCTAGAGGCTAGGTCCTACAGCTAACCTCTGGTGTGCATGGTCTTCAACTATGTGCAACTGGTGGTTGGTAACCCATACTTGGTTGGGGGCAGGGCCTGACCAGGTTATTCAGCGAACCCACCACTGTGCACAGTCAAATGAAGCCACTAATGATGACATTTAAGTGAAGTGATATGTGAGACCATAAGCAATACAAGGGGGTGGTGCAAGCTATAGTTAACTCAGTAAGTGATATCTTGCAAATTACAGTGGCCTTTTTGTTTTTATATGCTAAATTTAAAAAAAAAGGAAATCAGATTAGGTGAGTTCGGTTTTTTTCTCATCATGCATTTCAGATCCAGTGACCTGAAGCCATTTGCATGGTTGAACACACGAAGAAATGTTATCTTGTGGCCACCAATAAAGGATGCATGACATGATCCCTGTATGCTGGAAAAAAAATGTAGATAAGGGGAAGGGTGAGCAAACTCGAACTCCCTGGGCAGTGGCGTAAATTTAAAATGCTGAGGTCCTCAAGTAGAATGTTATGAGGGTCCCCCAGGCCTCCTATGTCTCTCAGGTTTTTTACTGGCCTTGGAATGGGCACCTTCCGAAGGGCCCAGACCAATGAAGGATTGGGGGCCACCCTGCAGTGCAGGGGTCCTACACTACGCCCTCTGGGTTGTGCCCTCGAAAGGGTCTTCCCAACCTTTTAGCTTTAAGAAAAGTTTCATTCTTGAGAATGTATTATCCAGCCTTGAGTCTGCATACTGGAAAAGAATGCCAGATTCCCCTTCGTAGCTTGCCAATAATGTTCCAGATTTGTGGTCTAAAACTGACTGTCGGTGATTATTTAACCAGTCGTAGTTAATGCATTTCATTTCACAAAAGGAACCTTGCTCAAAACGCTGACCAATTATCTGCCAGCTATGTTCATTCAGGCATAAGTGAATTGAAGGTGAAAAGTGAGAAAAACTGTTGTTATAGTAGAAAAACAGCAATCCTACCATATCACTACAGCCAGTAACTCCGGGTAGTACACTTTCTTTTGGTAGAGAGCTGCTCCTATTAATGGCGCACATCTAAACCACAAAGGATACTCTACATCTGTTTATCTCAAATGTCTGTTTTTTCTGGTAGAATTTGTAATCACTGAATTACCAGAGTGTTGTCTTCACCAAGTTAGGATTCACTAGCGGAGCAGAAAATGGCAATTCGAGGAACAGCATTACAGTTTTGAATTGGTTTAAAAATTCCACCCATGTAAGCATGTAATATATGTGTATATTCAGTACAAAAAAAAGTTAAAGTACAGTTATGATTAGCTTTGTTTATAAAATCTTAACATTTGTCTTAAAAACCTCTGGAACTGACTTACAAAACCATAGTTAAAAGTAATTAAGGTTACAAATCAAAATAAAAGCATTGAAAGCCATCTATTATATTAAGGTAAACTAACCATAGTTCCTGCCACATCATGCGGTGCTTATGTCACAGCAATATCTCTGAAAGGCCTGTAGAAGTGAGAAAGTCATGTCTGATCCTGTTACTTTTAACCCCCTTCTAGAGTCATGTTATACTTTGTCTTGCTTGTGTTTGTCGATATTGTATTCACTCAGGGACAAATTCAACTTGAACATTTACGAATTGTTTCTACAGGTCTGAATTAATTCTGGCATCTTAGTTTTTGGTCATCTATAAAATTTCTATGTAACGAATTTTATTTTACACCATTGATTTCCTTCACTGGTTGCTGGTATACTGGGCGTCTACTGGTTTCAGATGGTACATTTTTATGTAACCTTGTGTATATTTAATGCTCGACTGATATAGTCCTATCCCTTAACCGGTCACTGGCAGCTGGTGAACTGGAAGTTCAAGTAAGTACTTCCTGTGGCACATGAAATATATTGCAAAATGCTAATTCTTCTGTCCACATTCTTTAAGGAAAGTGCACACATGCTATTATTAGATTGCCATTTTGGAAGTAACTAAATCGTTTCTAATCTGTACAACTACAGGCACCCTCGATTCAATGGAGAAGCATTTTCCTAAAGTTAGTGAAATGTGTATTGAGTTGAAATATTGCTGGCATCTTACTCTGAAGGCCAATTACATTTCAATCAATTGGTTCCAGATGTGGCCTTCAACCTGAATACCAAGTGTGCACTAACAAGGTGTGAGGCCAAGGCAAACTTCTCTGGCAGTTTATGGTGCATGGAGGATCTCTGGATGAAAGCGTCCTCTGTGATAAGTGATGACTCTCTCGGGTCATGGGAGCAAAGGGAAGGAATTAATTTCCTATTTGAGCATAACATAGCTTGTGCTTACTTGTTGAAATTATGAAATATCTAACACGTGGCCGTTTCAAATTTACTGAAAAACCTGAAGAGTACTTTTACAGATGTTATGCAGCATTATGCAATCTTTAGTTTGTAGTATTGGAGCATGCTTTAGGAATTACTATTTATAGTACAAATTCATATTGTAATATGTCTAGTTGATTTGCAGATGTGGACACTTTCACCGAAATTGCAGCCAGAGAGCATTCTTCTAGTAAAATGAATGCAAGAAATTCGTTTTTTTATCAAGTAACCTAAACTGTCTGTGGGCAAATTTTTAAACATAGGGGTCATCAAGACGTCAAAAATTCCAAGTGTGGGGACTGGAGCTGTATGTACCCTCGGTGGAGAAAATTGTTCTCTGGAATCCCAATAGCACATTACCAATACATACCCATATATCCGTGGAATACAAAACCATAATTTTAAGTCTTCTTTTATTTTTATTTTCTAGAGAAACCTGAGCTCAGCTTTCTGGCTCTGTCTCCTCATAGTACAGCATGTGCTGTGAAAGGCACCTATGTTCAATACATCTTCTACATCGTCCTCATCCATTCTGCCATTGCTCTTCCTTGCCAGTCTCACACAAACTAATCTGTCATTTGCATTTAAAAGGAGTGGCCTGTTGGGACTCACTCTGCAGGAGTGTGATACCTATGATGGGAGACTCCAGTGAAAATTAAGCCATCATCATAGGAACGTCTACTACAACGTGAAATCATCTAATGGAATCCAAATAAAATTATCAAGAAGCTTGATACCTTGCAAACTTGTAGCGGATGATGGTGAAGCATGTCAATCTATGATGTGAACTTAAGAGTTCTGTGACAGAGGACAAGTAAAAGGGATTGAATGGGATAATTTGGGAAATATTTCCTAGTTTGCCTTCCTATATTCAAGTGTCAACACTCCCCAATCCACACCTGTTGGGTGGCTGCTGGGCACTTTAGGAGTTAAATAATGCAGACATGAAATTAACATGCTCTGCTGTTCCTGACAAGTCTTTTCTCCTTTTGTTCTGCTGAAATGCTGAGATCTCACATTTGTAGGATCAACTTGAGGATTAACATTTTAGCCACCCAAGCATGTAGCTTCACAGCTTGACATCTTCAAGTTTCGAATTCACTCAAAAATTCAGCATAGGTATACCCATATATAATGACAACAGTTATACCCACCATTTTGTGATCAGCTCTTAACAATACACATATTCCTAACACAAGTAATTTAATGGATGATGATTTTTCTCACTAGTAACAGGCTGTGACAGATGTATTGAAGCTTTTAGCGCTTTTACAGATGTTGTCATTATTTTGCTTTATGACTAACACACTTATAATGATTCAGCTGCTGTTCAGCACTCATTAATTTGTGACATTGAATTATCACAGAATTCAACTTATTTTATCTAGCATCTAGTACCATCGGCATATTTTGTGAACATAACCACCAGAAAGACCAGTGTTGTTAGGTATTTTTTATTTTCACAAGTTACTGCTAAACTATTGGAGGAATGTTCTTGCAACTGTTCTTGCAACTGAGCCTCATAAAGTTTCCAACAACTGGTTTCCTGACTAGTCTGTAGACTAGTCTGTAAATCATGCCTTTGATTTTGACCTACTCATTTTTACTTGTCAGTTGTAGTCCACTACCAAGGGAAAGTAGTTTGTCTAGTTGTATCTATTACATTACCAGGCTGCTCAGAAGCAATGCATGCAAGACATCTCCCACTCTTTTCTTGTTTGAGAAAACCCAGAGCTCAAGAGGTTTTAAAGAGGAAGGATTCACGTAATTCTATCATGTCAATTAAAAAAACGTTCTTACTATAAAGGCTGGTGCAGGCTCTAGTGGCGTTATGCCCAAAAGATTAAAAAAGATTATACATCTCTAATTCCTTCTTTGGCTGAATTCTGAATACAATTGTGGATGAAGTTTGGGCACTGCAGCAGTTCATTAAAGACCGAATTGAGAAACTCAAGCAATGACATGAAAGAAGAGTTCCCAATTAGAATCAACAAAGCTAGAAAATGTTGGCCAACTTCTTGAAAATTATGAATTAAACATTTTATTGATGATAATAATAGCTCTGTTTCATTAGCGGACAAAGACATTTCCAGTTCATTTGAGAACTATTAGAAAGCTCTATATTCTGAAAAATGTAAACCTGTTCAGAATTATTTTGAGGAATCCTTTTGTATTAGTCATACATTTATCACTGAACACTTGAACTTTGTAGTATTAGAAAAGGAAATATCAGTGAATGAAAGAGTTTTGTCTATTTGTTCCTTGAAAAATGCCACGGCTCCTGTCCAGAATACATTGCCTCTCAAGGTATTAGCAGTGTTTATTATTTAGTTGGTTGATTTGAAGGAAACTTTCTAATTACAAAGGTTCATTATCAGGACAAGGTTTGATGGTACATTAAAACATACATTGCATTATATAATAAGATGCCAAATTAGAATCATACACACTCCGTATGTTCAAAGCTGACCAATTTAGTTTTGTGAAAGGCAGGTTTGCTACAGATAACAAAAGAGTGTATCCTATTATCAGTGTAAAGGTTTCCTCTAACAATTCTTCAATAGCTGTCCTTTCTGTTCATGCTAGAGGCTTTTGCTTTTTTACCTGAACCCAACATTTACTTTTCCCAATACTCTCTTAGGTTTCTTATTGATTTCTAACTTACTTCCTGTTCAAATGTCCATTGACATGGATTGATAATGGATTCATTATATATTAAAATAAGGAATGCAAATTTAAAAGGGACTTTTTTTGGTCACGGTTTTCAAACTTTTTATGTAATGAGTATATTTAACTCCAAACATATATTTTGATTCACCCTTGTTATGTCTTTTGTTTATATTTTGTAGCCTTTATTTAATTATAATAGTGTTATTATTTTGTGTCCTTTTTATATTTCTGTATAACCTAAATGATTAAACTTTATTATCTGTATATATCACTATATCCCTCTGAATTGTTTCTCCTTTTCTTCTTTTCACATCAATCTAACTCTTGCCTCCCTATTATACATATTGTTCTTTTGTTGACACATGAAATATCAACCTTTTGTTTCACCCTGTGAAAGTAACACCAGCACTCCACCACTTGCAATTTCATACAAATATATTGTATCATAACTGGTACACATGTTTTGACCTGCTACAGTTCGGTCTTTCAAAAGAAAGGAATATAAAATGGTGTGTGATGCACCTACAAGTATTTTACTTAAACATAAATGGAAAACAGTCTATACCAAATTATTTCAATTTAGTTAATAACAGACTTCATGTTGTTTAATGCAATCAATAATATCACTTAATTCATTGTCTCAGTATATTACATACCTCATCAGTTCACCTAAATTGAATTAGGCAATTATAATTGCTAGCTATCATTATATATCTGTTGACCTCATACAATTTCTTATTTCGTGTTTTTTTTGTCCATCATTTACGGCTATTGAAAACAAACCACACATTTTCAACATCACTTCAATTTCGATGGGGTATATATACATCACTCTTCCACAAAGTTCAGTTGTAATTTTTATCAATTCATGGTTACTACTAAAATGAAAAAATACAAACATTATATTGTAAGCTAAAAGTGTAATATTATAATGGGGTAGGCTGTGCACTTAACACAATGACATATATCTTGTGAGAGCTTGTCCTAGTCGGCCCAACTTGTGATGCTAGGCTCTAGTATCCAGACTGTAAAATTTCTTATTCTTCGAAGAGAACTAATGTACACTCAAATACTATTATTTAACATTTCTTTATGTAAGCAGTGAGAAAACATCAACAAGTTTTGACCGGTGTGGCACTGATCAAAGGAAACCAAGTTAGAACATTTTTAGTTTTTTAAAGCATGAAAATTATGAAATCAGAAATGGACTAAATTGAAAGTGCTACCAGATAAGATGTTTGGACACAATAATGAGTTAAAAATATTGTGAGACAGTAGCAGACAGAAATTAAATTTTGGGACACACAAATATCGTGGTGCACAAACATCACTGAAAAGAATATCATTTTGTGAAGTAAGTAAAACTATTTTAAATAATATGTTTTTATTATTGTTATCAGTAAAATAGGAGTTAGAAATATAATTTTCCTATTAATTTATTGTGTTTTACTTGATATAGTCATTTGATATATTTTGTTGTTTATATAAATGTTATTTTTTTTTACATTTATCTTTTAATTTGAAGTGATTTAGAATTTCTAATTACATTTTTAATAGCCAGTTATACTGTTGTAGTGGGCTGTTGGGTTTGTAGGGTGATAGGCTGGGAAGTTAAATATGTATTAATTAATTTTAAATTATTTAAAGAAATTATTTATGTATATGATTTATATTTATTATCTAAATTATGTAACACAGATGTATTTTTTGTTATATCTTAATTGCAGGCTGTTAGGTTTGTAGAGGTATCGGGTGGGTAATTAATGAAGTAATAATTTATTAACAATTCCTTATTAATTGCTAGTTAATTATTTAATTGAATTGTAAATATGTAAATTATGGAATGCTTATTTTTTTTATACTTTAACTGCTGGCAGCTAGGTTTGTGGGGGAATAAGCTGGGAAGTTAAATAATTGAATAACAATTATTTATTAATTGATAATTACTTATTTTATTGAATAGTAATTATATAAATGTATTGTTTCTCATTTTTAAATAAATATATATTTTCAACGTAATTAATGAATTATATATTAGTAATGTGATATTTTTTTCTACATTAATTGGGTTTCTCATGTATGTAATGTGTTTGAAATGAAGTACTTTCCTTACTCTTGCTTAGACTGCAGTAGGAATAGAAAAAATAACCTCTTTGCACTTCAAAACATTCCCTACTGTGTGTCTAGAGTGGAAACTGAACTGATCACCAACCTCAACTCCTTTGACCTGGAACTGGCAAATAAGGAAGCCACCCACAATAAAGGTCATTTGTTGGATCCGATCTTCTCCAACATCCCCCAGCTCGCAGCTAAACCCCCGCTGCCCCTATTATGGTCAGACCACTTCCTAGTACCCTTTTCATGGGAATTTTACCATGAAAAAACCAAGGTCTCCTGCCCCCGTACACTTCAAAGGCCATGGCCAAGGCTGTCAGTAGAGAATCTGACAACTGCTCTCGAACAATCCACACCCCCTGCAGAATCCGACGTTCTACAGGCAGATACAAATTTTCAAGACTGGCTTACTAAGGCCCTGGATTCGGTTCTGCCTCTTAAACTCTGCACTAAAAAGAGCAATATTTTCAAATCTCCCTGGTTCTCGCCTGAACTAAGAGAACTCAGGAAAGATTGTAAAAAAGCAGAGCGCGCATGGCGCAAAGACTGGGCACCTATTAACAAAGCGGCATATAAAGCGGCCCTAAAACTCTACAAACTAGGACGGCAAAAATCTAAAGCTGCCTTTTTTGAAGAAAAAATTCGTCTCTCTTCTAACTCTTCCAGAGAAACATTCAAAATTGTGAACCAGCTCCTTAAAGTCCCAGCCCCCACCCTGGTCCATAACGACCCGGTACTGAAATGCAATCAGTTAGCAGAATTTTTCGACACCAAAATTCGGAAAATTTTAGACAGCCTTCCTCAATCCTCTGCCACTGGTCCCATCGAGACCCCTTCTCCTGACCCTACCTGTCCTCAATTTGAGGCCTTCAGTCTTATATCCAAGGAAGACTTTTGTAACATCTTTTCCACTATTAAAAGTGGCTCTCCCTCAGACCCAGTCCCGATGCACATTCTTAAGCAAACCCTAAACACCATTGCCCCTGTAGCCACAGAGCTACTTAATTCATCACTATCCTCGGGCATAGTGCCCCCGAGCTGGAAACAGGCCAGAGTCAAAACGCTTTTAAAGAAACCAGGTTTAGACACCTCCGATTTGGCCAACTTTCGCCCAATCTCGCTCCTACCTGGATTGAGCAAAGTGGCCGAAAAAGTGGTGAATAGGCAGATTTCAGAATACCTAGAGTCTAACCACCTTCTCAGCGACTCTCAGACTGGCTTTCGCCCGGGTCAGGGCACAGACACCGCCCTTCTGGCGGTGACTGAAGAGGTAAGATGCATCTTGGATTCAGGGGGATCAGTAGCTCTGATCCTCCTGGATCTAAGTGCTGCATTCGATACTGTAGATCATGCAGTCCTGGCCCAACGCTTGGCCCTGCTGGGCATTACAGGATCAGCCCTTAAATGGTTACAGTCTTACCTGGAGGAGAGATCCTTTAGGATCTGGGAAATGGGTCCATGTCGAAGCCCTTCCCTCTTCAGTGTGGGGTGCCGCAGGGCTCCTCCCTCAGCCCCACACTGTTTAATGTCTACATGGCCCCGTTAGAGAAGGTAGTAGCCCAATTCGGGATTAAATCCATAAGCTACGCAGACGACACCCAGCTTGTCGTCTCGTTGTCTCAACACGGGGGCCGCCCGGACGATCTCCCGGACTGTCTTACAGCCATTTCTTCCTGGATGTCTAGCTCGAAATTGAAGCTAAATGGATCTAAGACGGAGATCATGTTCTTAGGCAATCAATTCACCTCTCTGCCCCCTGAGATGTGGCCCGCCTGTATGGGAGATATTCCACCCCCTAAAGTTGAACGGGGACAAGACAGAGGTCCTGGTCTTTGGCAAGGACCAGGGCATATGGTCAGATGATTGGTGGCCTCCTTCTTTAGGTAGCTGCCCAATACCAACACAATCTGCCAGGAACCTAGGCGTCATCTTTGACACCCAGCTCTCCATGGAGCTTCAGGTCAACAGAACGGTGGCGACCTGTTGGGGAGTCATCAAGACCTTGAAAAGAATCGTACACTACCTGTCCCCACAGGCACGGAAACAGGTGGTGATCGCCCTTGTTGGTTCAAGGCTTGATTACTGCAACTCTGTGTACGCCGGGGCCAACAAGGGTCTGCTCCAGCGTTTGCAGGTTATACAAAACGCGGCAGCGCGGTTTGCTCTCGCTCTGCCCTGGCTGGCCTCTATGACCTCAGCGAGGAAGAACCTTCACTGGCTCCCCATCCCCTCAAGGATCACTTTCAAACTCCTCTGCCTTACATATAAGGCTTTAACGGCAGGTTCGGCTGATGCCCTTGGATCACTACTCTTTAGATACGTTCCGAGTAGATGTCTCCGATCCAGTGAGCTTAATCAACTGGTTATTCCCAGAGCCAAGAAGGCTAGATGGGGGAGCAAAGCTTTTTCCATACTGGCTCCTCTGATGTGGAATACACTCCCCCTGGAAATCAAAATACTGCCCTCCCTTGACCTTTTTAGGAAGGCATTGAAAACCTGGCTCTTTATCAATGCATACAAGTAGGCTCTGTTTCTATCTGCTCACAGTCGTTATTTGGACTAGGCGCCTTGACGCCCATTGGGCATAGCTGCGCAATATAAATAATGTTTCATTCATTCATTCATTCAAGCAGCAAATCAAAAGCCTAGGGATCTGGTTCGAACCCCAACTGACCTTCAAGACCCATGCGCAGAAGGTGGTTGGAGGCTGCTTCGGCCTGCTACGAGCAGCCCGGAAGGTCCTCCCTCTCCTTCCGTTTCAATCCAGAAAGCTGCTAATCCAGGGTCTGATCCTGTCCAAACTGGATTATGGCAACTCCCTTTTCCTCGCAGCCCCTCATGCTACTATTAATACTCTTCAGCGAGCTCAGAACGCCGCAGCCAGGCTGCTGATGGGGGCGCCGAGATGGGCCTCAGCCAAACTACTGCTGAAAGCCCTGCACTGGCTTCCCATCCAAGAGCGGATCACTTTTAAGTCTCTCTGCATCGCACATAAGACTCTGCAGGGCAAAGGCCCTCCAGCCTTAAGAGGACTGATCCGACCGTACAAGCCGACCAGGGCCCTTCGCTCAGATAGAGAAAATCTGGCCATTGTTCCAAGAGTGAGGAAGGCACGAACAGGAGGCCGCCGGTTCTCACTGAATGTGTCTAATAAATGGAATGCCCTTCCTAGAGAACTCCGAATGGAACCGGGTCATCTGAAATTTAGAAGAGCGCTCAAAACCTTTCTGTTCCCTACCATCCCCTAACTCTGCCTCTCGCTTAAGTTCATCAGGTTCAGATTAGGATCAGCGCTGGGACGCTCCAGGGCAGCCATGCGCTCTATAAGTCCAAATCAAATCAATCAAATCAAATATTAAATGTCACCACTCCAAAGTCCGCCACTTTCCCTACTGTTGCACGGTTTGGAATGGTAACAATAAATGTTACCCCTCCAAAGTTCAACACGTTCCCTACTGTTTCTTAGATTGAAGTCGTAATAGTAAATGTAACCCCTCCAAAGTTCATCGCTTTACCTACTGTTGAACTGATTGGAGTGGGTATAGTAGTTCTAACTCCTACAAAATCCAACACTTTCACTACTATGTTGCAGTGACTGGAGTAGGAATAGTAAATTTAACCCTTCTGAAGTCCAACACTTTCCCTACTGTTGCATAAACGAGAGTGGAAATAGCATATTTAATATTCTTAGACTCCAGCAGTTTTCATAATATTGGTTAAATAGATGGTATATCATGAATTGTTTTGTTTTTTATATCTTATAATATTTGTTTCTATTTTTAAATGTATTTGATTCTTAATAGTATTTTTTAGTAAAGGTGTTTTGGGGGTTTGAAACTTTAAATCTTTAATTTATTGTTTACATTAATTAATGAATAATCATTTTCTTATTCATTTTTTATATAGTTTGCGGTTTTATCACGTATGTTTCACATTTATATATGTATAAATGTGTGTGTGTATGTATATTTGTTTCACTAAAAAACAAAGGTTAAGGGCATTATAGTTAGGAAATAGAATTTTAAAAAAACTTAGAAATTCACTGAAAATATCAAAGGTAACAGGGACTTTATAGTTAGGCTGACATTTCACTTGTACAAAACCAGAGAAATTCAGCCATTAACTTATGCCCCGGCAATGCACTGCTTATGATTTCACATATTGCATCACTCATGACATAGACAGTGATGACATCAGTCATGACATCTCAAATGACATCACTGACGACATCCTCCAGTGATTCGGGGTGTTTCCTAAAAGTTACTGAGAGTTAAACATATATACTAAGGTAAGTGGCAGTGGGAGTGCCTGTAGGGGTGAGTGAGTGGGTGTATAAGTGGTATATAGAAGAGTGAGTGGGTCTGTGAGAGACTGTACATATAAGTGAGTGGGTGGCTGTTTCCATGGGTGAGTGAATCAGTGTATTAGAGGGTGTATGAGTAAGCTAGTGGCTGTGTGAATATCTGTATGGTTGAGTGAGTTGGTGTGTACGTAACTGTAATGTTGAATGAGAGGGTGAATGAGTGACTGTGTGGGTGAGTGTGCCCGTGTGTCAGTGGCTGTAAATGCAGAATCAGAAGATACACGAGTGCCTTCATGAGTGACTAAGCAAGTACATAAGTATGAGAATGGGTGAGTAACTGGGTGTATTGGTGAGTGAGTAAATGGGTGTGTGGGTGGCTGTATGGGTGAGTAAGTGAGCATAAGAGAAGTTATATGGGAGAGTATGTGCTTGTCTCAGTTACTGTATAGGTAAGTGAGTACATGTGTTAGTATATGTATGAGTAAGTGGGTAGGTGTGTGAGTAACTGTATTGGTGAGTGAGTGGCTGGCTGGGTGAGTAGGTGACTGTATGGTTGAGTGCGTGGATGTATGAATAGCTATATAGGTGAATGGCTCAGTGTGTGAGTGGCTGTATGGGTGTATAAGTACGTATGTAAACATCTGTATGTCTGAATGACGGGATGTGTGAGTGGGGTGGCTATATTGGTCATCCAACCCCTCCCATTGTCATATTTCTACCCCCCACCCCATCCATTAGACACGGAATGTGATTGAACTCTAGTAGAGCACCGGGGTGTGGACAGGGTGGATAGGGGCTGGCACGTGCAACCACACATATCCAGCCAAATATCCACACAAAATAGGTACATCGGTTTGGAAATGGTCGACTGACTACAGCATATCCGGGACGAAACTCACGGGACCTCCCAAAGTGGGAGCAATGCACACTTTGAGGGAGTTACGGAGCCAACCAGTAGTCAATTGTCTAGCGATTCTCCAGATCCCCAATTGTTTATTCTGGATACTATTATAGCTAATAATGATGACCCACTCGGGAGAACGACTGCAGCCCGAATCCCGCATATGGCTGTATGCAAAGAATTGGCCTATAATGTTATCTCTTGGAACATTGCTGGGCTGGCGGGAAAGGTTAAAGACCCAAAGTGGGTAGAGTTCATAAGGTCATTTCCGGTGATCTGCCTGCAAAAGACCTGGATGGTGGAATGTGATATATTTTTAGAAGGCTACAAAAGTTTCTTTGTGCCGGCTGAACCATCACGAAGTGGCAGAGCCAAAGGGGGTTTGGCTTTATATATTGACTTAGCCTTGAACTTTGTTGTTAAAACAATAACTACCAACAACACTGATATTCAAGCAGTCACTATAAAAAGAGGGCAGGTAATGGTGTCCTTTATTAACTTCTAAAATGCTGTAAATGTTAGAGGGGATTGTAGGATTGCTGAATTGGGCGACCTTATTAGACAGCACTGTGACAGCTTCTCCCACCGGATTCTTATTATGGGGGACTTTAACGTGCACCCTTGTGGGAATCCTATGAATACTGCCATGGTAGTATTGGGTTGCCATATGATGGGGGCCTTCACTTCGAACACTCAGCACGGGAAGACATGCTGAATCAATTATTAAATGAATTTGACCTAATTTCAGCTATGTCCTTGGTGGATGTTTGTAGTTACTAGTCCGTTCCTACATTCAAAGGTTACTCCGGGTTTTTTTTATTGATCACATTCCGCTCTCTAGTGGCCTACAATCAATTATACCAGGCTTTAAAATCCTAGAAAGCCTATATAGTGACTATAACCCAGTTTGTATCTTACTGGATGGTAACCTATTAAACTTACGGGCAAAGACAACAAACCAGGGTGTTTTGAAATGCACGGATGGAAGGCGTCGCCTAAAATGGTCTAAGGTGAATTCGGACCTACTTTATGATAAGATCCATAAAACATCTGCCCCCGAGCCATCATCGTGTGTGTCTTCTGCATCCCTTCCGCCAGACATCCTCTTAACCTTTGATGGGATTGTCTCAAAAGTAGGCTATATGCTAACTGTTCCGTTATCGTGCCCCTCATGCAGGGACCCTAAATGGTTTGATCACTCTTGTTCAAAAGCAGCTCGAGAGTTTAAGGCAGCATTGAAGATTAGCCCTAGAGACCCCCTATTGATCTGGTCACTACGCCTGTCCTATAAAAAGACCCTGGTAAAGCGCAAAGCAAAAATAAAGGATAAAACCTGGCAAGAACTGTTAGACCCCAACACTCTTTGTAACAGTGAGAGATTTTGGGGAATCATTAATAAACCACTGTTTGATAGGGCAGGGGATAACTCAGTCGGTACTAACATTACTGAAGATGAGTGGGTGTCTCATTTTAGTCTCATTTTTAATAGCAATATGGATAGCGGTGAACAAAGTGTAACTCTACCACTCTTCACAATGAGTGAGGTTTAGAAAGACATTTTGGGGCTATCGAGCAACAAAGCACCGGGACCAGATGGTATGCCCCCAGATTTATTTAAATCCAAAGTGTCTCTCTGGGCGCCGGTTCGCACTGCTGTGCTTAATGCAGCTGCAGAACATGGCTGCCCAAGGTCATGGGGGACTTCTACGATAGTGCCAGTATTTAAGAAAGGAGACCGTAAGAGTACCACCTGTTACAGGCCGATTTCACTCATCGACTCTGTGGTCAAGGTAGTGGGAGGAGTAATCCTGAACAGATTGACAGCCTGGGCCGATGAACATAGGGTAATTTCCAAAATCCAATATGGGTTTCGGCCAGGCCACTCCACAATGGCGCAATGCCTCAATTTGTATATGGTCCTTGGGAAGTATACCATGGCCCGGCAGGGCACCATCCACATGGCGTTCATGGACCTTTCCTTCGCGTTTGACTGTGTCAACCGGGGGAAACTATGCGAGTCCATGGGCGCCATGGGGGTGGACCCTACTTTGGTTAACCTTCTGGGGGACCTGCATCGGGATACAAAGGCTAACGTGAGGTATTCGCAGGACCTTAGGGTATCCAGGGATTTTAGTGTCCATAGGGGTGTTAGACAGGGCTGCATTTTGGCCACTTTTCTTTTTAATTTATATATTAATGATTTGGAGGAGTGCCTACTAAATATTGAATCTGATTATCCTTATGTTGGCCGTAAGGGTGTGCCTGTTCTATTATATGCAGACGACGCCGTCCTCTTGGCTAGAACTGCAAGAGGTCTCCAATCCTTATTAAGTGTCTTTTATAGTTTTATGGCTGCCCGTGATTTATCTATCAATAACACCAAATCCTACACAATGCAGGTGGGGCAGCGTAATAAGAAACTGTACTCATTTAGGGTAAATATGGAGAAGGTCCCAAGACTAGAACATTCTCTTATTTGGGAGTTTTGTTCGACGATCAGTTAAAATGGAGACCATTACTCCAAAGAAAAAGCGGTGAAATAATTCGGGCAAACGCTGCTATATTTAATTTTGCTAGGAAAATGGGAAAACGACCTATTTCTGCATTACTAAAGATCTACCAGGCAAAAAGTGTGACACTAGGTAGCTACGGTAGTGAACTTTGGGGGTATGTGGCAGCTGACGATATTGTGGTGGCTGAGAAATTTTTTTTGAAACAGCTGTTGGGCGTTCCAAAGGGAACTTCCAACTTAATAGCGCATGAAGAAACTGGCACACTTTTTATTAGTGATTCCCTAGCACTACGGCCACTAACCTTTTGGCTAAAATGCTGGCTCAACAAAGATTTGGTCCTAAATCACTTGCTTTTAAAGGAAGTATTGTCCATGGATTGTCTGCTCAAAATCCCTTGGTTTAAATACTTAAAAGCCTGTTTTCTTACATTGGGGCGCCCAGAACTCTTTTTAAATCCTGATTCGATTACTCTTGCTGATGTGGAGTTTGTAAAAAAAACTTTCTCTTTATTACAACAAATGAATCGTGATGAGGTGGAACTAATTAAACCTAGTGTCCGCAAACACGCCATGTTGAAAACTACACCTTTAATGGAGCCTTATTTATCATGGCCCATATTGGGCTATGAGCGGTTTTTGTTAACCAGGTTCCGATTGGATTATTATCACCTTTTATTAACTGTTCCAAGGGGCTCTCATAGAGGTCAAGAGCTACCGTCCTGCGGCTGCGACAACGAGTCCCCGCAGGATTTGGTGCACTTATTATTTATTTGTCCCCTCTATGATGCACCCCGGAGGTTCTTCCTAAAGCCAGAATTATACCCAGGTCCGACCAGCCCTTTGTTACCTGCAATTGTTAAAGCCTGAAAGCACTTTATTTCTGATTGGTTTCCTAAAATCAGCCCTAAAACTTAGAAATAGCAGGGAGAATTAATTGTTCATAAATGCTGCTACTATTATACCTGCTCACCAGTGACTGTTGTTAATAATATACATTTTAACTGAATGTTTTTTTTTTTAACATATGGGTCTTTTATGATTGTATATCAAGTTTTTATTGTGTAACATTTATTAACTGTGATATTGTGCTTTTATGGGTCTTTTTGCTTGAAAAACCGAATAAAGATTTTCTTTTTTTTTTTTGGTCTTGTTTTGGATATATAGAAATATTGGATATTTTTTATTTTTTTTATTTTTTTTTATTGAGTCCTCATTTCACCGTTGGCAAATGCAAATAAACACTAGCAACCCTCATTCTGACCTGGGCGCCCAGGGTTGAAGTTTTTGCTTATGCCTAGGGCCGGCCCGGACTGCCCCCCGTGTTCAGTGCATGGTGTAATCATAGGACCCTTGGGGCTTTAGACCAGCCTCATTTCTTTTCTCCATTCTATCAGAGGTTCTCACACCGTGCTATTTACATTATGTGCCATGCCAGATTCCAATTGTTCAATTCTCAGTGCAGCTCTAAGCCAGTTTTCATACAGGGGGTGGCTCGGGTCTTTCCATATCTTACAGATCTCTCTATGAGCAATAAGAATAAGGTTAAAAAATAAAGACACATCTGTCTCCCTAAACCCACAAATAAGATCAGTGTCTAACCCCCCAAAAATTCTAACTGTGTTCAAACTAAATTTAACCTTATAAATGCCCTCCATTGCCTTTTCGTCATTAGCCCAAAAGAGGCCTAAGCTGGAACAATCGTAAAATACATGAATATCGTCAGCCTCTACCAATCCACATCTGGGGCAACAAGGTGGCGGTGTGTGACAACTTTTGCTACTTTTTTTGGAGTGTAGTACAACCTATTTAAAGCAAAGAAATGATTTTTCTTAAGAGAGGCGGGCCTAACGTATCTGTACAGGTATTGAAGAGATGTTTCGTAAAGTGCGCCTGAAGCGGCCTCTAAGGTAGACGAGTTCCAGACAAAAGCATACCAAAGAACGTCCGGGAGGGCAAGTCCCCCCTTCAACAATCTCCTTTTCAGTTTTTTCTACGATAACCTGGAATTTTTATTGGCCCAAACAAAACTTCCGATTGTTCCTTGAATTCTTCCCAGCATTTTATCAGGAAAAATCAGGGGTATCGTGTTAAATAGACATGTTAATTTGGGCAAAATTACCATCTTGTCCAGATTGACTCGGCCATAGATTGTTAAAGGAAGATTCTGCCATCTCAGAAAAAGCTGGTCGATGTCCTTGGCCACCCTCTTTATATTATTCTGGGGTATACTGTTTAAATCGAAAGTTATTAGTACACCCAGATATCTAATCTGAATACTTTGAGCTCTCTCCCAATTGTTGATTCCCCAACACATTGTTTCCGTTTTTAAGGTGTTAATCTGGTATCCGGAGTACTGACCAAAGTCAGACATTATCTCCTCCACTCTTGGAAAAACATCGACCGGATTACTGGTATAAACCATCAAGTCATCAGCGTATAACGCAAGCTTACAACTATAGTCATTCACCTTGAACGGTGTTATCCCATCGTCCATCCTCAGCACCTGCGCCAGGGGGGCTCAATACAGAGGTTGAACAGGAGGGGCGAGATGGGACACCCCTGCCTAGTCCCCCTCCTTATGCTGAAACGTGATGTCAATAATCCATTCAATAAAATAGCAGCTGAGGCACCCTCATAACAACTTCTCAGTGAATGAGTAAAATTTGTCCCAAACCCCATGGTGTTCAGGACATCCCACAGGAATCCCCAATTGACACGGTCGAAGGTCTTCACAGCATCGTATGCCGCCATTGCCAAGGGCTCCGACCGTGCCACTGCCAAATCAATACTGTCAATCAGCTGTGAAGCCAGCTCATGAATGAATCTACCGGGCATGAAGCCCTTCTGGTCAGAATTGGTGAGTAGAGGAACTAGCTTAGCCAATTTCCCTGCCAAAATACTAGTAAAGATCTTATAATCTGCATTTAGCAGGGAGATTGGCCTAAAGGAGTCTGCCTTAAGAGGATCTTTCCCTGGCTTTAATATAAGGACAATTGTGGACTCCTTCCATGATGGTGTGGCCCTACCCTCTTAACTGTACACATAGTTAAATAATTCACATCGTTTTGGCAGTAGGGTATCCTGAAGTGCTTTATAGACCTCCCCTGGGAGGGCATCAGGGCCGGCCGCTTTATTATTTTTTCTCTTTTTTATGTGAAGTCTGACTTCTTCCTCCATAAATGGTCTATTGAGGATATCACGACCTTCGTCGGTCAATCTGGGTAAAGCCTTACTCTCCAACCACCGGAGTGTGTTTGCAGAGTTTGGAGGCTGTTCTTCGTTATATAGTTCGGTAAACAAGGAGAGAAG
Organism: Lissotriton helveticus; assembly: GCF_964261635.1. Classification (NCBI taxonomy): domain Eukaryota; kingdom Metazoa; phylum Chordata; class Amphibia; order Caudata; family Salamandridae; genus Lissotriton; species Lissotriton helveticus. The sequence continues at coordinate 1,022,846,779 of NC_136071.1, forward strand.
ACATTTTTCCATGTCCTCCTGTTTGCAAGATACAGTGCCCTGATCATCAATGATTAGTCTATCGATATTATTCTTCACCCGGTCTGCTCTAATCTTGCTGGCCAGAATTGCCCCAGCTCTTTCCCCGTACTCATAGTTCTCCATAGACTACGCGGCCCACTGTGCCTTAACTTTCAGGTCCAGCAAACTTCGATATTCTAAACGGAGACGTTCTAAGTCTACTGAAATTTGTGGTATATTATCTACGTGGGAATTCAGTCTTAAATTCTCCAAAGATAAGATTTTATCCTCTAGGGTTTTAAACTTCATTTTTTCTTCCCTATTGTTGGAACAGATCAGACTATGGAACTGACCTCTAATATGGGCCTTATAGGCATCCCAAACTACTTCGGGTGAGGCGGAGCCCGTATTATCGGAAAAGTAGTTAGTAGTAGAGGTAGCCACCAGAGTGACGGTATCTTGATTATTCAAAACTGCCCGTTTTAAAGTCCACCTAGGAATTTTTACTCTCCTGGCCATCCCCTTCGAAAGTACAAACATAACAGGGGCGTGATCAGATAGGATACTTGGCAGTATTTCTATCTCCACTATGATCTCTAAACATAATCTATCTACGAGGATATAATCCAGTCTTGAGGCATGGCCTTGCTTTTTACTAAAGTAGGTAAAGCCTGGCCCATTCCCACTCTTGGCCCTCCAGGCTTCAATTAGACCTAGCTCATGGATCATGTTTACCATAGCACGACGGGATTTCGGGGCAGTATTATAGTGGCTGTGATTAGAGCGATCCTGTTGAGGATCAAGGAGGACATTAAAATCCCCCCCTATAACTAACGGGGTAGTGACCTCAACCAGATTAGACTGTACTTTCAGTAGACAAGAAGGATCATCTATATTAGGCCCATAATATGATGCAATGGTCAGTTCACTTCCACTAAAATCAACTCCTGCCAAGACCCATCTTCCTGACTGGTCGGTTAAACTTGACTTTATAATTCCTCCGATTCCAGTTTTGATCAAAATGGCAACTCCTTTGTTTACCACCAACTGCGTAGAACCGAATAAAGATTTTCTGATCTGGTCAGTGATTAGGTGCATGGTGGCTGTAGATGTGTTTTATTGGCTGTATGGGTGAGTTTATGTGTGAGTAGCTGTATGGATCAGTGAGTAGCTGTGTGAGTGTTTGTATGGGTCTGTGAATGGGTTTGTCAGTGGTTGTGTGGTAGTGGGTGTATAGATGTTGTATGGGGTGAAATGGGTATGAGTGGTCCATTGATTATGTCATTTGAGATGTCATCAGTGATGTCACTGATCATGTCATGAGTGAAGTAATATATGAGGTCATAAGCTATGCATTTCGTAGAATAAGTTAAAGATAGGTCAGCTAACTATAAGTACTGAATTTCTCTGGTTTTGTATGAGTAAAATTTCAGCCTAACTATAACGTTCCTGTAACCTTTGGTTTTTTCAGTGATCTTCTACGGTATTTGAATTTTTCATTTCTCAGTAGAACATTTCTTTTTTTAGCAAAGTTTGTAAAATATGTTGTGAATTTAAAAAGAAATCTGTACTATTTAACTAGTAGTTGATTTAAGAATCCTTTAATATTTTTAAAGGTGTTTTTTTAACTGTTTTTTTCTCCAAGACTTCTATTGTTTATAGCTGAATTGTAAAAAATATAACATCATTTCATAGTTTTTTCTTATAAATTTAAAATACTTTTTTTGTTTGATTTTTTCTGTATATATTTTTCATAAATTGAAAGATTCTTTTATATCTTATAATACATTTCTAACCTATTTTTAAAAATAAAAACTATTGGTAGTTTTTTGTTATTAAAAGTATGTTAGTGTATTTTTTAATTGTTTTTTAGTTGTGAACTCTATGGTTTTCTACTCCCATCACGTGATCGCAAAGTGTCTATATCGGTGTAACCCTATAGGTTTCTGAATGGATGTAACAGTTTATGTAGGATATCTGAATAGATGTGACAGTCTGTATTGGTATGTGAGTGGGTGTAAAATGTTTACATAGGGGTAAGTGTGGGTCTGAAAGTCTCTGTGTGGGTTTGTAAATGGGTGTGATGGTCTATATGGGTGTAAGAGTGGATGTAAGAAGGTCTGTATGAATATATGAGTGAGTGTGAAAGTTTCTGTATGGATGTAAGTGTGGGTGTGAGAGTCTCTGTATAAGTTTGTGAATGGGTGTTACAGTGTCTGAATAGCTGTAAGAGTGGATGTGAGAGGGTCTGTATGGGTATGTGAGAGGGTGTGAGTCACTGTATGGCCCTAAGTGTGCATGTGAGAGTCTCTGTATGGTCTTGTGAATGGGTGCAACAATGTCTGTATGATATCTGAATGGGTGTGGCAGTATTTGTATGGGTATGTGGGTGGGTGTAACAGTGTATATATAGGTGTAATTGTGGGTGTAAGAGTCTATATGTGTTTGTCAATGAGTGTGATAATCTGTCTCTGTATAGGTTTGTGAATGAATGTGACATTGTCTGTGTGGGTGTAATGGTGGATGTGAGAGTGTCTGTATGGGTATGTGAGTCGGTGTGGCAGTTTCTGTATGGTATGCGAGTAGCTGCGAGAGGAAGAGAGAGTATAAAAAATATATATGTATGTTTTTTTCAGTCCACGCTAAATTTGTGGATCCCCCTTGGAGTTACATGGGGGATCACGCTGAGCATCGCAAGGGATCCGCGGATTTTGCAAGTGGCTTTTTTCACATTTATGAGCCAGGACACATGCTCATCCCTTTTTTGTAATATGTTCAACCTCTCTCCTGACCCCTTCATTCAATTTACAAACAAATTTTCAGCCCCAGGACCATTTCCCCGACAAACAAGATGGCGGGAACAATTTTTCTCTTAAGGTCCTGTCAGCCAATCAGGACTTTGCTGTAGTGCATGAATCCATGGAGGATCCACATCCCAATTTAAATTAATTGTATTCCTGGTTAATATCTCTAAAAAGACTAAATGGATTTACACCAAATGGTCTTATTGGAGTAAACATGGAGAAAACACATTTTGGGACCCCTCTTTTTCTCGGCCCCCTCTTGACAGGCCACCCTGAAACTTTCCAGGCACACGCTGAAATGAGTGTTGAATTCCTTTGGAAAATTTAGTGAAGATTTGTCAACCGACGACAAATATATAAGCAACTGAAAAACTGCTTTTTAATACAGGCTTTCCTGTTTTCCGTTTCTATTTTCGGTAAATTTTGGTGGGGTTTGTTCCGTGTTTTCAAGTGATTTCAATATCTTTAAAAAACTGTGGTTATCAGTGGTAACACATTTTTGCGCCATTAAAAACAACAGAAACAGTGTTTTTCCGGTGTTTATGGAACATTTTGCTTTTAATATTGCTTGTTTTTAGCACTAATAACGCATGGGATATAGACAGTGTACATATAGTGTATACGAGGTCCAAATAGATTTTTGCAAATTAAACTTATTGTAGTACATCATACAATACTTCTTCAGTGAGTCTTTGGTCATGTGTGCTCGCTCTTTCCTTCCCACATAAACTTCTGTGAAAAGGCCCTCTCAACTTTGGCACTTGAGATGGGCAACGCCAAAACATACAGTACACAATTTGCTAACTCTGGCCACTGACATACCTTTCCATGCCAATACTAGTGCACTTGAAGATTGCGATTCTCAGGGCAGGTTCTGCAGCAATTGCATTGAGCTGGGCACTTATGCCGTCAGGTATTGAAGCGGTCAAAAATTAAGCCGCACTTTTGAAACTGTGGTGGAAATTCCCCATTACGGAAGGAATTTACCACAGTGAAGTTTCATTGACTTCAAATGCAATTGGTGGTGAAGGGAACTTTCTATGCCTCATTGCAAGCCATTTCTCATACATTGTAAAATAAAAGTTCCTTAATTGCTCTTCAACATTGCTTTATTTACCAAGTGACAAGCACTCTAACATGGAACATGTTGCTGTGCCAAAGTCACTAAAGGTGTCACCCAGCCTACTCTCTTGGAGATGTTTCACATCTACACCAATTATGCTGAACACTTGGTAGAAAAGGGTGTTTTCAGACTCTACTTTCTTTATTATGTCCACTTCAGCAGTTATGTTGTCCTGTAAAAATCTAAGAATGCAGTAGAGTGCACTTTTTTATGTCACTATCAATATGCGTCCAAAGATCCTCACATTTCTTGCCTTTGACATCATCACTCAGAAAAAAGTCTGTAAATAGCTGCAACCTGGATAATATAGCATTCATAGCTCCTTGGACTGAGGACCATCAGCTAAGGGACACAATTGGAATGACTCTTTGATGCCACACAAAGCATGAAATGATAAATATTTGTGTTTTAGTTCCTGTGCATAAGAAAACACTGCACCAGAATGGACTGAAACATGAATAGCATTCCTCATTAACGCTGAAGATTGTAAAAATGTTTTCAGCATACCATCTAACAAGTGGCAAGGATCTCTTACAGGGAAATACTTCAGCTCAGGTATCAATTTTGACCGGTCATCACACAACTTTTTCATACACATAGCTGAATCAGTGCAAATACAAACAATATCACTCCAATCTTTGTTGAACTTGGAAATAACCTTTTATGCGGAGCATTCCAAGTGACACTGCGTTCCATGTTTTCCAAAAGTCTGGTGTCATGTGTTCACCACTATCCAAGATGCTTGGTGATAGCACTCTTTTCACATATACTTGTCACTATACCTTGCATTGAATATTTAAAACCTGAGGTGTTGGCATTTCACCTACTATCAATACTGACTCACTAGGAACTGGGGGCTGATGTATTAAGGGGTTTTACCCATTCTCTGTGGGTAAATGTGATGACCCATATTAGGAAAGATTCTAATGAAAGCAGCTATTTTACCAATCAATGAAAGAATTAAACACAACCAAAATATCTAATACGATTTTGATATTTACGGATTCTCTACAGTTGATAAAATAATTAAAGAACACCTAAAACATGCTTCTAAACCCTGCATCTTTAGACCAAAGACCACACAACTGAAAAAAGCACAGGGAAGAAGAAACAATATTTTAGTGGCATTCCTAAACAACAAAACTCAAGCAGAATAATGTTAACCCAGTCTTTTGTACTGCTAGCTTGTATAACAAGGTTACAATGTATTGGCATTCTGGAAGAAACAAATGACTCTTTCACTCTCTTTTTCCGTTCTTTGAATGGCATTTAGTTTGTGGTTGTGCAGGTGCTTTTTCAGTATTTATATGTTTTCACTGGTGAGGGCCATTTCTCTTTCAGTGGGGTTCTATCAGTTATTATAGGGTTAAACCTAAAATTGGACAGCATATATATATATATTTACCAATTTAAAAGGGATGGCATGATTTCTATTGAGGAGTTCCAATCTTTATGGAGTGAACATCCAACAATTCCCTCCATTTATTTTGTACCAAACACCCACAAAATCATCAGTCCCATTCCCGGTCGACCCATCATGTCTGCCATCAACAGTGTTGGGGAACATTTATCACAGTATGTCGACTACTATCTACAGGATCTGGTCAAAGACCTTTCGACCTATGTCAAAGACATGGGTGATTTCCTTAACAAAATCAAGGAAATCAAGTGGGACGCCAACATGAGACTTATAACTCTTGACATTGAATCGCTATATACATGCATTGACCATGAGGTGGGGCTCAAGGCAATCAAACATTTCTTAGGATGTAAACCAGCAGAATGTTATGAGCATCACAAGGTCATACTAAAATGCATTGAATGGTGTCTAAATAACAATTTTTTCATGTTTGGCAAACAGATGTATAAACAGCTGCGGGGAGTGGCAATGGGATCCTGCATCTCCCCCAGCTATGCCGGTTTAACCGTATGCTGGTGGGAGGAGCAGATCCTCAAACAGGTACATTATGAACAATACAAAACACATGTCAGGTATTGGCTTAGGTTCATCGATTATGTTTTTATTGTATGGTCTGGTAATGAAGAGAGTGCTAATGTTTTTATCAACAATCTCAATGACAATATGGCCAATCTGAAATTCACTCCACACATTAGTGACAAGGAGGTGGATTTCTTAGATGTGAAAGTCTATGTAGAGGCAGGGAAAATCAATACCACGCTCCATAGAAAAGCCACAGCGGGCAACTCAACCCTACATGTGTTGAGTGCCCACCCCCAACACCTTATCTTATCAAAAGCATACCGTATGGTGAACTACTGAGAATCAAGCTAATATGTAGCACTACAGACCAACAGGAGGTATGCACAAGGGAGGCACTTGAAAGATTCCGACATAGAGGTTATAGCACATCTACCCTCAACCAAGCCCTGACTAAGGTCATTATGAGGCCAAGAGAAACACTTTTAGAATATACCAATATCACCGCAGAAGTCATCGATGAAACCAATACACCCAGGCTTATCTTTAATTTTAACAAACAGCAACGCCAAATTCGATCTATTATTACTCGTAAGTGGCCGATAGTGCTGACGGATGGATTCCTAGCCCCTGACTTACCGAACATCCCTACCATTACATTCCGTAGAGGGATTTTAATGAGATCTCAAATTGTGCGCAGCAATCCAGAAACCTTAAAAAGCAAAAAAAAACGTGGCTACAACCCAGACAAGGTTTCTACAACTGCTCATCATGCAGGGCTTGTAAATTTGGCATTTCCACCACCAAATACAACCCCCCCTTCAGCCCTAATGAGATCAAAATTCAAGGCAATTTTAATTGCAAAACCGAGTATGCTGTATACGTTCTGACATGCACCTGTGGCCTCAGTACAAAACTACAGGTGCATGTCAGAATCCTCCAACATCTCAGGGCAATAGTTAACAACGATACAGCGTACCCGGTTGCCAGACACTTTAAAGCAGTGCATGGTAATGATCTCAAATGTCTCCAGTATTTTGTGATTGCAGCTATCCGAGAAAGCCCTAGAGGAGGCAATAGGGTAAAAGCTTTAAGACAACTAGAGTCCAAAATTATTCTAGAACTGGACAGTAAGAATCGAAAAGGGCTCAATAACACAGAGTCCCTTCACAACTTTTTATAAATATATATATATATATATATATATACATATATCTGAACAACTGCCACTCCAAACGGAAGAGAGCACGCACAAGGGCTGCAGGTTTATGTCTTTTTTATTGATTCAGGCCTCCCTCCACCCAGAAACCAGGAGAGACGTGTTTTGGCTACCCCAGCTGCCTTTGTCAATATGGTTAGCACCGTTTTTTTCAGTTCATTTAAACTGTCTCAATCATAGACATAGTTAAAATACAGCTTGTTTTAAAAGACAATTGTAACTAATGAAGTAAACTACAAATTGCATGTCACATCACTGAAGTGGACTAACTGCAACTCCCAAATAAATTTTAATATTGGGCATATTTAACGCAGATAAAACAGAGATTTTATGTATTGAGGGTGGGAGAGTGCCATACTCTCTCCCTGTGGATTTGTTGCCCATTCCTGCTGATCCTCCTTTGGTACCATCCAAGACGGTTCACAATTTGTGGATCAGTTTCATTGAGAAATTGACCTCGGAAACACAAGTCAACAAGGCCGTTGGGAGCTGTTTCTCCCTCATTAGGGCCCTTAGGAACATTCTTCCCATACTTCCTATTCAGACCCGTGCACTGGTAGTAAGGAGCGTCATTATGAGCAGACTGGATTACTGCAATACTTTGCTGCTGGAATCCCCAAAGTATTTAATTGGGAGAATCCAGAGAATCCAGAATGCTGCGGCAAAGCTGGCCTTGATGAGACCCCCCTAGTCTTCTGCTTCCCAGGCCCTGGCGGAGCTTCTTTGGCTCCCAGTCTTGCAGAGGATTTATTTGGAATCCCTTTGTGTCGTGTTTAAGGCACTGCATGGTCTGGGGCCCTTACCGTTGCAGAACAAATTCAACTGGTGTGTTCCTACTCGCTGTTTTCAGTCATCTTCGGCTAACTGGGTGAAGGTACCCCCAGTCCGAAGAGCTAGACTGGGGGGGGGGGCTAGCCTTCAGTGTCGCTGCAGCATGGCTTCGGAACAGCTTACTCATAGAGTTGTGACAGATGAAAGATCTACTGCAGTTTAGAAGGAAAATAAAGACCTGGCTCTACCCCAGAGCGTTATGCTAATTTCTCCCTTGTCACAGGCCTCCCATCTCACAGCGCCAGGATACCCATTGAATCAGAAAAGGGGGTGGTGATGAACAGAGTGTCTGAATTAAGCAGACCACTCTTACCCAGTCCAAAGATCAGGGCTTGATCCATCACCGTTATTTAGCTCACTGCCCCATTCCAGCTCAGAACCTGGCTATATGCAAATTAGTCTGTCCCTGGCCCAGTGCATCATGGGAACAGGGCAGACCAAACTACCAAGCCAATTCTTCACCAGAAAGGAGACAAGCTTCCGGGGACCGGTTTCTGCCATTCCAGGCGTCGTCGGCCCGGCTTGCTTGAATCCTGATGGAGCAGTGAGCAAGGGACTCATGTCTGAGTATACCCTTCCACGCTTATGGTGGACAAAATGAATCAGAAAAGGGGGTGGTGATGAACAGAGTGTCTGAATTAAGCAGACCACTCTTACCCAGTCCAAAGATCAGGGCTTGATCCATCACCATTATTTAGCTCACTGCCCCATCCCAGCTCAGAACCTGGCTATATGCAAATTAGTCTGTCCCTGGCCCAGTGCATCATGGGAACAGGGCAGACCAAACTACCAAGCCAATTCTTCACCAGAAAGGAGACAAGCTTCCGGGGACCGGTTTCTGCCATTCCAGGCGTCGTCGGCCCGGTTTGCTTGAATCCTGATGGAGCAGTGAGCAAGGGACTCATGTCTGAGTATACCCTTCCACGCTTATGGTGGACAAAATGAATCAGAAAAGGGGGTGGTGATGAACAGAGTGTCTGAATTAAGCAGACCACTCTTACCCAGTCCAAAGATCAGGGCCTGATCCATCACCGTTATTTAGCTCACTGCCCCATCCCAGTTCAGAACCTGGCTATATGCAAATTAGTCTGTCCCTGGCCCAGTGCATCATGGGAACAGGGCAGACCAAACTACCAAGCCAATTCTTCACCAGAAAGGAGACAAGCTTCCGGGGACCGGGTTCTGCCATTCCAGGCGTCGTCGGCCCGGCTTGCTTGAATCCTGATGGAGCAGTGAGCAAGGGACTCATGTCTGAGTATACCCTTCCACGCTTATGGTGGACAAAATAAATCAGAAAAGGGGGTTACCCATTGGGTCACAGTGCGCTATACAAGCAATGGTTACATTAGATTACATTACATTACATATTGCACTAATATGATTTTACTGACAATATATGGGTAGCTTAACAGTTAAATGTGTTTTCTTTGCGCAGGTGATTGTAGAACATATTATCACATATTTTAAAACATAATATTGCTGTGTTTTCAAAACAAACAGCGAAAACCTCCTCAAAGTAAACATTTAGTTTTACTGGTGCTGTGACTTATGGAGCAATTGGGAGGCAGCATTACATGAATGCAATAGCAGCTGGATGGTTAGGTTTAAACTCAGACTCTTACTTTCAACTTTAAAGGACACACCACCATCTTAATTACCATCAATTCATCATTTGCAAGTCAATATATAGTTAGAACTACTGTGAGTATGACACAACTCAGCGGGATTGTCTAAACATCTGCTCACAGTGTGAAAAACTAGAAGTGCGACAGCATACATCTCGAGCAGAAACAAGTCACACTAACATATAAGTATTAAGTACTATAAGTCACGTAATTGCTCACAGGAAAATCAATAGGAGTTTCCCAACTTGAGCATGCTGCACAAATGTTCACATGGCAGAACACGCTGTCTTGTAGGTTTCACCCAACTTGTTGTAATTCAGTCCCAAATTAAGGGGCCTATTACGATGGAGGATTTTCCGCATCCTCTGCGGACCCACCAAAGACCCACCGCCACATTAGGATGGCTGGTGGGTCCTGGTTTCCGTCCGCAGCTTTTCCGCCGCGGTTGGCTTACAACCGCGGCGGAAAAGCACTAATATGGTGACGGTGTCTCTCAGACATCGTCAGCCAGATTAGGATGGGCTCTGAAACATGCTTTTCCGCGGCGGCTTTTCCGCCATGGAAAAGCATGTGTAACTTCACTGAGGGGGCCCGTTGCGGGCCCCCTAGGTGAAGGGGTGGTGGGGGGTGCACATGGGGGGTACCTATGGTACCCCCCTGCATTTGTATGCAGAAAGCGGCAGGCACCGCGCGGTGCCTGCCACTTTCTACATACAAATGCAATGCGTGCATTTTTAACATTGCTGCGGGTGCAGCTTGAAGCCATACCCGCCGCAATGTTAAAAATAGAGGCTGTGACCGCCAGGGTGGCGGTCACATCCTAATTGCACAGGAGGGAACTCCGCAGCCCATGCGGAGGTTCCCTCCTACTCTATGGTGGCGGACGGACTCAGGTCCGTCCGCCATCATAATGTGCCCCATAATCCATATCCTGTGCGCCCAATGCCTGAGACTTGCACTAAAATGAACAGTCTAATCCAAAGTGTTAATTGATTTGTGGGTTGCTAGCAAACACGTCTTGTTTTAAACCTCGAGCAACTCCTTCAGCAGCACCAATTAAACAAATTTGCAAGGTCAAGATAGGCCTTCAAATAAAAATTAATAAAGCTCAACAGTCCTCACCGTTAGGCATCTGCTTTTATGGTGCCCAGTCACCAGTTCTCCTTCGGCATGCTGAGTGAGAATGCAGGCCAACATGGGGAAATACAGTCCCGCATTGTAAGTCGCCAGACTTCCTCGCGAGTTAACACCTCCACTTCTGCCTTAAAATGCCTAGCCACTGGATAGCAAGGATCGGAGTTAACCATATAGCCCTTATGTGTTGCAGGATTCTATTGTAAACTTGAAACGTGGTGCTTCCCATGTACTTTAGTCCACAGAGGCACTCTAGTACATACACTGCAAATGCAGTTCTCCAAGTGTATAGTACCCCTTGATTTTAGCTGGTTTATCACAGAAAGCAGTTGAGTAACATTGCAAATGGACTCCAAATTTGCAGGCTGTGCAAGAACTGCATGTAAAAAATCCTATCTTGGATGACAACCAGTTTTGTGCATATCTGACTTCTGGGCTACTTCTTACTAGTGAATTCCTCATTGATGGGTTCATGTCTTAATGTAAGAGAAGGCTTATCAGGAAGAATATGACTTAATGTAATGTCATCAATACTAAGTATAGGCCATTGGGTATTGATGATTCTTCTAATCTGCCTTTCATGTTTGCTGTAAGTTGTGATCATTCTGATCTCCTGTGGTTTCTTCCCTGCACTGAGTGATGATGTGTTAACAGGTTCCCTTTTGCTGTCATTGTTAAAAAGTCTGACCTCTCTTGGTTGGGCATTGGCTTTAAGTATGGCTCTGTGTAGGTCTTTGATGTCATAACGTTGTTCAATAAATCTATTAGTTGCTTCTTTCTCATCACTGTTCTAGATCAATTTCGGAGCTACAGATTCTTCGTCTACTTAAGGATTTCCCATAGGGGATAATGAATTAAATGACTTGGGTGCATGGATGCTTGATTTCCCTGCTGTGATTTTTCTATGTAGCTTGGTTTCTACTGTGTCATTTTCTATGTATACCTGCACATCTAGAAATTCAATAGATTGATTGCTGATCTGGGCGGTGAACTTCAAATTCAACTCATTTACATTAATCTCTTCCACAGAAGCATTAGCACTTTCTTCTGTGCTCCTCCAAACAATAAAAACATTGTCAAAGCAATGCCACCATCTCATGACATGTACTTCCCACAGCTGGCTCAAATGCGTTCTGAGGACCTGCTCTTCCCACCAACCCATGTGCAGACACGCATAACTAGGGGAGAAGCAGGCCCCCATGACTACTCCCCTCATCTGTTGGTAAACTTCTTTGTTGAACATAAAGTAGTTGTTTGTCCAGCATAAACTGACCATTTCAATTAACATTGTGTTATGCTCATACAGGCCTATCGGTCATTTGAGGAAATATTTTACAGCTCTTAAGTCATCACTGTGGTTAATGCTGGTGTAATACGATGTGATGTTCATCACTATAAAAAGAAAATCCTTTTCCCACTTGATGCTATGTATTTTTCTTAAAAAATCCCCTGTGTCCTTAATTAAAGATGGTAACTCAGATACAAAGTCATGTAGAAAATGATCCACATATTTGGAGATTGATTCGAACAGACTTTTCCTAGCAGATATGATCGGTCACCCAGGAAGCGGCACAGAACTCTCATGTCCTTTTCGAATAAAATATAACACCTATGTTATTGGGAACTCATTTTTAAGGAATTTAGCCTCATCCTTGGTCAGCAAACCCTTTCGCCTCCATTGTGCCAGTTCATTACCTACTGTTTGCTTTACTTTGCATATGTCTTGAAAGCTGGCCTTCCTGTAACAGGTTATGTCATCTACATGTCTCTGTGCTTCCTCCAAATCTTGATCATTGGGCCACAAAACAATATTTCCTCCCTTGTCAGCTTTATTGACAATGATCTCTTTGTTATTCCAAAGTTTTTTCATCAAGTTGAAATAGTGTACCTCCTGATGTTTTCTCTTATGTTTATTGCGGTTGATTGTCCAATTGAGTTTCTTTAATTCCTCTGAATATATGTATTACCTACTGGCGATAGCCAGTAGGTATATATAGTTAGGATTTTTTTCCTATGGGATTTTTGAAAATTCTATGTCGAATAACTTTGGCGTTTGAGGACAGAATTGGCTGAAATTTTCAGGAAAATGGAACATTTTGTTTCTGAGCAGCCCCTGAAAATTTGGGGGGGTTTCGTCAAGGGGGGGCCGAGAAAAAAGGGGGGTCCCAAAACGTGTTTTTCCCATGCAATTTTCCATAGGGCGGTTGGCCTCACTTTTAGCCTGAACGGCTGAATGGATTTACACCAAACTTGGCAAAATTGTAGGGACTGGTAGCCCGATGTGCCTTTGCTATGTCTCAAGATATAGGCTCCAGTGGTTTTTACGAAAATTAACTTTGAAAAATATATATTGGGCTACATTGGGCTATATATATGTTGGAGCCCAAATGTAGCCCAATGTAGCCCAATGTAGCCCAATGTAGCCCAAAGATGGCCACCAGAGACAAAAAAAACAAATGTAGCCCAAATATCAGCCAGATGTAGCCCAACTATAGCCCAATGACAGAATGTCCCAGAGTGTTCTAAAGAACAACTAGAGTGCTAACAGTCCTACTTATTACAAAGGTATGGCACACCTGAAGCCATCTTGATTGGAATAAAGTGGTAACTCTTAAAACATTTCATTTAAAAAGGAACAAAATGAGGGGGTTCATTTTGCCATAGAAAGTATGATTAGCGAATATATGACGAAATCCCGCATACCATCAGTCCGCAAAAAAAATCCTGCATGTACTATTAGGCCGCAAATTAAAATAACGAAAACTTTTAGAACGAATATGCCTTTAGCATACACTAAACAACTAAACTACCCTAAACCCTAAAACACTACCCCCAGCATGACCCTACACTACACAAACAGTACAACACTACCCTAAACCCTAAAACACTACCCCCAGCATGACCCTACACTACACAAACACTACAACACTACCCTAAACCCTAAAACACTACCCCCAGCATGACCCTACACTACGTAAACACTACAACACTACCCAAAACCCTAAAACACTACACCCCAGCATGACCCTACACTACGCAAACACTACAACACTACCCTAAACCCTAAAACAATACCCCCAGCATGACCCTACACTACACAAACACTACAACACAACCCTAAACCCTAAAACACTACCCCCAGCATGACCCTACACTACGCAAACACTACAACACAACCCTAAACCCTAAAACACTACCCCCAGCATGACCCTACACTACGCAAACACTACAACACTACCCTAAACCCTAAAACACTACCCCCAGCATGACCCTACACTACGCAAACACTACAACACTACCCAAAACCCTAAAACACTACACCCCAGCATGACCCTACACTACGCAAACACTGCAACACTACCCTAAACCCTAAAACACTACCCCCAGCATGACCCTACACTACGCAAACACTACAACACTACTCAAAACCCTAAAACACTACACCCCAGCATGACCCTACACTACGCAAACACTACAACACTACCCTAAACCCTAAAACACTACCCCCAGTATGACCCTACACTACGCAAACACTACAACACTACCCTAAACCCTAAAACACTACCCCCAGCATGACCCTACCCTACGCAAACACTACAACACTACCCTAAACCCTAAAACACTACCCCCAGCATGACCCTACACTACGCAAACACTACAACACTACCCTAAACCCTAAAACACTACCCCCAGCAAGACCCTACACTACGCAAACACTACAACACTACCCTAAACCCTAAAACACTACCCCCAGCATGACCCTACACTACGCAAACACTACAACACTACCCAAAACCCTAAAACACTACCCCCAGCATGACCCTACACTACGCAAACACTACAACACTACCCAAAACCCTAAAACAGTACCCCCCAGCATGACCCTACACTACGCAAACACTACAACACTACCCAAAACCCTAAAACACTACCCCCAGCATGACCCTACACTACGCAAACACTACAACACTACACTAAACCCTAAAACACTACCCCCAGCATGACCCTACACTACGCAAACACTACAACACTACTCAAAACCCTAAAACACTACACCCCAGCATGACCCTACACTACGCAAACACTACAACACTACCCTAAACCCTAAAACACTACCCCCAGTATGACCCTACACTACGCAAACACTACAACACTACCCTAAACCCTAAAACACTACCCCCAGCATGACCCTACCCTACGCAAACACTACAACACTACCCTAAACCCTAAAACACTACCCCCAGCATGACCCTACACTACGCAAACACTACAACACTACCCTAAACCCTAAAACACTACCCCCAGCAAGACCCTACACTACGCAAACACTACAACACTACCCTAAACCCTAAAACACTACCCCCAGCATGACCCTACACTACGCAAACACTACAACACTACCCAAAACCCTAAAACACTACCCCCAGCATGACCCTACACTACGCAAACACTACAACACTACCCAAAACCCTAAAACAGTACCCCCCAGCATGACCCTACACTACGCAAACACTACAACACTACCCAAAACCCTAAAACACTACCCCCAGCATGACCCTACACTACGCAAACACTACAACACTACACTAAACCCTAAAACACTACCCCCAGCAAGACCCTACACTATGCAAACACTACAACACTACCCAAAACCCTAAAACACTACCCCCAGCATGACCCTACACTACGCAAACACTACAACACTACCCAAAACCCTAAAACACTACACCCCAGCATGACCCTACACTACGCAAACACTACAACACTACCCAAAACCCTAAAACACTACACCCCAGCATGACCCTACACTACGCAAACACTACAACACTACCCAAAACTCTAAAACACTACCCCCAGCATGACCCTACACTACGCAAACACTACTACACTACCCAAAACCCTAAAACACTACCCCCAGCATGACCCTACACTACGCAAACACTACAACACTACCCTAAACCCTAAAATACTACACCCCAGCATGACCCTACACTACGCAAACACTACAACACTACCCAAAACCCTAAAACACTACCCCCAGCATGACCCTACACTACGCAAACACTACAACACTATCCTAAACCCTAAAACACTACGCCCAGCATGACCCTACACTACGCAAACACTACAACACTACCCTAAACCCTAAAACACTAGCCCCAGCATGACCCTACACTACGCAAACACTACAACACAACCCTAAACCCTAAAACACTACCCCCAGCATGACCCTACACTACGCAAACACTACAACACTACCCTAAACCCTAAAACACTACCCCCAGCATGACCCTACACTACGCAAACACTACAACACAACCCTAAACCCTAAAACACTACCCCCAGCATGACCCTACACTAAACAACCACCACAACTCTACACTACACTAACACAACACTACACAACACTACACTACACTACACAATCACTAACCCACGAAAAAATTAACACAAACCCACTTACCTCTCTCGTCATCGTGGTTTTCACAACGCAAATGCATTTACCATACATGCCTTTAAAACGTAATTCTTTGTAAAGGCATGCGCGATAAATGCACATGCGTTTTGAAAAAATGCGGGATAATGGTATGCGAGGTCAATGACCTTGCGGGATAATGGTATGCGGACTGAAAGTCTGCGGGATAAAAAATGCGGGAAAATGGCTGCAAACCATGATTAGCAGCAGACTTCCCTGGTGAGCACTAGCTTTACTACAGTGATCTAATGAGCAACTAGAGTGCTAACATTCAGAATTTATGGCAAATGTGTGACACATCTGAATGCCTTCTTGATAGAACCAAAGTAAACAAGCATTGAAAATGCAATAGATCTCGCCCTCGTTTAAGTTAAAGCCATTCTGTTTGTAACGAGGTGGCTTTTTAGCTTTGCTTTTATTAGTGTTTTTAAAACTTTCATGTAAATAACATGCATATGTATGCATATATGTATATGTATGCATGCATTTATATTTATATAGATATGCAGATTATATATGTTTATATATGTATATTACCTACTGGCGATAGGATAGCCAGTGGGTATATATAGTTAGGATTTTTTCTCTACGGGATTTCTGAAAATTCTATGTCTAATAACTTTGGCGTTTGTGGACGGAATTGGCTGAAATTTTCAGGAAAATGGCACATTTTGTTTCTGAGCAGCCACTGAAAATTTGGGGGGGGTTTCGTCAAGGGGGGGCTGAGAAAAAAGGGGGGTCCCAAAACGCGTTTTTCCCATTCATTTTTCCATAGGGCGGTTGGACTCACTTTTAGCTCGAACGGCTGAATAGATTTACATGAAACTTGGCAAAATTGTAGATATGGTTTGCCCGACGTGCCTTTGCTATGTCTCAATATATGTGCTCCAGTGGATTTTGAGAAATTAACGTTTAAAAAAATATATATATCTGTGACAGCGCTCCGGTTAGCGCCCCGGTTCGCGTACCTGACGCGTAACGGAACTTTGCGAAGCGAAGCTGATTGGCTCTCCGGTGTCTGTCAACATTCTAAACAGTCCGGAGCGGCCGCCATCTTGTCTCTCGGTACGATCGAGAGACAAGATGTGGTGAAAAACGAAGGGGGAAATGAAGGAAAGGGGGCAAGGTAGACCACTCCTGACCCCCTAGGATTGATGAGGGGGATATTAAAGTGCCCCCGGGGCAAAATTTGACGTAGAGGCGCGTCCCGGTACGCGAACCGGGCAGCTCACCGGGCAGCTCACCGGGCAGCTAACCGGGCAGCTAACCGGGCAGCTAACCGGGCAGCTAACCGGGCAGCTAACCGGCAGCGTAGCTGTCAACATTGTAAACAGTCCGGAGCGGCCGCCATCTTGTCTCTCGGTAGGTTCGAGAGACAAGATGTGGTGAAAAAAGAAGGGGAAATGAAGGAAAGGGGGCAAGGTAAACCCCTCCTGACCCCCTAGGATTGATGAGGGGGATATTAAAGTCCCCCGCGATTTATCGCGGTAGAGGCGCTTCCCGGTACGCGAACCGGGCAGCTAACCGGCAGCGTAACGGGAGTCCGCCATCTTGAGTTTTGGGAGCGTCTGGTTCGCGTACCGGGTATCGTCCCGGTAAGCGTAACAAGGGGAAAACCAAGAGGAACAGTAAAAAAAAAATTAAGGGAATAGATTTCCAGCAAACTTGGCAAAATTGTAGGGACTGTTTGTTTGATGTGCCTTTGCAAGGCCTCAAGATATGTGCACGTGTGGATTTTGTCAAATTAAGGTTAAAAAAAATATATATATCTGTAAGCGTGCTCCGGCACGCTTATGTTACGGGTTTTGTTTGCGCTGCAGAGCCGATACGTCACGGTTATGCGACGCGTCATGAGGCGTCTCACGTGGCTACGTGATACGTCACGTAATAAAGAATATATTTTACAGCTATAGATATTAGCTTTTAAAAAAACAATGAAATTCACTGAAAAAACCATAGGTTATAGACCATATATAGTTAGGAATTTGCATTTACAAAACCTTGAAAATTCACTGAAAAAACCATAGGTTAGAGACCATATATAGTTAGCTGGACATTTTATTGACATAAAACCAATGAAATTCCATATATAGTTAGTTGCACTAACTATATATCGTGCACCCGCAATCCACTGCTGATGATGTCACATATTACATCATTCATGACATGGTCAGTGACATCACTGATGACATCACTGATGACATCTCAAATGACATCTCAAATGACATCACTGATGACATCATGACACACCAATACCAGTTACTACATACGCACTCACTGATTCCTACGTCTACACACACATTCACTCATTCACCCATACAATCACTCATACATACAGTCACTCATTATTACAACACTATCATATGCACTCATACACCTATGCAGACACTCACACACTGCCACTCATCCATGGAGTTACTCACACACCTAGTCAGTCCTGTAAAGAATCAATCACACTTCCATTTCCTCATCTATACCGTTAAATACAGAACACCATACTTCAGTGACATCACTGATGACATCACTGATGACATCTCAAATGACATCACTGATGACATCTCAAATGACATCACTGATGACATCATGACACACCAATACCAGTTACTACATACGCACTCACTGATTCCTACGTCTACACACACATTCACTCATTCACCCATACAATCACTCATACATACAGTCACTCATTATTACAACACTATCATATGCACTCATACACCTAGTCAGTCCTGTGAAGAATCAATCACACTTCGATTTCCTCATCTATACAGTTAAACACAGAACACCATACTTTTCACACATATACTAACACATACTTACTCTCTTATACAATCACTGATACAAGTACACATTGATATGCACAGAGTCACACACCTCCCAGCCAGCCACACACACACTCAGTCTTCCATACATCCACTCATTCTTCAATATGTAAAACATATTTAAACTTTACAAAAACACACAGACACTAGATGATGTCATCAGTGATGTCATTTGAGATGTCATCAGTGATGTCATCAGTGATGTCATTTGAGATGTCATCAGTGATGTCATCAGTGATGTCATCAGTGATGTCACTGACCATGTCATGAATGATGTAATATGTGACATCATCAGCAGTGGATTGCGGGTGCGCGATATATAGTTAGTGCAACTAACTATATATGGAATTTCATTGGTTTTATGTCAATAAAATGTCCAGCTAACTATATATGGTCTCTAACCTATGGTTTTTTCAGTGAATATATATATATATATCAGCAACAAACTCTCCTGATTATTCAAAAAAAAGTCCCGGACACCCAGGAGTGCTTATTCAAGATTTATTGGGATAGGTGACGCCTCACTAACATGTTTCGCTTTGCAGCTTTTTCACGGTATGGCAAATACTTGCTTGTACCCTTATTTACATACAATTGTATTTAATAACACAAAGAAAGGACTTAAAAGTATTTGCATATACATAGATTAACATGAGAGCCATTTTGAGAAGTTTCCCTTGAGCAAGGACATTTATGTTGCTGTTGTAATCGGCAAGGTTTTAAACATGTGGATAAAATATCCTCATATAAAATATATTAACACAATGCCTCCAACAAAAAGTATATATACAAATATATACACATAAAACTCCTCTGTGGCTCAACAAATGGCTACTTTAGAAGCAGCAACCCAGCTGAAACTAGCCTGAATCATCCACAAAGTACCCTGGAGCAGTGGACAGCACCTGCCTTGGCAGTGACCAGGGAGATCCAGCCACCAAAACTCCATCCATTGATTCTGAGGTACTTGACCCATACTGTCCAGACTCTTAATACAGGGTCCTTTGCCCATGACTTTTCCTGAGCACCACTACAGTAAGAGAGCTACATGCTTAAACATGATTAATACAAATAAGACCCTTTGATGCACCACATACACCTTCACAATTGAGTTGAAAATTCAATGTGCAACTTACGGTGGGATGGGTGTCACAAATTGTTCTGAATACTGGCAAGGATGTACGTGTGCTGGGGATGCAAAGTAGTCGAATTCAACCAATGCAAAGCATGATCATGTTGGGATTATTTCCATGGACAAGTCACATACAGGCCTCGATTAGGCTTTATATATTGGATACCAGTTTTGAATTTCCGAAATATTGCAAATTCTGACAACATGGCCAAATCCTGTAGGCATGTTGTTTACTTAACTTTGGTGGCAGAACCTAATCATTCTAAACCTAGAATAGCAAGAGAGTAAATTACCCTTTCTATCCTTGGATGAAATGCCAGCTCCATCTTTAGCTTTGTCCCAGAGGAGAAAGCAAATCTAGCCTTAATCATAGATTCAAAGGAGTAGATTGACCTACAAATAAAACTAGCAGATATAGTGGTATAGGAGGAGCATGTACTGCACACACCTCCATTATAGCTCTTCTGTGCACGAGGAAGTTCTAAATTGCTGATGCCCATGGGGAACCTGTCATTAGCATTTTGAAGAAAACTTGCACTGCTCCCAGTGCTGTATATGGTTTGCATGTACAAAGGAATCTTGCAACCTACTCTCCCCTTTGGCCCGTAGTGGGTCTTCTTGGCATCCTGTGCTCCCAATCTTGTATGCTCTACTTCCTTCTCCCTTCGCTACTGAGCTCGCTACAGCATCCATAATGCCAATTGTTTTGACTTTTCAGTAGTGAAAGCTTTTTCATGAAGCTTTATTTATTTATGTATTTATTTATTTATTTTTAACACTTATAAAGCGCTGCTTATACCCTTGGGCGTCAAGGCGCTGAAGTAACATTAGTAACATACACCACAAAGACAGCATGGGAAGCAGCAGTACATGTTTTGACTAATAAGAAGGTCATTTATAAAATGCAGGACTGCAGCAGGGCGGCTCCTCTGCTATGGCGGCGGAGCATCACCCCACTGCTTTCTCGCAGTTATTAGTTGTTACCATTTTATGTTTGTGTTGCGGGTGGGCAAGTGGGCGGGGCTGCTCTGCTCTTCGAGCATGGCAGGGGAGGAGTGGTATGCCCACTCTTGAGTGCACAAACACTGTTTGGTCGGCTCTCTTGGGCCGCTCAAACCAGTCATGTACACTCTGCCCTTCTCCATGCAAGATGCATTGCAGATTGCATGGAGAACATGCCCACCCCATAAGGCCTTGGCTGGGTGCCGTCCCAACCAATCACAAGAAAGCTTGCAGCGCTGTGATTGGCTTAGGGGAGGGAGTCTGGCTTCTTTTTAAAAAAGAATTTCATTAAGCCCCCCCATGCAGTACCTTCCCCGGGACCCCAATCCCAGCGTGACCCCCCACCCACAAACCATGCCCGACGCGACTGAACTGCAGTATATGCTTTCCAACACGCAGAACACATTGAACATGAGCAGCCTCAGTGTAGGTTTTCATATATGTAAAAAACAAAAAAAATCTCCTGCTGCTAACCATATGGTAGCAAAATATTTGGTTAAAAGGGTGGGCGCTAAGGTCCCGACACCACACCCTTCTGACACCCAGAGGTCTTACAAGAACTGAAAGTATACTGGCTTAAAGTTTGTGGTCAAATAAACTAGGAGAGCAAATGAGTAAGTTAGGACTTACTTAGTAACATTTATTCAATATGACAGTGTCTATATATCATGTTGTAAAGTAGAAGCTTCGATACCTGTAAACTAGCGGAGGGGTAGGGCAAGAGGAGATGGGGTTGTGATGGTTCGTTTGTTTGAAAATGTTTGTTCAACAAAGTATGTTATGAAGTTCCACTATTACTGCACTCGGTTTATACTTGCAAAGGGCTGAGCAAAATAAGTATACATGATTACATTTGCCACAAAGATACAATTCTCATGATACTGCTGGTAGCTGTACCAGTCCTATACAAAGTGTATTCATACAAAAACATATTCTTTATTTTCTTAATGGCTTGTGTGGCTAATGGGCAACTGAAGAATATTAAGGAAAACACGCTTCTCCAAAGCAGTGCCGTTTGTTTAAGGGTATCTGCTGCCAATGTCCTTCGGAATTGTTACACACACTACGTGCCAAAGCTAGTTTGAACTGTGATGTCGAAAATATTTAATTGCCCGTGGCAATACATTTTAAATACACTTTATTTGCCTGTACACTATATTTTATATTAACTGTTACAATCAAAAAGATGGCTTACTTGCCACATTTATTACATAAAAGCACACTAAAAGGGTGCACAACTTTCAATGAAGTATAGGAAAGTATAGGAAAGTCCAACTCCAGCGAGACATCATTATGGCTCGTGTGCTCGTAGCTGTGCTCCACAATTTTGCATAACTCACAATGTAATGAAAATAAAGAAATCCCTGGTATGGCTTACTAAGTTTCTACACTTCAACCATAATAGCTTTTACCGTTTATTTAGTGTTTAACGTTTTTGAGGTATGTGTCTGGCATGTTCTCTAGCTTTAATTACATTAAATTAAAAAAATATGTATAACTTGGTGGATTACGTTTACCTACAATTATTTAAGGCCTCACTTTATCTACTTCATACAAGACTCAACAGCAATTGATTGATGCATATCATGGAAAATGCTAGGGAACGCAAGGCTTACTTTGCAGTATTTATCGGAAAATGTTATCCTGTGGGATTAACAGAGTAAAATAGTAATAACCGAGGCATGATGTATGACTCTGAAGGCATAAGAGTCAAATAGGAATAAGTGGGACACAATGAATTAATCTGAGGGCATCAGAGTCAAACAGTAATAAGTGAGACCTGATGCATGACGCTGAAGCCATAAGCGTCAAATAGTAGTAAGTGAGACATGATGCATGACTCTGAAAACATCAGAGTCAAACAGTAATAACTGAGACATGATGCATGTCTCTGAAGGCATAAGAGTAAAATAATAATAAGTGAGACACGATTCATGTCTCTGAAGTTGTATGACTCCAATATTAATAAATGAGACATGATGCATGACGCTGAAGCCATGAGTCAAATACTAATAAGTGAGACACTTTGCATGCTCTGAAGACATCAGAGACAAACAGTAATAAGTGAGACATGATGCATGACGCTGAAGCCATAAGAGTCAAATAAATGAGACATGGTGCATGACTCTGAAGGCATCAAAGTCCAACTGTAAGAACTGCGATATGATGCATGGCTCTGAAGGTATAAGAGTCGAATAGACATAAGTGAGACATGAAGCATGATGCTGAAGCCATAAGAGTCAAATAGTAATAAGTAAGACATGGTTCACGACTGCGAAGGCATCAAAGTCAGATTGTAATAAGTGAGCCATGATGCATGACTGAATGCAAAAGAGTCAAATAGTAATAAGTGAGACATGATGATGACACTGAAGCCATAAAAGTCAAATAGTAAGAAGTGAGACACAATGTATGACTGATGACGTCAGAGTCAAATGGTAATAACGGAGACATGATGCATGTCCCTGAAGGCATCATAGTAAAATAATAATAAGTGAGACCTGATTCATGACTCTGAAGTTGTATGACTCCAATATTTATAAATGAGACATGATGCATGGCACTGAAGCCATAAGAGTCAAATACTAATAAGTGAGACATTATACTTTCTCTGAAGGCATCAGAGTCAAACTGTAATAAGTGAGACATGATGCCTGACGCTGAAGCCATAAGAGTAAAATAGTGATAAGTGAGACATGATGCATGACGCTAAAGCCATAAGAGTCAAATAGTAATAAGTGAGACACGATGTATGACTGAAGACATCAGAGTCAAATGGTAATAACGGAGACATGATGCATAAATCTGAAGGCACACGAGTCAAATAGTAATAACTGAGACATGATGCATGCCGCTGAAGACATCAGTGTCAAATAGTAACAACTGAGACATGATGCATGATTCTGAAGGCATGCTTTCTGAAGAAAGTCCTAGCACTGACTCGGGAAGATGTAGCGTGCTGATAAAAAATAGCAAGAATTCTCAAAGCCAACACAGCTGAAGTTGCTTTTTAATAAGTGAAATTCGTCTCTTTTCTCATTTTACTCACACAGGTCTGACAAACATAACAGTCCAGAATTTGTAGACCTGCTGTGCAAGGTTGTGTCTGTTCCATTGAACAGTAACTATATATATAATTTTTTTTGTAGTAACTTTGTTACACTTCTTTTCACTATTTGCAGTAGCTTAAATTCAGAAGTCCTGAGGAATGCTAGATACTCTGTAGGTCACAGAAGCAGAAACATGTAGACCGACCCTCACAAACTTGATAGTGGCAGTTATTTTTTCAAACTGCATGAGCACTGTTTTTAATTCCGGACACTATGAGATAGATATTAAAGCAGTTTTCTCATAGTAGCCAGTTTTAATACACTTCACATTTTTACACCAAGCACTGCACCCATCACTTTGTATGATAGCTAGCTCTTCATCTGATGGATTTAGTGTATCCAGTAGCATTCATTAAAACAACCCTGAGCTCCTCCCTCGTTGCTGAAGGGGTTGTAGCCCTCAACTGTACTAGGTTTACAGCCGAGAAGAGATCCCAGATGATGAACCATGTCACCCTTGGGTGAGTGATGGGATTCCGTCCTTTAAATAGGGCTTTCCACTGAGAGGTTACGGTTGTGAACATATACTTTATTGTTCAGGCTTGTATACAGGACGCTTAGGCGCCAGGTGATTTATGAGACCCACAGATACATTGCTGTATTTTCTATTTCTACTTAGGGATAATATCTGTGCTGGTCGTTAAACTGTCCCTGGACCCTCCTACCCCCGGTTTACTTCTTCTTCCTATGATAAAAAGTGTCTTTTTCATCACCGATGAGTGTAGACACTCTGTATGTCATCATACACACATGCTGTCACTCATCTTTGTACTCATGCATCTATTTATCTACCCACTGACTCACCCTTTCCGTCACCCTCTGACCCTTTCATTCACCGTTCGACACCAACGCAAGAAAACACACACAAATTCAACAACATATGCGAGATACATTTGAATACAAACATAAAAAAGAAAACATGTTGTCTTCTAAACAGTGTGGGCATATCATATGTTTGCAATATAAACATAACAGCTGGGGTCTGTCTTGCAAAGGTATTGTAAATAGTCTATAATTGTTTTAAAGTACAAGCTTGGCAGTCACATTTAATAGCAAGCTGTTCACCATCTTGGAATTGTAAAATAATGATACACTATGAACAACAACACTTCATAAAGATCTCATGGTGTACAGGAATTGGACAGGTGGAACTGCAGATGAAACAAGTGAGAAGCAAGTAATCCATAAGCACCGTCTAGAGAGCTGTAGTATCCTCTTCAGAAGCATTAAAATTAAAAGAGGAGAAGGAAAGATATGAAAGAGTAACAATAAAAAGAGAAAATAAAAAAAATAAGTACTGGTAAACCAGCTATGAGGCTGAAACCCACCTATCATCAGGTGGATGCACAAACATGATCCACAATGTCATTCACAGGGCAAAACAGATACTAACTGATGCAGACTGAACTATTACCACATGCAGTTTGCTGTCATGGATGGAAGCAGAGTGTAAATGACACTCCAACAGACCAATGACCAAACAGAAGGGACCCAAAGGCCCTCTATGTATCAATATGGACATATATTTATATATATATATATATGTGGATTTATGTGTCATTTATTATTTTCTATTACAAGATCCTGGCAGACTTCTAAGAAACGATTCTAATAAGAATTATTACAGTGCAAATCTTCTTCTACTAGGATTTGTCAGGGGTTGTAAGAAATACAAAAATCAATTCCTCCCAAGGTAATCTGCCATTCTATGTAACAAAATACTCCTCTGTAGGCTTTAATATAAAGAAAAAACAATCCACCCCTAAATGCCTGTTGAATTTAATATATGTTTTTCGCAATCAAAATGTTAAGCCTTAAGTGTTTATCATCAGTTGTTATAATAAATAGATCAGACCTATGGCAACAAAAATATTTTTTCCAGTGAACTAATCGGACAAGTAGCTATTATCAATGGCTTATCACCATAACCAAATGAGGCCTCCTGTACTGGAGCAAAAGCTTTCCCACAAGGCAACTATCAGGCATACAGTGATAAAATCACATAGTGTACAAAATTATAGTAGGCAAAGAAAAATGCAATCTTTCTTAAGAGGAGTTAACCAGGATTTTATGCCCAGGATTTGTCACATGAGGAAACAGTACCAAACTGCTTGCCTACTATGATAATCTGTGTTAGTCCATGTAGTAAATTACATACTAATCTGCAGGCTTTAAATAGAGTAATAATCTAACCTTAGATGCCTATTGACTTTAACATGTGCTTTTGTTGATCAATATGCCAGGGCTACTTCCTTTATGGTAACTTTTCATTATAAAGAATCAAGCCTATAACCATTATCAATTGCTTGTCACCATACGTAATGCAACTTTGTTGGTTCATAAGCCTTCCTACACTGAAACAATCAGGTACACTGAAATAAAATCACAAATATGCACAAAATACAGTTGTCAAAACAATACAAAATCAAATACGGATTACCATGGTCAATTGTCTATCCCCAAAGTGTGTTCAGGTTGGTCACCAGCACCTAAACTCTTGCTTTCTGTAGTAAACTGCACAATTCTGTGTAATACAATGCCTGTCTTCAGGCTTTAGTACTGTGTAATGATAACCTTTCCGTGGTCTGTAAATTAATCTGACAGAAATCACTGTTAGGGACCTCCTGGATTTACCATATTCTTTTCCCATTAAATAAGCCAACCCTACTATCTATGTAATAACTTTTCTTAATAGACAGGCCAGACACCTATGGCATTGGGCATAACATTGCCCTGCATACCAATCAAGCCCATTGCTGTTATCATTGGCTTGTCACCATAACCAACTCAGGTGTACTGTACTGAGCATACACTTTCACACAAAGCAAATATCATACACTGGTTCCTAAAATTGCAAATGTACACAAAATTACAGTTGACAAAGCAAATGGTATTCTTCCTAACAGGGCTTACCAAACATTCTAACAGTGCAAATATTCTACACTCGTGGTTTTTCAGAGGGGATAACAAAGACCAAAAACCTTGCCTACTAAGGTAATCTATAAGATTACATTTAACAAAAAAACTGTAGGCTTTAATTCAGAGTAGTAGCAATCCATCTTTACAAACCTATTGTCTTTAATACATGCTTTTCACAATAAATATATGAGGTCTACTGCTGCTATCAAAACATTTCATAATAAACAATAAGGCATATAGCCTTTATTATTGGCTTGTCACCATAACAAATTTATGCCCATTGTACTGAGCATACGTTTTCTAGAGTGTAACTAACCAGCATACAGTCATACAAGTACAAATGTATATAAAATGACAGTTGGCAAATCAAAATACTAGCTCTCCTTATGGATCCTAGTGCGGATTATTGTGGTGCATATCTTTTATCGCCACAGTTTTTACGTACAGATAAATAAAACCCTTGCCTAGTGCAGTAATCTGTGAAATTCCATGGAACAAAGTACCTGCCTACAGGCTTCAGCACAGTGTGATAACAATTCATCCTTAAAAGTCAATTCTCTTTAACATATGCCTTTCACAATAAGTAGGTCAGGCCAGCTGGCTTTGTTATGGCATTTCAAAATAAACAGATCATATGTATGAAATCTGGCATGCTTTTCTCAATGAACTAATGTAGCCTTTACTCTTAAACACTGGCTTTACACTTTGATGATCACCAGCCTATTCAAGTGCATATTTAGTGGCAATCATCATGCATACAGTTATAAAATTACAAATATATCGAAAAAATACAGCTTGCAAGACAATATAAAAACCTCTCAACAAGGTCTAATAAGAATAGTCACAGTAAAACCCCACAGGGTTTGCCAGAGTGGGTGACCAATGTCAAATCTCTTGCCCATTACTGTAATCTAAGAGACTTCATGCAACAAAATACCCATCTGTTGGCTTTAATATAGAGGAATAACTATTAACACCTAAATGCTAATTGACTTTAACAGAGGCTTTTCAATCTAAGGAGCTTATTATGATGTTGGGGGGAATCACTTCTGCCCAACATCAACTCGGTCATGGAACCCTTGACACCTGGTCGGCGGTCCGGACTCACTGATCTCAATGCGACTGAACACTGTTCGGTCGCATAGTCCCTTTCCTCAATGGGAGCTTGTGCTACGGCAGTAAAGGAAAGGAAAGGAAAGGGAGGTGCAGTTTTTCCATGCTCCCCATGGCAGGCACTTCAAGGTAGATATCAAGGTCAAGGAGTAAAGGGCAATTACTGTTCTACAGAGAACAGAAGGTCCAGACATGACGTGCCCTGAACGTATATTTAAATAAAGGATTGTCGTGTTGTTCCTAACTCATGGGAGGATTGGTACAGTCAGTGATGTGAATGGATTATGGGAGGGTGGTCAGAGGTTCACCCTGGGAATCCATTGTGTTGGATTTAATGCCCTCACACACCCTTTCAGGTGTCATGCTTCATCATCTGGGCTTTCTCCTCGTTGGGTCGGCGGTGCAATACCCAACGGGCAACACCTCAAAGAGGGGCTCTTTGGCGGAGATCTTTTTCCAACTGCCGTATAGATGAAGTGCGGGTATGGGGCCAGATTCAGATGGTAGACGTGGGTTATGGGTGAGTTTAAAATAAAGCTAGTGGTACCTAGGGTACTTTATTCAGAGGGCCACTGCTTTGATTAAAAAAGAGATTACCCTGGAGGGGAGTGATGGAAAATAATGTTTCCAACTCTGATCCAAAGGTTGTTGTAGTCAGGTCAACATGTTTCACGCTATATGGAATATATCTAGCGATTCTTCAGGACCACAGTTGACTATGTTAGCAAATATCTAAGTGTGAGGGAGACTGTCTACGCTGATTTCTATAAGGTATGGAGTATATATGCTCCTATGGCTACCATAATATGTGTATTCAGGAAGGATTATACTATTATATTACCCTTCTTGCGTTGCGATTGTCAATACCTAGTGTTAAAAACAATCGAACAACGACAGTGTCCAGCGGGTAAAGCTTCAGGGAGATCTTCCACCATAAGGTTGGTATTGTCCTGAGCTGCGTCTCTCACCTACCCATCGCCGCTGGAACCGGGTGGAATACACATATTATGGTAGCCATAGGAGCATATATACTCCATACCTTATAGAAATCAGCGTAGACAGTCTCCCTCACACTTAGATATTTGCTAACATAGTCAACTGTGGTCCTGAAGAATCGCTAGATATATTCCATATAGCGTGAAACATGTTGACCTGACTACAACAACCTTTGGATCGGAGTTGGAAACATTATTTTCCATCACTCCCCTCCAGGGTAATCTCTTTTTTAATCAAAGCAGTGGCCCTCTGAATAAAGTACCCTAGGTACCACTAGCTTTATTTTAAACTCACCCATAACCCACGTCTACCATCTGAATCTGGCCCCATACCCGCACTTCATCTATACGGCAGTTGGAAAAAGATCTCCGCCAAAGAGCCCCTCTTTGAGGTGTTGCCCGTTGGGTATTGCACCGCCGGCCCAACGAGGAGCAAGCCCAGATGATGAAGCATGACAGCTGAAAGGGTGTGTGAGGGCATTAAATCCAACACAATGGATTCCCAGGGTGAACCTCTGACCACCCTCCCATAATCCATTCACATCACTGACTGTACCAATCCTCCCATGAGTTAGGAACAACACGACAATCCTTTATTTAAATAAAGGCACTTCAAGGTGCCTGCCACAAGGTACCGGAATCAACAGTGGGGCACCATACTGGAGGCCGCGCACCAAAGGGGGCCCCCAGACATGCTTTACAACATGGTTACCATAACGGACAGTTGTGGGACACCCCCGCGCCGCACGGCCACCAGCTGCTGCGTGTGCCCCTCTGCCCCGCTGTGCCTGACTGCCTCGCTGCCGGCCTCGCGGCCGCCTTGCGTCTCCCTTTGCGCTCTGCTCCAGCTGTTTTGCCGTAATTTGTGCTTGTTTTGCCGTAATTTGTGCTTGTTTTCTGTGACATTTTATTCTCTGTGCTAACGTTCTTTCTCCTCCTGTTTTCGATCTGTTCCCCCCCCCTCTGTGCCGCTAGTATTATTATTGTTGTCTAC
The DNA here is from genome assembly GCF_964261635.1 of Lissotriton helveticus. NCBI lineage: Eukaryota > Metazoa > Chordata > Amphibia > Caudata > Salamandridae > Lissotriton > Lissotriton helveticus. The sequence goes on from NC_136071.1 coordinate 1,022,877,017, forward strand.
TCAGCTCCTTCCCCTTTTCCCGCCGTCCTCGCCGCTCTCCCTCCCCGCTTCCCGCCACCGCCAGTTGCCCCGCCCCTTTCTCTTTTGTTCCCTCCCTGCTCCTGCCTCCCAGCTGCTCCGCCCACCCGCGCACTTGGCCTTATATGGCGACCGTGCGACGCAGGTGAGTGTGACCCACTTGTGGGACACCCCCGCGCCGCACGGCCACCAGCTGCTGCGTGTGCCCCTCTGCCCCGCTGTGCCTGACTGCCTCGCCGCCGGCCTCGCGGCCGCCTTGCATCTCCCTTTGCGCTCTGCTCCAGCTGTTTTGCCGTAATTTGTGCTTGTTTTGCCGTAATTTGTGCTTGTTTTGCCGTAATTTGTGCTTGTTTTGCCATAAGTTGTGCTTGTTTTGCCGTAATTTGTGCTTGTTTTGCCGTAATTTGTGCTTGTTTTCTGTGACATTTTATTCTCTGTGCTAACGTTCTTTCTCCTCCTGTTTTCGATCTGTTCCCCCCCCCATCTGTGCCGCTAGTATTATTATTGTTGTCTACTCAGCTCCTTCCCCTTTTCCCGCCGTCCTCGCCGCTCTCCCTCCCCGCTTCCCGCCACCGCCAGTTGCCCCGCCCCTTTCTCTTTTGTTCCCTCCCCGCTCCCGCCTCCCAGCTGCTCCGCCCACCCGCGCACTTCGCCTTATATGGCGACCGTGCGAACGCGCAGCGGGCGCGCCGATTGTGCGCCGAAGGCGCGCCAAAGGTAAGCCCGTCTGCGCCCGTCCGCGCCTGGACCGCGCCCAGGGCCAGGACCCCTGGCCCCCACCGACGGAAACCTACCCGACGAACCTACAACGCCGCCGATCTCATCGCACTCAACACCGGCCGCACCCCAGGATGTCATCAAGCCGCCCCGAAACACACCCACGGACCCTTCAGCTGCCACGCCTGCGAGTTCACCTGCATCCGGACTCACCCTGCACCAGCACTCGCCAAGCCTAACATCAGCAGCAACCACCTCAAGTGCTTCCTGCTCAACACCCGCTCCGTCCACAGACACGCCGTAGAACTCTGGAACCTCCTCGACACCACCGCCCCTGACGTTGCCTTCCTCACCGAGACCTGGATGAACGCCTCCTCAGCCCCAGACATCGCCATCGCCATCCCGGAGGGCTACAAGATCATCCGGAGGGACCGCACCGCCAACCAGACGGGAGGAGGCATCGCCATCATCCACAGGGACACCATCCGCATCACGACCAACACCGACGACACCCTAACCACCGCTGAACACCTGCACTTCCAGATCCACACCGACCCGAAGACCACCCTCAGAGGCACCCTGATCTACCGACCCCCGGGACCATGCACACGATTCAGCGAGGACATCACCGACTTCATCAGCCCGCATGCCCTCCCCTCCGCCGACTACATCCTCCTGGGGGACCTCAACTTCCACCTGGAGAACAACAGCGACCGCAACACCACCAGCCTGCTCGACAACCTCGCCAACCTCGGACTCAAGCAACTGGTGACCTCCCCCACCCACCTCGCCGGACACACACTCGACGCCGTCTTCTCACCCAGCAAAGACGTCACCTTCAGCCACGCAACAGGACTCCACTGGACGGACCACAGCTGCGTCCACTTCACCTTCAAAAGAACGACGATCCACCACCACCAGCAACAGGTTGCCCGAAGAAGCTGGAACAAGATCACAGCCGACCAGCTCACCGCTTCCCTGAGCCAGCACCCTCCCGCCAGCTCAGCGAACCCCAGCCAGGCCGCCGACAACCTCACGATGTGGATCAACAACTGCGCAGATGAACTCGCCCCTCTGAGAACCCCACCCAGCGGACCCTGCAGCAGAAAAACACCATGGTTCACCGACGAACTCAAGAGCTCCAAGAAGAACTGTCGAGCCCTCGAGAAAGTCTGGAGAAGGGAACCAACCACGGACAACATGACCACCCTCAAGCACGCCACCCGGAAACACCACCAACTGATCCGCGCCACCAAGAAAAATACATACAAGGACCGGCTGGACAACAACGCACACAACTGCAAGGAACTCTTCAACATCGTGAAAGAGCTCTCCAACCCCAACGCCGGAAACAACGACATCACCCCGTCGCAAGACCTCTGCAACTCCCTCGCGTCCTACTTCCACAACAAGATCGCGGACATACACAACAGCTTCAGCAACCAACCAACGGAAGCCACAACCGCAACAACGCCACCCACCACCACCCTCCGCACCTGGACTTCGATCAGCACCGAAGACACCATCCGCACAATGAACTCCATCCACTCCGGATCTCCGACCGACCCCTGCCCTCACCACGTCTTCAACAAGGCCGACGCTGTCATCGCACCCCACCTGCGGGACATCATCAACACCTCCTTCGACACCGCCACCTTCCCTGAGTGCTGGAAGCACGCCGAACTCAGCGCCATTCTCAAGAAACCCACAGCAGACCCCACCGACCTCAAGAACTACCGTCCCATCTCGCTCCTCCCGTTCCCGGCCAAAGTCATCGAGAAGACCGTCAACAAACAACTGGCTGCCTTCCTCGAGACGAATGGATCCCTCGACCCCTCACAGTCTGGCTTCCGAGCGAACCACAGCACCGAGACCGCCCTCATCGCTGCCACCGATGACATACGAACTCTGATGGACAACGGAGAAACAGCGGCCCTCATCCTCCTGGACCTCTCCGCGGCTTTCGACACTGTCTGCCACCGCACCCTAGTACAGCGCCTCGGCAACATCGGAATCCAGGACAAGGCACTGGAATGGATCACCTCCTTCCTCGACGGAAGAACACAGAGAGTCCGCCTACCACCGTACAAGTCAGAGGCCACCAAAGTCATCTGCGGCGTCCCCCAGGGATCCTCACTGAGCCCCACCCTCTTCAACGTCTACATGAGCCCCCTCGCGGCCATCGCACGCCAACACAACCTCAACATAATCTCCTATGCCGACGACACCCAGCTGATCCTCTCCCTGACCAACGACCCCACCGCCGCCAGAGCCAACCTGCACGAAGGGATGAGAGAGGTAGCCGAATGGATGACGACCAGCCGCCTGAAACTGAACTCAGACAAGACGGAGGTCCTCATCCTGGGCTCCTCGCCCTCCGCCTGGGACGACTCCTGGTGGCCCCCCGCCCTGGGCACCGCACCCAAACCAACGGACCACGCACGCAACCTGGGCTTCATCCTGGACTCCTCCCTCTCCATGACCAGACAAGTCAACGCCGTCTCCTCGTCATGCTTCAACATCCTGCGCATGCTACGGAAGATCTTCCGGTGGATCCCCACCGAGACGAGGAAGACAGTCACCCAGGCCCTCGTCACCAGCCGACTGGACTACGGCAACGCCCTCTACGCCGGAACCACCGCCAAGCTCCAGAAGAGACTCCAGCGGATCCAGAACGCCGCGGCCAGACTCATCCTCGACATCCCCCGACGCAGCCACATCTCCGGACACCTGAGAGACCTGCACTGGCTCCCGGTCAACAAGAGAATCACCTTCCGCCTCCTCACCCACGCGCACAAAGCCCTACACGACCAAGGCCCGAGCTACCTCAACAACCGGATCAACTTCTACACTCCCACGCGCCTCCTCAGATCAACCAGCCACGCCCTCGCCGCCGTCCCCCGCATCCGAAGAGCGACAACAGGAGGAAGGTCCTTCTCCTACCTGGCTGCCAAGACCTGGAACTCACTCCCGTCCGACCTGCGCCTGACCCAAGACCACCTCTCCTTCAGGAAGAAGCTCAAGACCTGGCTGTTCGAGCAGTAACGGCACCCCCCCCTTCCCAGCGCCTTGAGACCCTACGGGTGAGTAGTGCGCTCTATAAATGACTTGATTGATTGATTGATTGACAGTCCGGCATGGAAACCATGTCTGAAACTGTAATCTTAATCTCCAGGGCGAAAACACCCGCCCTTGAGATTACTTGCCGGCTTTTGACTGACAGACAAGCTCTCCAAGCCCGTCAGAAGCCAGCCTGAATGACCGGCCAGTTTCCAACAAAATGAGGCAGTCAGAAAGTAAACCGACCGGCCCGTTACGATGTGGCAGTAAGGCTCCAACCACACGTCTAAAATAAGGGACAGGACATATAGATTAAGGGTAAACACAACGTAAATAGTGTCTGAAGTGTGTTGAACCAAAAGTATATGGTCCGGTGCTCCAATGTGTGTAACTGGACTACCTGCTTAGTAGTAGTGCAAAGTTTCTGATATTTTCTTTTTTCCTTTTATTAGCCTGGGATCTTTATGGGTTCTGGTTGAATTCAGCTGTGAAGTGACTAATGCTTTCCTTGTAGAAAAACTCATAAACTTCCGGGTGTTGGGTGAGCCCTAAATAAGATCCACAAACTGCATTTTGGAGTACATAAACTAGTACTACATTAATACTACTCACTACAAAATGGACTGCCCAACCTATGAGTCAAAGGGCCTGATTACGAGTTTGGCGGTCCATGGGACCGCCAGACCAGTGGTGGAGTTGATGTGGCGGTGGCGTTCATGGACCGCAGCACCAGTGGTCCAACTGCCGCATTACGAGTGCAGCAGTCGGGCCATAAGAGGACCGCCGCAACTGCCGGGGATCTGTGCTCCCCGGCAGTGGTGTGGCAGTCCAGATGCTGCAATATGCATATTAAGAGTTTTCTCCCTGCCTCACTTTTTACGGCAATAAGCTTGCCGTAAAAAGTGAGGTGGGGAGGAAACCTAACCTTGTGCCTCTGGACTAGGGGACACATGCAGGGGTCACATGTTGTGCCCCCCTCTGTGCATGAACCTTCTGTTCCTGCATGGCATGGATTTAACAGTCCATGCCATGCAGGAACAGCCTTTGAAGTTTCCATTGTGGTGCCTTTTTGCAGCTGTGGGAATGGCAAAGGACCTCCTGACAGACTACAAAAGTACTTTAATCCGGTGGGCAGGCGATGGTGAGCTTTGGCGGTCCAGGAGTGGGGCGGTGGCATGGTGACCCCCTCCCATACCACCAAAGTAGTAATCAGGCACTAACTCTCCAACTCCACCTTTCCTATCTCTTCTATGGGAAATCAGCACACACATAAGTTTACTACTGAGGGCCTCATTACGATGTAGGTTGGAAAGCACTACGACCGACTCCTTGTCCGATTACAATGGTTACGAACACCGTTTGGTCAGGCTCCCATTGACCTTAATGGGAGCCTGTGTTCCGACCGATAACACAGGCTTCCATTGAAAAAAGGGGAGGCTGCGGAAAACCTTGCACCCTTATGCAGGCACCCCGTGGTGCCTGCCACACTGTGCATGGTTGCAATGAGGGGACCCATGGGTACCCCTGCGGACCCCAACCAAAGGCCTTCGGGTGAAGTGGGGCCTGCTACAGCCCCCCATAGTCAGTTTCCGACAGCTGTTCCATGTCAGACACGCCGATTCGGAAAGGCTGGCCGAATCTGACATCGTAATACATCGGTCGGAAATGCAGTCCATAGAGCTGCACTATTTAGCTCCGACCAACTTGGATTCTCCAAATGCTGACCGGAACCAATTTGGAATGAGCAAACGGTTACCTTCCATCGTAATCAGTCAGCAGAAATATTTCCAGGCCAGTCGGAAACATGGGTTCCAACATGGGTTAGGGAAATTCAAATGCCATTTGGAGTCTTTCCAACTGACATCGTAATGAGGGCCTGAGTAGTAAATGTTGAAGAGATGGGGCAGTGTCTGGAAAAGGGGGGTGCTTGCTACTAAAAAGGGGGGCTTTGCGGAGGAGTAAGGAGTGGCTGAGGAAGATTTAGGGAGGTGTTTGGAGGGAGACATGCACCCACCCACAAAGAGTAAGCTCATTGCTATTCAAAAACTGGACTTCTAAAGTTACAAGCACCAAAAAGATCCCAAAACAGGGGGCACTTCAGCTCTAAGCTGCAGCATGTCCAGGACCACATATGGCCAACCGCTGGTACTATAACACCCTTCAATAGAAAATTGTTGAAGTAAGGACTTTAAAAAAATCCCCTTAAAATAATGTAAAATTACATTATATATTTCAGAAATATAACTATAAATACAACATATTTATTTTAATTTAAATTATTTTAATAACCTTTTTTAATATAAAAATGAATGGTACATTACTTTTAATTAAAATATATTATTATGACTTTTAAATAATTGAACACATCGCATTTAATCATTTTAAATGATTACATTTTAAATTAAAATTGCCAAAAAATGCTGTTTTGGAAAACATTTTGGGAAACAGACTTTGACTTTAAGCCTCAACCTGCTTTCAAGAAAACCTCTGCAACCTACATCAGGCGCACTCAGCATTTACCTTGTTGAACATTAAATAATACCTTCACCCTGTTAGACCTGTCAGCCTCAGGGTGGCCTTCCCCCATCCTTATTGCCTAAATATCTCAATTTGTTTGCTGAAGTTGGTTTTTGTTGGCCTTAGAACTCTGTGCACATTACCACTGCTAACCAGTGCTAAACTGCATGTGCTCACTCCCTTAAACATAGTTAAATTATTTTACACCTGGTTGGCATATTTAATTTACTTATAAGTCTCTTTTAAGGTGGTATACCACATACGTAGGACGTGTAAATTAAATACTACTAGTGGGTCTGCAGAACACATTGTACCACTCATTTAAGTACCCCCTTAAAACATGCCCCAGGTCTGCCACTGCAGCCTGAATGCAGTTTTAAACTGCCAATTGGACTTGCCAATATAAGCCCTGTTCAAAGCCTTAACCTCCCTTTTTATTGCATATAAGTCACCCTAAGGTAAATCCTAGGTAGCTCATAGGACATTCAAATAGAAGGTTGAACCTGTAATTTTAAGTTTTACATGTCCTGGTAGTGAAAAACTCCTAAATTCATTTTTCACTACTGTGAGGCCTATCTGTCCCATAAGATAACATTGGGTTGCCGTATTATATTTTAAAAGTGCTAACATTTGATTGAGGACAGATAAGCCTTTCATGTTTGGTGTCTATGAAATAGTAATGAAAAATCCTCTTTAATGGTAAAGTCAGATTTTTATTTATGATTTCGAAGTTGCCACTTTTATAAAGTTGGCTTTTTCATGCCCTTAGCCATTTTGTGACTGCAGTCTCCCCTGGATCACATAACTGAGTGTAACTGACTGTTAGACTTTGTCAATACCTCACAGACAGTCACGCAATAAGGGTATGGCAGGCAGAGCTGGGCACAACCCCACTTGCAAAAGAATAGGCAGTGCTCTGCCTTCACACAAAGGGCTTATCCCCTTCACACTATCACTGCAGCCAGAATTGAGTCAGGGCAAGGGAGTCAGGAAATTCTAAGCACTTCAAAGAGAAACCTCTAGAAACTGCTACCAACTTTAAAGGAGTCATTCCACAGGTTCACTTTCTGGACATGCAGAAGGACTCCAAGAAGACTGTCCGCTGCTGTGCCCTAGTGTGCACTCTGCAAGTCTGCTGTGTTGTACCTGAAAGGACTGCGTTGCTGCCTGGAGCCTGCCATCGACCCTCAGAGGCCAGGTATGCTGTTTGAGCCCTGCATTTTTTTACCTGAACTCAGGACTCCCAGAGTCTTAACAACACATGGATAGTAAACTTATACTTGATAAAGTTAAATTAGATGCATTATATTTCATTTAATAAGTATTGATGATCCTGTTTTTGGTCAGATATATCATCTGAAATCATTAATCTTGGTAACATCCTTGTCATAGTTAGAGGTAGTTTTAGTTTGATCCGATATTGTTTAATAAACAGGATGCCTTACTTTAAGTCTAGTCCCTCAAAATATTTTACACTTTTTAACCCCTTTTCAAAAATACTAAATTATTTGACCACTACCAACGAATTCACTTTCTGCTCAAATTCACATTCCACATATTCTGTAACTGACTATTTACATTCATCAAGAAATGTATGCCATTTGGTTTCCAAGTCTTAGACTGAGCAACTTAATATATCTGATTAAGCTTTAATCGGCATGTTTGTTAAGACTGAGGATTGAACTGTGATATTGTTCTTAATTATCACAATTGAGACTATATTTATCTGTTTACATATATACTACATACAAGATGTTAAATCATATTCAGCAGCTTGCATAAAAAAGAGCCATCCAAAAATAATTGGGACACAATGAAAGCATTTCTAAGGGAAACAACTATATCCATAATTGCGCACGAAAATATAATATGTCAGTAATATCTCTTTGCTAGAACTTTAAATTGGAAATTCTCTTTATTACCTTCCATGATAATAACATTAATTTAATTGAAAGAGCTTGTAATATGAATTTGATATTCTATTTAGGAAAACAGCAGGTATATCGAATTTTCAAATGACAAAGCCTTTTGTTAATAATAAAAAATCTTGTATGATGCTATCGCAAAACTTATGCATAAATACGACAAACATTTATAGAAGTGCATCTTTTTCATGCAATATACCTACATTATTGCAAAAGACTCTTTGTTACCTTTATTTGTGGATTTCCAACAAAAGAATTCCATTGATGGTTAATTACTGAAACTCTAATTATTATTTAATAATAAATAGATACATATAATTCACTAGTCTCTAACTAGAAATATGTTTCTTTAATTAATCATGACTGTAGAATTTACACAAAAAGTTAGCAAACAGATTGCCATAATATATTACTTCAATTATAAATCCTGACCATGGAGGTTTCACAAAGAAGAGATTTTCTACAGATAATTTACTAATTTGCTATGTTTTTGGTGTACTAATTCAGTTTCTTCTTCTCATGTTCTTTTGGTCATAGATGCTGAAAAATCTCTTGATGTAGTTATATGGTGATTTCTTTTCAAATAGATGCATTTTTACAAATATGGCTAATGCCTTATGTTTTAAACCTGTGGCCAAAATATATGTCAGTGAGATAATAATATAGTCAAGTTTGCCCCGTATTACAATTTCTCTTTTTATCAGCCATTGCATATTTTTTATGTTCTCTTTGGAACAGTGATCTTATTAATGGCATTATCATTAACTATACAGATTTGCATATTGAGTACCCACCTATTACTACATGGGTTTTCCTTAATATAATTGATGGATATGTTTTTGTACTTGGATACTCATTAAATAAGTAAGCTTGATTTTTTTGTTGTAACGTTAACTGTATCCCAACATAATCCAACATACAAGTATTATGTAGTGTAGGAAAACACAATTTTGGGGTATTTTTTGAAACACTACTAACAATACTATTGACCTAAATTGTAATATAATAAGAAGGTGATAACTCCTGTGCTCCTTCGGTGGCTGGACTATATGTAAGTCAACTTGAAGAAAATTGGGTACTCAACACTACCAATCCTTTCGTTTCCAGTATCAAATACTGGAAACGATATATTGATGATGTCCTTCTGATTTGGGATATTAAAGAAGACCTGATAAAATTCATGGAATGGTTAAATGCAAGAGATCGTTGGCTTAAATTCACGTTTGCCACCAGTAACCAAAGCATAGCATTCCTGGATCTAACAATCTTTCATGAGAATGGGAAGCTGGAGACAAAAACTTTCACAAAACCGACAGCAAAAAACAGCTTGCTCTCGTACTGTAGCTACCACCCACGGCCACTACGGGACAATCTCCCCTTCAGTCAATACCTACGCCACAAACGTAATTGCAGCAAGGACAGCGATTATCAGATACAAGCAATGGAATTAAGCCAAAAATTAAAACAAAGGGATTACACACAATCAGTGATCAAAAAGTGCATGAAAAGGGCTAAACATCAGCCACGCGAATGCCTTTTACAAACGAGTGAGAAGGAACCAGTAAAAGATTTGGTGACCTGCGTAACCACTTACTGTCCAGCTACCTATGATGTACAAAAAATAATAAGAAACAACTGGCAGATAATCACCTCCGGGCAATTTGACTGGCCAAAGCCAAGATTTGCAAATAAGAGAACTAAAAACATAAAAGACGTCCTGGTCCACACAAGACCTAGAAAGAAAAAAACACCCACTGTCATAAGAGATGCCAGGATGCAACCTATTGTTGGACATTACCCATGTGGCACTTGTGGTGTATGTAAATTCATAAAACCAACTAAAACTCTTCAACTTACAGACACTTTCAATTGGACCCAAAAACAGCATACCAACTGTAACTCGTCTCATCTCATCTACATGGTCACTTGTCCCTGTAAACGCCAATATATAGGCATGACCTGTAGGAAAATTAAGTTACGAATTGGAGAACACCGGAGTAACGTGAGACGGAAGAAAAACAACATGAAACTCTGCACACATTTTGTGGAGGCGGGACATACCTGTGACGATTTGAGCTGGACAGTACTTGAAATGTTGCAAGACAAGAACAACAATGCTGAACAAGTTCTGTTTGAAAGGGAACAAAGGTGGGTGGACCGTTTGGGCACCCACCTATCAGGGATGAACGATAACATTCCGTGGAGTCAGTTTTATTGACATCCCCTTGAGAAACAATAAAAATAATTAACTCTGTGTAGTGGAGTGCAGAAAATACAAATCTGTTGGACCCCCGTTTTGTCAAAAAACGCGGTTTGTGCTCTTTACTGCCCTATTTTGACAATCAAAATATTTATTAATATTTTTCAAAAAAACGAACACATCATGTCCAAAAACTTGTTGAATTGAATCCTCCGCGTAACATTCAGAGGCGGAATCCATCTTGAAGGTACTAAGGTCATACTTTGGAGTCCGTCTTCTGTTTTGTGACCTTGTCGTCATAAGGCCAGGAAGCAGAGCCCCGCCTGTAACCAGGGGCAGAGTCAGCACAGGGACCTGAACGCGGTCCACGTGGGTAAGAATCATTGCCATAGATGACAGCACACGGGTAAGAACTCCAGCTTATGATATTCTAACTTGTGGTAATATTCCTTTAGCAAAGACCACGCCTAGCGACTCTCACACCCCTGTTGAAGTTTTCTAAAGAACCTATTAAGGTACCGCTCTAACTTTTATTGCGCGCTTTCACTGCCAGATAATAGAACGCGTAAATGCCATTGCGCGCTACTCCAACAAGATATGTCATAAACCCCCAATACTTGACCATATAAGCAGCGTGCTCTCCGCATACACTGTGAAAACCTGTCATAGATATATGGTAATCTAGTTACCCGATTACATATATATATCGACAATTCTTAACTGACAGTGTTATCCCCTTTCCATTAAAAAATATTTGGAGATACACTGCCTTTTATAATAATTTACCCTCCCTGTTATTCCTGGACACTTCTACCTGGACCAGAGGTAGCCTCGGGTGAGGCAGGCATACCACACGCTCCTTGACTACCCTATGAATATGCCATGACACCTGACGGGGCGGATAAAAGATACACCGCATCGATAAAATCAGGTTGCCTATGAGGGTTGTCAAGTTTGAACCAATGGTTCAGTAGACACTAGTGTCCATTCCCTTTTGATTAACTCCGGATTTAACCAGGGGAACTGAATGGACCGGAAATCCTCCCCACTCAATTTTGATAGAAAAAAGATAACTCCAAAGAGCTTATATTTTTTGTCTATGTTACCATAACAGTAACCTTCTACATTTTATACAAATATAGGTTATATTAAAATTTGTTTTGAACCAGAAACCTCCTAGAATCCATTATTATAAACTGAATGCTAACAAGCAAAATGGTGAATTATGTTTTCCTCACTTTCATAAATACCACTCGCATTTTTAATAGACAAGGTTCACCATGGTTCCAAATTAAGGGCCCTGCAAACTTTGGGGCCGATTAGGATGGCGGTGAATCCGCACCCTCCGGGCCGGCGGAAGCCATCGCCGGCCTGGAGAATGCGGATTCACCGCCGCAGCCACAGAAAACACCCACCGCCAGATTAGGATGGCGGTGGGATTGCGGTGAGACCAGCGGCGGATGGCAGGTCCGTCTGCCGCTGATCCGCGGGGTGTGGAGGGCTATTTGGTGGCAGTGTCTACAAGACACCGTCAGCCAAATTACCATGTGCATTGAAACATGCTTTTCCACGGCGGCTTTTCTGCCGTGGAAAAGCATGTGGTCTTTGGTGTTTGGGGGCCCGTTGCGGGCCCCCAGGGTGTCGGGGGTGGGGGGTGCACATGGGGGGTACCTATGGTACCCCACAGCATTTACATGCACAAAGCGGCAGGCACCGCGTGGTGCCTACCGCTTTGTGCATGTAAATGTAAAACATGCATTTTTAACCTTGCGGCGGGTGCTGCTTCAAGCAGCACCCGTCGCAAGGTTAAAGATACGGGATGTGACCGCCAAGTGGCAGTCACATCCTAATTGCACCGGAAGGACCGCCGCTGCCCCTGCGGACGGTCCCTCCACCTCGGGAGTGGCGGATGGACGCAGGTCCGTCCGCCATCCTAATAGGCTCCTTTATTATGAGAAATTGTGATTATTAGAAAATAATTTTGTTAATGATTTCATTTGCCATTAATAAGATATATTTACAATATTAACATTGGAAAAATAATCTCTAATCATTAGGACAACCAAAGCCTCCTTATTGAAGCTTTACTAATATTTATTAATAATGGCTTTAAAAATCTGTCTTTGGTTTGTTATCTTATCACAATAAAAAATAATATGACATTGTGAACAATTGTTTGGATTATGGAATTGTCTCTTAAATCATACGTCAAGGTAAATTTCTTATACTTTTTGTGGTTTTGCAGAAGCAATTTACTTTGCATCTCTATGACTTTCATAAATATGACACTGTTATTGAACTCATTTCTTAACACATTTGCTAATTTTCTAACTATTTCAAAATTCTCCCAAAAGGAATTATGGTTATATTTTACCTCTTGTTAGGGTCACATTAAAAAAATTAACTAAACATTTTTCCTTGCTTAATACTGGATATATACATTTTAGAATAACATACAATTTATATGCAACGAACACTTGAAAAAAATATTATTGAGCAATTTTTCAGGTTGTTTGGTTGTTTGCTTTATTTATTTATTTGTTTATTTTTTTTTTTCCCAACGAAATTTTTATTATTCAATTGAGTTAAGCAGAGCAAAAGATGTGGTTCCCCACAATCAGGAGAGCACCACCAAACATTGTAGCACAGTTTACATTGTCATAACAAAACCAAGTAAGAGTAGAATAAGCCAAAGTAGGTAGCCCCCTCCCCTACCCCTGTCCCCCCCAACAACTCCCAATGCCCAACTTCCCCACTACCCGCCCCTTATCCCTCCCTAACCCCATGCACGTGCAGTAGAAACGCAATTGTTATCGGTCGTAAGGTATGACACAGTAAATAGGCCCTCCAGGTACCTCTGCCTATAGCTCTTCCTCATGCGCTACAGGGGGATCTAGAGGCAATTCCCTATAATCCGCCCACCTCTTCCAGATCTTAAAGTGTTTACGGGGGCAGCCTCTCTCCTCAAACACAGGTCGCTCCAGTCCCATGTAATAATCCAGGCCGGCCTTCCATGCACACAGGGGGGGGCTCGGACTCCCTTCCACGCTCTGGCTAGGTCTCGCTTGGCCACCACCAGTCCCAGGAGCAATAGGTGGCGCTTGTATATGTTCCCACCGACTCCTTCAAGTATGTGGAGTAAACCTAAACGGTATTTATTTGTTTATTTATTTATTTATTTATTTATTTATTTATTTATTTATTTGTGTCCATTATTTCTTTGCAGACTTCATAAACCCAATTTAAGAATTTGGCATTGCAAATTTGCATCTGTTTCCTAAAAGCTTTTTTTTTCATGATATTTGACTTTTGAATTAAAGATTGGAAGATAGTTTGAAGATTTCTGACCCAATGTCTTATAATATGCTCATCTCTAAATCATATGAATAATAATAATAATAATAATAATTATTATTATTATTGTTGTTATTATTATTATTATTATTATTATTCAGAAAGGTTCTAACTTACCTTTTACTGGGTTGTCTAAACTTTCCATCTAATATTTTCAAACCATTTAGATATACAAAGAATTTATGGCACGTTGACACAATATGTTCTAGTTGCTCCCTGTTCATAAGATGCCCATTTGCATACAATTAAACATGGGTCTGGGAGACAATTACACAATGTTGAAGGTGCTTAAACTCATACCATGGACATGAATTTCTTTGGGTCATACATTCAAGAATAAAATATAAAGAAAACCATGGAATTACAGGAGCAGTTCGATTTCTTTCTCACTACCAACCTAAATCAGGGTGAAATTTCGAATGAGTTCCAGATGGATCTTCATCCTTGAGTCAGCAATGAGGACTGCTAAGTCCAGCAGCAGTGTTATGGTTAAGGTTTGGCATTTGATGTGCAGTCATCATCAGACCTTGTAAGGGAACAGACAATCTCCAAATGAATGCTAAGCAATCTATACAAGTGGGGCTTATTCTGCGCAGTGAAATAGCTAAAGGTTTCTAAAACTCAGATGACTGACAAACATTTCCACACAAAAATGTAACTGCCATAATATAGACCCCAGAAAGGAGCTGATAATACTGAATTTACCTGACTGAAAAGCTGCTTGCGGTGCATGGAGCAGACTTGACTTTTACATTATTAATGATGAGTAGAAGATTAATTTCAGAAACTGAAAAAGGAAACAAACCACCATGCTCTGGAGACTTATGATGTAGTGAGTTGTCTCAATTTTCAACTCTTGAAACATTATATGCCAATGAACAAGATAGAAGAAGGTGAGGAAATCTGGAGCGAATTTCTGGTGCTATGTGCATGACTGCTTATTCTTAGGTTGCATGTTTTTCTCCAACATTGTGACTTTGTGTCATAGTGTTTTGTTCATCACACAGACAGGTCCTATGTATTGAATAATGTCATTATATACTTCAATTATATTATTTATTTATGTATTTATTTGTTTAATATTGTCATTCCCTGCCCTCATTTGCCTTCTAAAGAGTATTAGTACTCATAAAAATATATGTCTTGTTTATTTCAAAATGAGTATTATATTTGGTCTTTTAAGTATTCTTCATAAACTGAATTTTTTGTTTTCTGATGGTATTTTTATCTCCCTACAAATACAGTTTGTCAGCAGCTTTGGTAAGAAGAGATGCAGAAATTTGAGCTACAAAAGACTCCAAGGGCCTTCAAGTAATTAAAAGTCAAGGGGCATAATGGGTTAGCAATAGTAATGAAATATTTTGGGAGCCCCTTTTGGTGGTGGCCATTTAAGTCCTGATCTGCACCTGGGTGTTTGGCATTGGCCTGCTAAATAAATCATCCCACGTGGTTGCTGCATAAGACAACACTCTGCATCAATCATAACACTTAATAACTTTGTTGGCACAGTTGACTTATCAGTGTTCTCACTACTGGCACGGAATGTAAAACTATTGTCACGATATGCACACAATATTCATCTATATCTTCTAACACAGTTTTAACAATATGGGTGGGCAGAACTTGCAGAGTTTCACTCTGTGGAGTTCTGCTAGGTTACATAAAAGGTCTGCAAGATTCCACTGAGTTCAGCGAGCAGGCGGAGTCGGCTTGTTACACTGATTTTTTGCGCCGGGCGCTTATTCTGCTCTGCAAAATCAGTGTATATGACACCATGCAGTGCACCAGAGGGTGCTGCTTCTTTCCTGCCGCTCAAGTGTATCTCTTACTCAAGAGACAGCTTTCTCACTGCGAGCAGCAGGTTTCTTACCATGAACGGTCTCAACTGCCCACAACCACGCGCATTGAGAAAATCTCATCAGGTGCTTCTTTAGTGCCCGAAAATTGAGCTTGGGATTTTAATTCTCACTCGCGCTCACCAACTTAATGTTGATGAGCTGCACATGAGAAAAAAATCCATAACGCAGAGGTTGGTGGAGGTTTGCCAGCGTAACGGTACAAGCATAACGTCGAGTGGGCAAAACTCTGTGACCTCCGCCAGAGGAGCGGGATTTATCGCCAACCCCTGGTTAACAAGCTGCTAAAATGGAGCTGGGGCTTTCATTAATATAAGGGCCATGATATGAACTGGTAAGACCAATCAATCGTGAACAAAGTTCATACTGCCAAAGAAAACATCTAGTACCCACATGTAAAGTTAAAGGTACTGAAAGAACTGCTGGCACCTATTTTGTCTATGTGTTGGTTTAAAGAGTGTGCTTCTGTTGTGATGATAGCACTGTCACCCCCATAAGCCACACTTAAGTATTAATGGTTCGCACATTATGAATGAACAATGGATTCTGAGTTTCCTATGGGTGGTCAAGGACAGCATTGTG
Organism: Lissotriton helveticus; assembly: GCF_964261635.1. Lineage (NCBI taxonomy): Eukaryota > Metazoa > Chordata > Amphibia > Caudata > Salamandridae > Lissotriton > Lissotriton helveticus. The sequence goes on from NC_136071.1 coordinate 1,022,893,246, forward strand.
GCCTCTTCATCTTTGGTGCTAGCACCCACCCGCTGTAATGTTGTTTCCCCCAGTGTTTATCCCATGAGCACACCCGTATGCAAATCCTGAAGACAGAGAAACAAGGGAGAGTTCTGATGGACTAACTGCCAGCACCCTATGTAATCTGCCTAAATAACGTTCTAGCAATACTAATGCTTCTTCAAACTTGTACTTGATTGACATTTGGTATTACAGATCTTTGTCTGCCACTATAGTCAGTCATCCTCTGCCTAACGCATATTTCTTGATAGCGGTTGTTTGGGCCCTGATGTTATTTTCCTAGTAATAGTTGACCTAAATAAGCACCACCATTATGAACCCCAATGCTTTATTCAAAATGGCTCACATTTACCACCTTTTGGGGTAAAACTGTGCATGCATAAAGGAAGAATAAAAATAGCATCACACTTCCTCAACAGTGATGCTTAGGGCCTGAGGTTTTCCAATATTTACTGACCCCCCATGTTGAACATTGAGCTTAAGGTGATATGTGACATAGGTTACTTCATACCTACCCTTATTTCCCCATCAAATAGAGAGACACCCCTTTGCCAGAAGAAACTTCTCCAGATATGCAGTGTTAAATGTTCAGGCCGACTGCAATGGTCGCAGGTTGGATATTGTCCCAGATTAGTTCTGCTGAATCTTTACCGTCTCAAGTTTTGTGCCAAGAGTCTTGCTTGTTTGGAGAGGATCATGGGGAGCAAGGATAGCATGGTGCGAAGAGCAGTCTGGGTGTTGCAGATGGGTGGGCTAGAACTCTGTGTCGGTGGTCGCCCGCAGGCTGTCGGTGCTGCTGTGCAAAGAGACAAGCTAGCGGTACTCGAACTGGTTTCGTTTTGAGTGGCACATTTCTGGTTGGAATGGGCCCATTCTCGCTCATGAAGAGCCCAAAAGCTTGACTGCAAGAGCTCCTGAGCCACACAAAGGGTCCTGGACCTGAGAGGCACCGCTTGGGAGTCAGGAACACGCTGCAGCTGGGTGTAAAAGCTTGTTGGGAAGCCTTATGTCCCTGATGCTCAGCTTAGACTAGCCACTTGAGTCACTCTGTGGTCCTGGGTTCAAGATGAATTTGCAAATCCAATTCTTCTTTCCCATGCAAGAAGGCAGCAGGTCCTTCAGAGCAGCAGTGCAGCTGAGTGGCAGTCCTGGTAGCAGCACTGCAATCCTTCTTCCTGGCAGAGTATCCACAGGTCCAGAAATGTCCTTAAGAGTTGGTGTCTGAGGTCCTTCTTTTATACCCTGGTGCCTTTGGTTATGGAAAGCGGGACAAGCTTCTAGACAGTGGATTTGAAGTGCATGGATTAGCCTGACTCCCCTGCCCTGGCTGAAGTCAAATGCAGGGTTGTTTGGCCCTTTGTGTGAAGGTAGAACACAGGCTATTGAGGAGTAAGTGGGGCTGTGCTCAGATCTGCCCCCCCCAACCTGCCAGCAGATGACTTACTCAGGCACACCTAATTCCTCTATTGTGTGACTGTCTGGGAGGAATTACCAAAGTCTAACTGTCAGCTACACCCAGTTGTGTGGCCCACGACAGGCTACATGCACAAAATGGCGAAGGACTGGTAAATGCCAACATCCTAAAAAGGGCATAGTAAAAATGTCAATAAAAATCTGACTTTATCATTAATGAGGGTTTATTATTATAATTTCATAGAAACCTACCATGATATAGCCACCAGCTCACAACTGTGAATTACAGCTTATTAAATGTAATATGGAATCCCTAATGTGAGCCTATGGAAGGGGCTGGCCTCACAGTAGAGAAAAACTATCAGGCGGCGGTTTCTTGCCGAGGACATCGGGGCTCCACCCCCTTTACTTTCACCCAAATTACCAAATTACCAAAATAAAATCAAACTGTTTACGTTTTTAAATCAATGCATCAAATACACACAATCATTATTTCTTCCTGCTGGGGCTACTGCACTCAGCCACTCACGGTGCAATGTAATTTCAAATGCTAAGTGACACTTAAAACCTGCTGCCCCAACGTCTGCACTATTTGACGGGCTGACGATCTCACAGCCCTGAGACCTGCGAGGTCATCAGCTCGGCAAAGGCATAGCCTAGAGGATCAGTTTCTGCCCCTTATGATGTGGGGGTAAAGTTAGCCCGGGGTGCTTCAGACTGAAGCCCTATAGGGATGGGGCTTCATGTCAATCAGGGAATGTAGAGCATTTCACCACCCCCTTTCTCAACTCACCCTGTCACAAGTTGGGATAGGGAGGGGTAGAGTTTGCAGGCGGGAAGCTGAGAAATTGATTCTGAGCAGTTTGTCATCAGGTCTTTTGAGAACACACTGCGTAGACTTGAGGTGTCAGCTACCAGAGCTGCCATTTATCATGGACGCCATAAGCGCCGGTACATTGCGTGTGTGTGTTTCGCTCACTGTCTGGTTGCCAGGAGTTGACTTGTGGATTTAGTGATGGTCTGGAGCCTCACAGCCCCCAATCCTGTGGCCCACCAGGTGAAAAGGTTTTGCGTAACACTGGCATAACACCTGCATAACATCGTTCCCTTGGTTTAAAAGTTCTGTCCCCTCAGTGTCTAACACCCTTCCAGTCTGCACAGCAATGTGGCTCAATCTCCCTTAAACGTAGTTTGTTTTAAAAAGCTAGAAATAGTCACGCCCATGCATCAACTGGCTATCTCTGTCGTCTTTCTGTAATGTCGTTATCTGCAGCAGATGCAGAATCACTGGAATACACCACAGTGGCTGGCTGCTTCATGTACGTCAAAGCAAAGAGGCCATGGTCCAGGGCACGTGGACAAATAGCTTATCTAGAGCAGGGCTGATGGGACAATTGTTGAGTGGTAGTGAAAGAAAAGCACACCGATCTTTTAAGCTTACGCTGCACTCAGGCCACTTCACACAAGTGCAAACATTGCTCTACATTATTCACTATTCACATGTAATAAATAATAATGTCATCAACGGACATTGGAGAGTCAGCTAAATACTGTTTCCTGGTACACAAACCCTGACTTCTGAGTGACTTAAATTGGCCAACATATTTTGCATGCCACTACTAGGAGACCATGAGTTAAGCAACTCAAATGTTCACGTTTCATCATGGACACCACGGTATTGTATATGTGAAAATGTTTGTGTGGGCAGGGGAAATAATGTGAAGAAGCTCAGTGGCTTGCACAGTATCGCATGTTTTGATCAAAGGAAGAACTGTAATTTGGACCGGTATCGTCTGGTTCCATGGGCTTTAAATGACCACTAGGTCAGATTTCCATGACCGCTCCTCCAAGAAGAGAGCCATTCCAGACAACCTAACATCAGTAAGGGGCTTCCTTAAGGTTACATCTATCGCTAAAAAAGAAAACTTTTAGATCACCAATTGTGTGGGACTGGGAAAAAGAAATAAGGGTAGATTTTAGCCTCCCAGAGAGCAATGTGACAAAAGAGCAAGGAACGGTTGTATGCACTAGTGCCATCCCCTGGAATTCTGCCCAGTTACATTGGTCCTGCCCTGATCTGTCTCGCCTCAGGGCTTGTAGCTCCTGCTCAAATCAATCTGAATGGGATACTTTCACAAACCCTAACCACAAGCTTGCCTCCATTATCAACAACAAACCTCTGTGCCTAAGTCACCGTAATGGTATTCTTACACAGATTCCTTATTTTAGTAGCCTGTCGGTGAGTTCATGTAAATTCAAAGGGGTTTCTTTGTCAATTTATCAAGGGCTGTCAGACTTATGGAGATCCGTTTATAGGAAGGGATGATTGGCTGTATTCAGGTTGGAAATCTCAGGACCCAAAAGGAACAGACACCAATGCAGCAGGTTGGCCTCTGAATTTTACATGTTGCTCTATAAACACAAATCTCTCCCCATCACTTACGTGAACTGAGAAGGCTATTCAGGCTGCAACAAGTGCATTTACTTCTAGTACAACCGTTGGAACAAAAGAAAATGTAAACCATTGCTTCTTTATCAGGCCAGAGCATTATGCCCGGCTTACGCAACCCTCTTTTTCTTTTCAAGTCCAAAGAGACAACTAGTTGCTTCTTTTATCCAACCTCATTACATTTTGTATTTGCTTCTGTCTAACTGCTAGAAGTATGTCATCTAAGCGCTTACTGTATCATGCCTGGACTATGGTAAATCTGCTTAGGTGGTGCACCTCTGAAGTGCTGCCTGTGACCAGCCTCCCCCAAGGCGAAGCCCAGCCACACGATTCTCAAACGTTGCCAGCCGCCACTGCTACCTGGACATGTAAAACTTAAGAGTACCTGTTCAACCTTTTAATTGCATAGCACCCTGCCTATGAGCTACCTAGGACCTACCTTAGGGGTGACTTGTATGTAAAAAAAGGAGAGTTTACGGCTTGGCAAGGGGGCCTTAATGCCAAGTTGACATGCACTGCAAAATGTCCCTCCCACCTCGGAAGCGCAGCGGGCGAGCGCAGCGGGTGCGACGATGGCGCGCCGGAGTTGCGCCAGAGGTAAGCCCATCTGCGCACGTCCGCGCTAGGCAGAGGTCAGATCCCAGCACTCTGGGAGACAGCCACCAGCTTCCCCTCGCCTACTCTAAAGAAGCTTTGCTTCTCATAGGCAAAAACACAGCTCCATCCTGCTCTCATTACATCCCAGTTGACGGACCTTCCATTCACTGTCCTCATTGCTCTTTTAAATTTTCCACCAATATTCCTACCTCATCCCCCACGGTGGCTGCCCGTATGGCTCTAGTGAATTGTAGGTCACTCCCTAAACATGCTGAAGAAATCTATAGTCTTTTAGAAGATCTCCAGCTGGATATCCTGTTCCAGACGGAAACTTGGCTAGGACCTGAGTCCGATTCAGACATTATCAGGTCCCTCCCACCAGGCTTCCTCATACAGCACTTAGACCGCGCAAAAGGCAAGGGAGGAGGAATAGCCGTTATCTATAAAGATTCTTTCTCCTGCCGTTTTCAAGGCAGCCCCCTCTCCGAATGTGAAAACGTTTTCTTCACAATTCAAGTGTCCCCGTGCAAATCCCTATCGGCCCTTCTTATATATCGCCCCCTGGGCTCAGTAGGTCATTTTTGCAGTTCACTTGTGGAACACTCATCCATGCTGACCACTATCCACTCTAACTTTATGATTTTAGGAGACCTCAATCTCCACTTTGATAAACCAGAAGACAAAATGGTCTCGGACCTCGTTGCAGATCTTGCAACTCACCAACTCCGCTTGGAAAGTCACCTTCCCACCCATAAGTTGGGCCACCTTTTAGACCTGATCTTTTCCAATGCTTCTCATCTCTCTACCTCTAGTCCATCCCTGATACCATGGTCAGACCACCATCTAGTATCATTTAGGTGGCAGATTCCCACTCCCCCTTGTCACAGACCACCACCGAGCAAACCCACTCGCTCATGGGCAAAACTGGACCCAGAAACATGGAAGCACAACCTGGAGTGCTCCCTTCCATTGTGTGTCCCTGATCCAATAACAGCTGATTCTGAGTTTTCAATATGGATAGGGAAAACACTGGATATTACCTTACCTAACAAATCCACGTGTAAACCTAGAAGTAAAAAGTCTTCACCCTGGTTCACCACAGAAGTACGCCTCCAAAAGAAGCTCTGCAAAAAATCTGAAAGGGCGTGGAGGAAGGACTTCGACCCTTTAAAAAAGCTAGAATATAAACGTATGATGCTCTCCTATAAAAAAACTCTCAAAACAGCACAATCCATGTATTTTGATGAAAAAATCAGGTCTTCTGCTAATTCTTCCAGTGAGACATTCCAAATAGTAAAAAAACTTTTAAAAATTCCTAACCCTCCTCCTCCTGTGGACCCCTCGACCAGCCGCTGTAATGAACTAGCCGATTTTTTCGATGCCATAATCAAAAGAATCCTCATTTCTCTCCCATCCCCCCGAACATCTCGACATTTCCCTCGAGACTCTCGACCCTCCTGACCCATTGGAACTCCCTTCCCATGTTCAGACGCCCAAACTAGATCAGTTCGCTCCTACAACCCCTGACAAACTTTCATCTGTATTACAATCAATCAAAAGCGGATCCCCCGTGGATCCTGCCCCCCTAAATATTCCAAATTTGGTCTCTCCGACCATTCTTCCCACTTGACCCACCTGATTAATACCTCGTTTTCCCATGGTGTGGTGCCACCTAGCTGGAAAAAGGCAATTGTTAAAGCTTTGATCAAGAAACCTAATCTTGACCCACTAGATTTAAACAATCTTCGCCCAATCTCCCTACTGCCAGGTGTCAGCAAAATTGCTGAAAAGATAATTAATCTTCAGATTTCCGACCACCTGGAGTCTAATGGACTACTTATATCTTCCCAGACGGGTTTTAGACCGGGTCAAAGCACAGAGACCGCAATGGTTGCTGTGGTCGAAGAAGCAAGAAAGATCCTGAATGAAGGAGGGTCAGTGGCAGTGATCCTCCTGGACCTCAGCGCGGCCTTTGACACCGTGAACCATTCCACGCTGGTTCACAGGCTCAAGGATATGGGAATCTCAGGGGACGCTTTGTCCTGGCTTAACTCCTTTCTGAGCGACAGGTCCTTCCAGGTGGTGGACGGGAATTTCATTTCCAAAAGTATACCCGTACATTGCGGGGTTCCCCAGGGCTCGTCGCTGAGCCCAACCCTTTTTAATGTTTACATGTCCCCCCTGGAGAAGATCGTCACTGCATCGGGGATTAAACTTCTTACCTATGCAGATGACACCCAGATGGTAGTATCTCTTAGTCAGCAAAACCACCTCTCCCCTGACCTCTACACCTGCCTCGGAGAAATATCCAAATGGATGGATAGATCCCATCTGAAGTTAAACAGCAGAAAAACGGAGATCATGATCCTGGGCAACCCCTCCCACTACCATCCCGAGTCCCTATGGCCCCCTTGTATGGGACCCCCTTCAACTCCTAAGAATGAAATTAAGAGCTTGGGGATCTAGTTAGATGAAGGCCTTACCTTCTCCGCCCAAGCCCGAAAAACAGCGGGCACCTGCTTTGGTCTCCTACGGTCCTCTAGGAAAATATTACCACTGCTGCCCTCCCCAATCTCAAAAACTCCTGATCCAAGGTCTAATATTGTCTCGCTTGGACTATGGAAACGCCTTGTACCTTGGAGCCCCCAAAAAAATTGATCTCACAACTCCAGGTCATGCAAAACACGGCGGCCCGTCTCCTCACGGGCACGCGTAACCACTGTTCAGCCAAACCTTCCCTCAAGGCCCTCCATTGGCTTCCGATTCAACAAAGAGTGCATTTTAAGGCCCTGTGTACCACACACAAAATTTTGCACAAAAAAGCCCCCCCCCGATATTGAAGGAGCTTATCATCCCCCACACAACCAATAGAGTCCTCCGATCATCCCACCTCCACCTCACTTCAGTACCCAGAATCAAGAGAGCCCACTCCGGCGGCCATCTCTTCTCCTACAACGCCTCCAAATTGTGGAACACTCTCCCACTGGATATTCGGGCTCAACCGAACCTGCTCTCCTTTCGTAAACTCCTAAAGACATGGCTTGTTCCTTAACTCACTTCCCTCCCACCTTTTTCTTTTTTTCTCTAGCGCTGGGACGCTTACGGGCAGCCATGCTCTCTATAAATCTGTAAACATTAAACATTAAACATGGCAATTTAAAACTGCATGAAGGCTGCAATGGCAAGCCTGGGACATGTTTTACAGTGTTACCTAGGTGGGTGGCACAATAGATGATGCAGGCCCACTGGTAGCATTTAATTTATAGGCCCTGGGTATATGGTATACCACACTACATGGGACTTATATTTAAATTAAATATGGCAATCAGATATGTCAATTTATCCGTACTTTAGGGGAGTGAGCTCAAACACTTTAGCACTGGTTAGCAGTCAGTGGTAAAGTGCCCGGAGTCCAATGGCCAACAAAAATGGGTGCATCAAAATGGGCAGAGAAGCTAAAGGTTTGGGGGAACACCACCCTAAGGCTGACAGGTCTAGAAAGCAGAAATGCCAATCACCCATTGTCAATGTAGAAATGGTGCACTTAAATGCATTGCTTTCGGATTCTTTTGGAATGATATTCAACCAGCAGACACTCCTAGACCCAGAGGTTGAGAAGCGACTAGGGGTCAACTATATACTTCTCTATCCAGTCAAAAGGATCATTCAGTAAAAAGTGTAGGATCAAATCTACTTTAGTCTACTCCCTATATTAAGGGGAGCCTGGCACATTATGCAGCTCCATGCAAAAGAACACTTTCACTTTTTTTCTTATCGGAAAAAGTGAGCAGAAAGCCTATTCTCTGCCACGTAAGTTCTTAAATGTGCAGCCAAGGAAATCTCAAATGTCACTCTGAGTTGAAACTCATTATGCCATTGAATTACTGTCAGTTTTCTGATGTCTTCGGGTTGACCTACATTTTTGTTCTTGTACTTTTTCTAAGTAGAATTAACATGGTCCACAGGGCATTAGAATATATGCGATGGAGCCTCTTTGCATCCTACAAATACCATCATGTCATAGACTGTTTAACATACATCCAACGTAAAAATAAATCTGCTTGGGAGAAGACTGGAGTAGACTGATTGGCAGTGCTAATAATAAATCTGGTCGTCATCTATTGGAGTCAGGGTGCAATATGATTGCTAGCTTTTTCCTGGAGAAGGTTAGCAACATTCTCCAATCTCTGGGAGGAATCAGTGGAGCAACTATAGCCCCCTATTTGGGCTTAAGGGCCACCCCACCCTTTTCCAGGCAAGAAGAGTGTCTGTCAGGCTGAGCAAATGTCAGCCTGACAGACACCCTTCTTGTTCAGGTCAGGCAGCCAGGAGCAGGCGATAGACATGCGCTGGATGCGCATGCTTCTGGCTGCTTGAGCTGAACTTTGCCAGGCTGAGGATTTGCCAGCCCTGTGGGTGTGACCTCCTCAGCATTGCAAAAGTGTCTCAAGGCCTTTAACCCTCGTGACAAGGGGAAGTGTCACTGATTGCCTCGCACTTTGGAGCTTCAGTTTTAAGTCTTGAAGTACCCAGGGCCGAGTGGCAATCATTGACACCTTGGCACAGAGTGGGGTGGGGTCAGCAGTCTCACTGACCCCATCACACTCTGTGACGAGGTTGGGACCGCTGCATTTCCTTATTGGCTGACGTTAGGGTAGGCAGCAGTCCCTACCCTCCTGGGACTTCCGAGGCTTCCCTCTTGGAGACCTGCAGTTAAGGTAAGTTTTATGCTTGTTTTATGTTTGGTGCGTGCTTGCGTGCATGTATGAATGTATGTGTATTTGTGAGTAAGTGGTGTGAATGGGAGTGTGCACGTATGTGAATGTATGTGTGTGAGTGAGGTGTATGTGTGCGTGTGTGGGCCCTCCTTCACCCACCTCCCTGGCAAATGTACTGGCCGGCACTGGTGGTTATCCAGTCGTGTTTGAGTAAATGTCTCAGTATTAATAATATTGGACCTGCTTGTGTCACGGTAGAGCTCCCTGTAATACTGTAAAGGACAGAGTAGATTAATGATTAATTCATCCTCAGTCACCAAACTGAGTGAATTCCCTCGAAAAGCCATTATTGTATTCCTTGTCTTTTCATCAAGTTGAAGTACTGCCAGAACTCTCCCTGGAACCCGACTTTAGTGGTGGCATCTTTTCTTTTGTCTAACTCCTTTCCCGCCATCCCCAAAAGATCTTGTTTGAAGACTGCCTTGGCCATTTGTCTAGAAGCTTTTTTTGTGTCTGCAGTACTGTCTACCTCAGTTGCACAATGAGCCCTCTGCGCAGTACAACATTCATCATTTACTTTCAGAAATGTATGTTTTTTTATCTCTAACTTGTTGTGCAATGTAACATATGCATGCCCCATGAACTGAGGATTTCAAACAATGTATATGGGTACTATTCATATTAATATCGATTTTTATATTACTATTAATATCGATAATGATATTAATAATAACATTAACGTAAACGACAGTGGGCCTACTACATGTAAATGCTATAAAAATAGAAACCTGAATGGAGACCTCTTTAGGGTCTCTTGTGCTGCCACTATAGACCAGCACAATAAACAAATACCTTGGTGATTGCAGTATGGTCTGTTTAACACAATTGGTCGAATTTGCGTAACTACATAATTAGGCAAATTCTTTAATTTATTTGAAAACTAGCGATATGATGCCTTGCTTTGATGCTGCTGGAGCCTCAAATGTATAAAATATACTTTAATTAAATTGCTGATTCACAGCTATACACTAGGAGCGAGATGAATGGTCCATGTCATAACTGAGAAGGTAATTGGAGTCACATTATAGAACATGAGACTTTTGAAAGGTGGGTAATTCAATTAAAAATGGTGCCAAAAAACTATCGGCACCTCGGTTCTGTGCTTCTATAGAAAGTAGTGTAACTGTAAAACTTTGGGCATGTAGGCTTTCTATTACCTGGCGCCCTGTTGAATCAGTCACCGCTCTAGGTACCTCAAAGTTATTATTACATGGTATGTGTATTTTGGCAGGTGAAGCAATATCCTGTAAATCCAAACAGTTCCAATAGTTTTCTTTCAGAATATGCTAAACACCCCTCTGAGGATGTTACCTGTGCTAAAATATTTCTCACCATGGTGCACCTTAATCCGATGACTTTCCACATTTTATAACTGACCTGTACGATCCTAATTTCTAATATTGTAGTAGAATATACAGTCTTGAAGACTATGAAAACATAATAAAGTAATGTCTAGTGCTGTGTGCCTACTGTCCTTCTTGCTTTCTGGTTCCATTAAACTGTCCTCTTCTCCCCTGGTTCTCCAACCCCTTGTACTGAGTCACCCTCTGCACAGAGGATCACACACCCCTTTACCATCAAAAGTTCTATTATGTCCTGCAACTGAGATGCACATTTTGAAACCAAGAGCTATCCTCAACAAGGCTTTTGCAGTCCCCACGTTCTCGAATACCTTCCGCTTCATCCCTCTGGTAGAGAGAGGAGCAGAAATGATATATTATGCTGGCCCTGCACCAAAAATACAAAGTCACATCACTGAACCCTTATCACCCTATCCAAACAACAACATGCTTCCAAAGGAAAGTGCGAAAGGACTTCATACTCCACTGCAGAAACATGTGCAAGATAACATGCCCATAAGCCAAAAGCACACGCTATCCTCACTAACTCTTTGGAGGGTGACCCGCAGAAGACATCCCTAGTTTATAGTGTCCTTACAGAAGCCACCACAGTGTCCCTCCCACATGCCGCCAGCAGAAGGAAGAAACAACTGACCATGTCTACCACATTATAGCCCATGGGCGAATGACCTACAGCATTTACTGTGTATTCCAGTACCTTCAAACATTATGGTGATTGAGGATGCAGAGGGGAGGCTAAGTACAATGTGGATATGGCATGCATGTCTAAATAGACACAGACAGCATAGGTGAAAACGAGCCCCTAGCCGTAAATCAGCAGGGACAGTCATCATCTGGCCATCATCGACCTTTGGCAAGATGTGAATAAACAAACGTTGACTGCGTTGGCCATGAACTTGGCAAGCATTAAGATACAGGGAGGTTTGTCAGCAGCCCTACCTCAATGATTCATAAAATGAAGTGGAAATCACTCTTCTTGTCTTGCAGGTGGTTGACCAGATAAAGATTACTCTTATTGAGGGGCAAATGATGGCGCACGGAGTTACCTGCTCAATTTACCATACTCACCTGGGCCGCTAAACATACACACTTTGAACAAGAAATCCGGCCTTTACCATTGGTCAATCAGGATTTTATTTTACTTTAGGACTTGTACCTATACACATTTGACTTATCAATCCTTGTCACCTGTATTTAGGTCCTAAGGGATCAAGAATGTTAGCATAATAGGTAGAAAAATAACATTTACTTTCATAAAATAACCACAGACTCTGGAAAAGTTTAAACACTTTATCTATGCAAAGTCTTAAATGTCAGAGTCCATACTGAAGCAATTAAAGCCTTTTCAATTAGGAAGATAATGATTAAAGAAATGATATGTAGAAATATCACGAAACTTCTTTTAGACATTGAAACATAGGAAGGGTGGAAAAAGGGAAACAGTGCAATGACATACTCACACAGATTTATATTTACCTAGAATGGTGTGAAGACCAACCCTGGCCACGGGCTGGGATAAAGGACAGGGCTCCCGGTAATTCAGGTACCCACAGGACAGGACAGGTGAAGATCAGGAGAAGAAAGGTGTGGAACAATGCGGATCAGGACAGAACAGATGCAGGTCAGGACAAGTACCCTTAACTAAGTGCAACGCCAGTGTCACACCCCTCTCTGCGGCTAACAGTCGGACCCTGATTGGGTTATCGATTCTTCTCCCACAGTAATTTATTGTTTCTTCTGACAGAGTGCTCCTCCAGCACCTCTGCTCCCGATTCTTTTGACAGAGTGCTCCGCCAGCACCTCTGCTCTCGATCTCCTAAAGCGTGCATTGAGTCAGTGACAGGTCAGCTATTCGGACAAGTGGGACAATCTAACTAGCTACGTCTACCTTAGTTATACCATTTTCCAGGGCAATGTACCACCCCCCAGTGTTGCAAATTTGTGCATTTCCTTGATTTAATCGGTCAAAAGGTGAGGAAAGGACATCACACTATATCAGTATGAGATCATTTCATTCACTAATAATGATCACGTTCCCGCCCATAATTTATTTCCCCATGATTTTATTCCACCCAGCATTACTGTAGCAAAAGAAATACAATTTATAACATTTTATATTTTTATCTTCCTCTGGAGAGTTCATGGGGTGAGATTCCCAGGCGCATCGCAGGCAAGACTGTCACTGGCATGGATTCAATGCCACTGCTTGAGAACTCTTGAACTTCTGGCACATGCGCATTGAGGGTTTCAATATGGAGTTACATTCACTCTCCAGGCCCAAATACAAACTAGTAATAAAGTCAAAGAAAAACAGTTTTTAAAACAAAGAATAAATTAATGCACTGAATACCACTTATCTCTACTCTATTTCCATTACTTTATTTTAACTATAGCATTAATAGTTAAGCAGAATGAACAAAGTTTAGTTAGAGCAGAAGCAGATGCTTTAGTATGTGAAACATGAAGCAGCCATCTTAATTCTAGTGCGCAGCTGCAAAGATTTCCCACCAAGCAAAAGGACGTCATACCACGCAAGTGTGGCAGACGCATGCACAGAAAGTTTCCTGAGTTTTCGGCGGCCATATTAGATCACTCGGGTTACTGTTAGTAAAAGCACATAGAAAAGCTTCCCCTAGATACTAGAAATGTTGTGTAATGCAATTGTTAGTAAGACGAAACATATTGATTAGTGCATTATAGGTTATTTCGAGAGGTTTGAGTCCGAGCAAGTCTCTTTACGTATGAAACCTTGCTCCATCACCAACGTACTCTGGAAGGGACATAGATGGAAGAATCCATGCAGCTTTGAATAACCCTCTTAGACTCAATGAACCATCTAGCAGCATTGTGTGTCAAGATCAGCTGGCAGGTTGCACAACCATTTTGGGTGAGGTTGCTGGCATCAATGTCCATCTCTGAAGTGGCAGAACATGATCCTGTTACAGATGTCCCTTTTGTGTAACTGTGAGCGTAATACCCTAGACACAGTGCCATTTCCCCCAGATGTCCAGACCCCAGTCCAGGTGGCACCCTGCCACATTGCCTAGACCCTAAGTACCAGCAGATGTAAAGTGAAACCACTCCTAAAGATCAGTACTGCTGAAAAATATAGGTGTGTTGGAAATTAGGAGGAACTGATCAAAGGAATTGTTATTTGGGTGTGTTACAGGCAAGGAGTAGAATGTTGCCATGGGGCTTGTTCTTATGGTTTTTTAGTGGTGAGGAAGTTGATAGAAATTTAGTGAAAAATATACTTTAAGATACTAATTTTCCTGCTAGTTTATTGCTGTCTGATTAAAGTATTGTAGTCTCATTAACTTATGATGAGGTCCTTTCTGAAGACAAACAGCTCTGAATCCTCCTGAAATGCAGCGTGCCCCTTTTCTGCAGCATCCTCATCAATGGATTGGTTGATACAATCTTCATTAGGTCACATTACAACACGCGTCATCAAAAGAGAGTGATAAAGGTTAAGGAAGTCTAATATGTTTTTGAAAATTAAATCAGGAATTAAGTTTCACTTTTATGTTACCTGAGCACAAATGTAGCCATTGCAAAATCGAAACTGAGATAATCATAAGCGGAACAAAGGATGCTCAGATACCTGAAAATTAACGGCTTGGCATCAGTCACTGTACTTATTTGCAGTCTTTACCATGATCTCAACAGTAGGTTCATGTTCATAAGTGTTGACAAGTCATCCAGAACAAGGAAGGCTCAAGTGACGTCACAGACAGCAGGTCATTCGATCACAGCTGGAACAATAGGCTCCTGTTCAGGTTCGCTCTCTACATCCAAGCTTTCATCCTGTGTATTATCAGTACTATTACTGTCTTGGGAGTTTCTGAAAGCATCTTCTTATTCTTACCTTCTCCTACCTCCTTCAACAGACTCATTCAACACACTCCTTGCAAACTGCCTAACCGATTAGGCAGTATTAGCCTCTGCTTGCAGCATTAACCACTGCTAATTTCCCACTCAACAATGGTAGGCCTCGGCCAAAGCGAGGGTGTGGGTTCATAAAGGGAGCACAGATTTTAATAACAGACATTACTTAGGTGATAAGATCACTCCCCAACATTTTACCCCATTTAGAGCAGAGAAAAGGACCAAATGTCCCTGCCTCCCCTATGCTGTGCCTCTCACTCTCGCGAGAGTTACAATGAAGGCAAAGAACAGGACTTAGGAACAACCTTCCAGCCATTCTCATTGTCGAAGCCAATGTCGCCATTGTATTCAGGGTTATATTCGAGTTTATGTGAGAGTCATCAAAGAGTAGTGTTAAAAAACACCCCAACATACTTACTAGAAATGTCAAATCGTAGCAATCAAGGTCAGATATGGAGGCGCTAAATTCAATTTAAGGACACATTTTCTGACCCTAGCTTATGTTGAATTTTAGTGAATGGAAAAGGTTAAGCAGCAGCAGGCTGTAAGGTTTATACTTTAGATAAAGCGGCATACCTTTTTAACACAAACATACATTTGTCACTTTATTCGCAACTCATGGCGTTACATGTTTTATACATAACGTTATGCCTCGGCTGTTCGTTCAACCAGAGTAAAATAACTTTAAAAAAGATATGAAAAGAAAAAGGGTGGAAAATGTTAAAGACAATTTAAAAAACTGATGATCACTGGGGTGTGGTTCGAGGCAAGTACAGTATTCAGAAAGCATGTCTCCCATGATGCATTTCTGCAAAAATGGTGTCTGTGAAGACACAACATTTTAATGACCTGCAGTCCACTAATTCGAAATGTTGTCCACTCATCACGCTTTTACCTCCAGTTAAGACTGGGCAGCTTGTTCTTTCTTTTATTGCAGTTACATAGGACGGTCTCTGCCTAATGCATTCAGGATTTTCCACTAAGTAAGAATGATTTTACACAAGGGAGGTGCCAGCTTCCCCACAAATGGGGGAGATGCTATTTTCTTCAAATTCAGCCCAAGTCCTAACCAACACTGTATTGCATTTGCCATGGATAAAGCCAGCAACTTCTCAAGGGGTGAGGACCTAAGCACTGAGTTACTTTTCAGAGCAGCTCAGTCACAGACGGCACCAGGTTTGCTTCATTGGAATTACCAACCAGCGTTGCCTGCTGTGATCTCAACATTTGCTGCTTTCCCAGACTCAGGTCGATTCTTCTTGAATTGATGGGTCTCTCAAATGTAGTAACACTACAAGCCATTGACAATATGTGACTTTCATCTTTTACTCTTTCCTGCTGATGCAACTGGAGAATCGACAGGATTCATTAGCTGCGTAGATGGATATTTTAGGCCTGGACGAAGTTTAATATGGTGTAATCCTGCGTGATTTCCAGAGTTATGGGAAATGCCTGAGATTATGCCCTCACATTACCTGAACGGGAACAATGCAAATGAACAAAACACTGGTGGCTGTTGTGTGCATCGCACTTGATTTTTCACTATTTTTAATGTGAAATGCATCCTGAAGCAAAGATGTATTTTCCCTAAAAATAGAGCACAAAATGATGGGCTAGCATTTATTAAAATTTAAAGTAATTTTTTCTGGAATTTGGCTTAATTTCTGCAAAAGGAACCTGTGCTAATTTTACCCAGTCGTTTAGCACCTCGAATCCAGATTTTTTTTAGCTCTGGTTTGGCGCTTTCACTGCATGGTGTGCTAGAGCATTCCGATTCCACTTCCCCCTTACTTGGGGAATGATCTGCATTCATGGTTGTGGCAACAGATGCCCTTATTTTGCAGAGTCCGTTTACTCTCTTGCAGGTGACTGCTGATCCTCATCTCAGTCAAGCAAGCAAATTTGGGCAGAGAAGAAGCAACCCTTTGGTCTTAACATGTGCATCAGTTCTCTCCTGAGCAACTATTTGGTCTTAACATCCACATCAGTTCTCTCCTGAGCAACTATTTGGCCTTAACATCTGCATCAATCCTCTCGTGAGCAACTCTTTGGTCTTAACATCTGCATGAGTTCTCTCCTTTCTTAAGTTGATCAAGCTTGGCTGACTGTTCAACTTTATCTGATAAAGGCATGGCTCTAATTAGCTCGTTGAATTCAGACACTTGCTTGTTGGCAACTCAATACCTTTGGTGCTGAAGTATTGAGGTATAAGGATGGTCAGTCAGTGCACCAATGACCCCTCCAGATGTCCCTCCCCTCACCCTCTCCATGGTATCACAGTGCATGGTGTGCTTTAACTACTAGGATCGAACCTCCGCCCTCTCCCCCATATCACTAATCTGTGCTTGGGATGAATGCTTAGGCGTAGATAACTTTATAGCCACTATCATTGCTTTTAATCCAGTTTCTAATGCTTGGAGCTATCCTGGCATTTCTTTGTTCAATTTGTGTTTCTATTTCAAGTGTTTGTAATTATGCTTTGTATGTTTGCGGCTGTGATTGGGCTGCTCCCCTTGTCAGTCTCGTGAGCAGTATAGTTAGCATTGTCAGTTTATAGAAGACTTCGGGATTCTTTGGAGATAAGTGATTAAAATACCAAGAGCAGAGTAACTATGGATGATATGCTATTCAGCACTTTAAAGGCATCTTCTATTTGGCTTCCCAATTGTGCCTTTCCTTGAAGCCACTTAAAACGCTAGCACGATCCTATTTAGTTTTGCGCCCTCCAGTGCATTACCAGCTCACCTCTTGCACCACTGAACCTCACAGCAGCTTGCTGTAACCGTCCTGTGAGTTTTGGTACTAAATTGGGGGCCTTAGGTGGAAGACAGACTCATTTGAACTGTGTGAGAGATGGATTAATGGCGCTGGCTTCCCTGATCCGGTGATGGATTAAACCCAGATCTTTTGACTGGGTGTGAGTGTTTGATTGGTTCAGATACTCCGTCCACCACCACCCCCTTTTGTATCGCTTTGCTTGCTTCCCGGGCACCTCTTACCTTGGTGTCAGTAAACCAAGCAGGTGAGAATCGGGGCCTATTAGCTAGCACATCCCTCAAAAAAGGGCACTGTTGGCAGACAAGCACTGCTCAATGCAATGGATGGGAAAAGAAATCCAGAATGTTTAGTTGGAATGAAGAAACGAAAACAGAACAGAGATGGCAGTGCATCTGAGCTGTACCATTCCTGGTTGCAAGTCACACCTTGCTTGTGCTCAACCACAACTAGGAGGTGTACGCTGCAATCATAGGGCCACAAAAAGACCAGCACGTATCAATAGCTGAGAAAAAAAATATAAAATGTATTGAATTAAATGTTTACAAAGTTATGTCTCCAAAAATATGTGTGAGCCAAGACATGGTTGGCAAAGCAATGTTTAATACAACACAAAGACTTCTTTGGAACAAAGACTTCTTTGGAACAAAGGCGCCACACGTTGTCTCAAAAACTGGGGCAGGGGTGCAAATGATTAAGCACGTGCTCAAAAATAAAAGCAGAAACTGCGATATATATTTTTTTGCTGTACACTATATCTTGTTTAATAGCACTGAAAGCATGGCTGGAACCATCATTCGACACAAAGGTTGTCACTATAGACCTCAGAAGGATGCAAGGATAAGTTCTCCATACAGGGAGGATCTCTGCAATGGCTAGGTTTACTCACTGAGTTAGCTCACCACATTTGATAACATATAAAAAAAATATCAATGCAAGCGTTGCAGGGCCATTGTAATCTCAAAACGCAAACAACATTAATATGTATGACATAACATTAAAAATAGCATAACACGTATAGTAAGCAAAAATAGCTTTATTAGAACTATTCTCAGAACGTTGATTGCATTAATAAGATCTAAATTAAGTAGTGTCCATTGTTCACAATGCACCATACACTGCGAAGCAGGGAGTACAAGAGCCTTTCTAATTTGAATGCATGATTGCATACATTTAACCCCAAAAAATCCAGTGGAAACACTCAAATGCCTAAGTATTAGTTCCCTGTCAAACAGATGACGAGATGCTAAGGCGCGTGGATAGACATCGATAAATCCCTTGATTGGGAATGTGGGCCGAGTTCTTAAAGAAAACGCGGGCGCAAAGGATGGCCTTCTAATTGCCTGAGACATGTGAAGTCAATTGTCCTTAATACTTCGAGAATGACAGACGCTGAGTGAATAGATATTGGGGTTTTCTGCTCTGCTGCTCCCGAAGAGGCTGCTGAAGGACAGGCACTTGCAAGTGTCACCTTGTCTCTCGAGGGGGGTGGGGCGGGAAGAGCCAGGGAATGACGAGGGGAGCAGGTAGACAGCGCTGCATTCTTCTCGGAGTCAGGCGCGCGTGACAGCCTCCGCGCGCACAGGCAGCACTCATGACTCCGCCGGCTCGGAGGGCCTGAATCGAGGCGCATTAAAACATTTTTGAGCTTGATGTTTTAATTGGCAGTCATCCAGCCTCCTCTGGGCCGAGCATAAAGAATGCTAATGTAAGGACAAGATATCAAATGTAGCTTGGATAATAGCCGCGCTGATGGTTGGGGGCGTGGGGAGCGCTCGGTCCCATCAAGGTGTTCTGATAACATCACAAATCAAAAGAGCAGGCTTCCCTGGCATAGGGTACCATCCGAACATGAAGGAAAGACAACCGCCTGTTCCCAGCTGCAGGTTGAAGTCTCCCATTGATATGATGAATGCAAACCGGAAGCTGTGAAATCAAATAGCACCGGAAGCAAAAGCGGCATGGAGGTGGGGAGGGAGACAGAAATTAATGATCCTGTGTACCCAGGAGAAACTGGGCAGTGCTGGAGAACCATTTTCTCGGCGCCATATAAACGGTATTATAGTTGAATTCTAAAGTGCATCTTACTCCTGACTCGAAGGTGTAGCACATCAGTGGATGGGTAGCACCATGCTACTCAGTGGTGCATGCTTGTCTGAAAGGATGCTAGTTTGAGGGTGGCTCTCCTCTCGCACTGAGCCTGAGTATGTAGTGGAGAGGAGTGAGTGGAATGGCGGAGCTTCATATTATTACTCTGGTGAAAAAGGGCCTGGGATGTGAGTGTGACCTACGCAGGAATTGGTTTGGTGTCATGTGTGAGTAGTATACTGCACTTCCTGTGTCACTGCAATCATGTAGATGTCTTTATACCTGGAGAGAAAAGCAGCAGATGAGAGATAGTTGCACGTGGGTGTGCCAACCGCTATCATTCTTGTGTGGCGGGGGGGGGGGGGGGGGGGGGTAGATTCTGGTTCTGGCATTGATAAAGTTCCCAGTCATATGATGTGCTAACTTTTCTCGCTCTGTTTGATTTTGCATAATCTGTTTGGTAATAGCTATGTCTTTATCTCCGTCCTGAATTCCAAACCATGTTCAATATTTCTGGTCTGTGGCACCAGGAAAATCCCCAATTGTTCCGCTTGCAAATTGACGTTCCCCGTGTTAATCATGGGGGCAGCATATTGGGTTTAGTGTATTTGGATGAATCATATCCTACTGAATATTTGGATTACACACAACAAAAATGTAAATCTCTACAGCCTTAAACGACAGGTCTGAGTTACACCATGTGCACCTGACAAATCATTCCACGAGTTACCTTCTGAGATACACATTATGGGGCCGATTAGGATGGCGGACGGACTTGCGTCCGTCCGCCACCCCTGAGTTGGAGGGACCGTCCGCATGGGCAGAGGCGGTCCCTCCATAGCAATTAGGATGTGACCGCCACCCTGGCGGTCACATCCTGTATGTTTTACATTGCGGCGGATGCTGCTTGAAGCAGCATCCGCCGCAATGCAAAAAACGAAAGGTGTGCATTTGCATGCACAAAGCGGCAGGCACCGCGCGGTGCCTGCCGCTTCGTGCACGCAAGGGCAGGGGGGTACCATAGGTACCCCCCATGTGCACCCCCCATGCAACCTTCACCCAGGGGGCCCGCAACGGGCCCCCAAAGTGACTGTCCGTATGCTTTTCCACGGCGGAAAAGCCGCCGCGGAAAAGCATGACTCACCCTGCATCCTAATATGGCTGGCGGTGTCTGATAGACACCGCCAGCCATGTTATTGCTTTTCCGCCGTGGTCGCCTTCCGACCGCGGCGGAAAAGCGGCGGACGGATTGGGAGACCCACCAGCCATCCTGATTTGGCGGTGGGTCTTTCAGGCCTCCTCGGCGGATTTCCCGCATACTCCGGGCCGGCGGTGGCTTCCGCCGGCCCGGAGTATGCGGGAAATCCGCCATCCTAATGACCCCCTATGTTTGTACACCCATTGCAGAAAAAGCTGTTCTGCTTCCTCCCCTGGGTGAGCTCATCAGGAATATACCATGGGGGAAGCTGAATGCTTACCACCAGAGGTAGCTCCTTTGCAACTCCTGGTTTGGTTCCTTAGAGCATCTACCTCGAATGGTTACAAGATGCTCTCTCCTGTAAATAGCTTCTCTGCTGCTCATGGGTGAATTCCAGAGTCATATATTTTCGTGGTGTTGTGGAGGGCCAATCCACATGGGATAAGCCTTGCAGTTCTTGATAGGGCTTCTCAGAGAATATATCATGACTGGATGCATAATTCCCATTCCTGTTGACAGCTCCTCTTCTGGTCCTGGGTGAATGCTTTAAATCTTATTCCATGTCAGGTTGCATAATACTCAGTCCTCTAGGTTGTCCTAAATCGACTACTCAGATCAGTTACAGCTAGTAGAACGTAGTGAGATACATTCCTAAAGTATTCGGATTTGTGCTGCTAAATACATACTGCACTTTAGGAAGGATGGTATAGTCACTTCGCACTTTATTATGCTAAATTGCACATCTACTAATACCGGACAAGTGCTGCTATTGTATATTGTACACAGAAAGAACGGTATAGTTGCTCTGCACTTTATCTTACCATTTTGCACATGTACTAGTGGAAGTATGCTTCACTGGAAGCTATACACCTGTAAGGATGATATAATTATTGTTGCACTTTAATATTGCTAAAATTGCACATACATTAGACAAATGTACATGTATTAGTAGAAGTATGCCCTAATGTAACCAATACATCTGTAAGGATGATATAATCAATCATGCACATTGATACTGCTAAATTTGCACATACATTAGTAGACAAATGTACCAAAAAGTACTTTAAAGATTGTCGGATATGTGTGGTTAAATGTATAATGTATTTAAGCAACCAAGGCATTTGGCAAACCAAACTGACACATATGTATGTTGTATTTATTTTTATGCTTGTTGCTATATGGTTGTATTCATACATACCGAATAAAGCATCTTTTGAATTGAATTGACTCCTCAGATCATAAACTAAAACTGGTTGCATAAGACACACTCCCGTGGCTTGCTTCTTGACGATCTTCTCAGCCGTATCCTATGGCTGGCTGTGTAATTGCTGCTCCTCTGCTACTCCATGCAGTTGTCCTCGAGTACTTTGATTGGTTTGGTAAAGGCCACTTCCTTCTGATGCAACTGTGCGGACACCTTTGAGCAATCCATTGGTTGGTTTGCTTAGTGCCCGTTCCTTTGGACTGCTATCCTACTGCTCCTGGGTGGACCTTCCAGAGCATATACGTGGCAGGCTCCACAATATTGACTCATATGAGATGGTCCTCTCTCAATCCCGGGTGAACAGCACAGAGTACATACTTTAGCTGGTTGCCCAGTGTTGCCCATGCCACACTTCAGTGAACTCCTCAGAATATATATACCATGGCTGGTGCCATAATGGCCAATTCTTTGGATGGGAGCACCCCCCCTTTTTTTAGGGGCAACGTAATTAGGCTTAGGGTGCCCATGGTCTCTCCTCCATTATGGGGATGATTTGGCCTTACTAGTGGGCAGGGAGGGTGGCTTGTGGACCCAGAGGCACACAGAGGCACACGTCCTCTGGTCACCATTAGGAACCGCTACGCACTGTTTGGGATAATTTCTAGCTACAAGACGGTGGTAGGCATGGTGAATGTGCAGCCTGAGATCGCTGACATAAAGGTGGGGGGAAAGGATTATGTGAATTAGTAATGTTATGGATGTATGATGATACAACGCATACCAACACAACGCGGTATGTTACATCGCGGTTGTGAGAAGTTGGCCTGGTAGGGGATGTTTCCAATTCTGGAACCACCTACTACCTGACCAAACAATCCCCTTATGGTGTCTGGTTGTAAGTCAACCTTATTAGACAAGCTATCCTAGGGGTAGCATGGACTAAGCAGCCTAAAGGCTTAACTTAAGAGGTCGTGTTAAGCGAGCTGTTTTACCACATACAATCCTGTAATACCAAATGAAAGGACACCACACAAGTATATATTATAAAAATATATGTGTTTATTACTAAAAACAATCCCCAGTATTCTTTATGAATAAAGGGGCACAAGCGTTAAATCAAAAGCACTGTTTAAACATACATAGTTGCACAATTATGGATGAGGGCAGGGGGCCACTCAAACCATATACTAAACAAGTGGTATAAGAGAGGCCACTCGAACAGTGGTTAGGCCTAGGGCCTAGGGAATCGCTGGGAGCAGTCAGGACAAGCAAGGCTGAAGTCGGGAATGGCCCTCGGGATTCGGGAGATGTGCGGAAAGCGCACGCATGCACCAATGTTAACCAATGGTGCGTAAAAGTCAAATAGTTAAAGTTTAAGGACACTTCCGCTGAACCTAGAGGAACAAAACTTAACACACAGACCCTAGAGGTGTGCACCAGTGTGGGAACACCGGCGGAGCAAAGTTACCTCACCCACAGGAAGTGGGTGCACAGGGTCAAAGTGGCGTCGGGTTTTGACACGCAGGCTCTTGGTGCTTGAAGCTGAAAGGGCTGCAGGCAGGGTGAAGACGAAGTGTCCGGTGGAGTCCAAGGGTGGACTCAAGTTGTAGAGTACCTGAAAGCAGAGGGGACAGAGTCTGGGTCACTCAGCAGTGACCAGGGTGGAACCAGGACGGAACCAGGCAATGTCGGGCGCAATCAGGTGGTCGTCGAGGCGCTTCTCTTCGCTGTCACGTGGGCTCTGGGGCATCTGCGACGTCCAGGAGCAGGTCACGATCTGTCCCACGCAGGCTCTCACCGTCGGTGCAGTCGGCTTCCGGTTTGGAGCAAACAAGCCTTGGTAAGAGCAATCCACGCGGGATTGGAAGATGGCGTCTCACTCGGACCAGGAAGGTCAGAGTCGGGGCTCCCTTTCAGGGGAGCTGGTGTGGATCTGGAGCAACCAGAATCACGAGTCTTCTTTTGTAGTTCGTCGGCACAGGGACCACAAGCCAGCTGGCAAGTGACCGGGCCAACGCGTTGAGCCAAATCGTGCCAAAGGGCCCCACGCAGCACTCGTCGAGTGTGGAGGGCTGAACTTCGGCTCAGGAGTAGCTCAGGGTGGGGGCTTCTCAAACCCTGGTGTACAGCTTCGAGGGTCACTCGTGGGCTGCACGGTCAGCGTCTCGTGGTCACTTCAAGATGGCGTGCCCCACGCTTCCGGTCGCCTCCACGGGTCTCAGCTTTGCATGGACTGTGGATCGGGCTGTTAGAAGCTGGGCAGGCTTGATCTCGTCGATCTCAGTCGCTCGAGTTCCGGCGGGAACTGCAACTAAGTAGACGTCGAGGGCTGGATGGTGCCTGCTGCTGCAGGGTGGTCACTCCTTGACCACAAGGGAGATTCTTCGGGCTTCCACGTTGAGATGGAGGGCGAAGGGTCCAGAATATCGTTTCAAATGTTTCTTCCAGGAAATCTGATGTGCATTGGCACTGCTCCCACTCTTATTCGAATCTGGTGGGCGTGATTACCTGCTAGGTCCCCTCCTATGGGTGGGACCCAGGAAGTGGGTGGATACACCCCCTTCCTTTGATCCAGGCCGCCCTGGCACGAGGGCTGGAGTGCCCCAGAACCGGTTTGGCCGGATTATGCAAGGGGCAGCCTTGTGCGCCCCAGGCAGTGTCTGGTTTCTTTCAAACCTCCCTGCTACAATACACTATCTCCTGTCTGGAGGGCGGTGACACCCTCCTGTGACAGGAAACCCTTTGTCCAGGACCCCCTCGACTGGGTTTCGGTCAGCTCCAGGGGTCCAGACATTTGTCTGTGGCAGAGGCATCCATTTTGTGGATCTTAAGGCCTTTGGAGAAATCAACCGCATTAAAGTGAAGTAACATATCTTACCCCTCTAGAGGGGTGGAATGCCATCCCCGTCGCCAGAACTGGCGAGGGGATGGTATTCCAAAGCGTATGACACCTTACACGACATGTTTTGATAAAGCCAAACCAGAGTTGCTAAATAACCGCGAGGATTATAAGGCACTTAATAGTATATGGTATGGCATTATCCTGAAACAGCTTAGGGATTTGTTCCCGACGGCTGCAGACAGGCTCAGCTCATGCTAGAGCTCCATCTCACATAAAAACCATGCACCCAGCCTCCAGGATTGGTGAGGCCTGTCTATAGGAGTGGCTCACAGGTTTACATGTGTCCAGATATAGGTTTAGACATAGGTATACTATATCTAAGCAAGGGGTGTGTACACCACCTTACCCCAGCTGAGTGATCAGCCAGTTGTGTCAATTTAAGAACCAGCCAGGGGTGGCAAAAGATATGCTGCAGCCCCTGGTAGGCCTTAGTGGCTCCTGTGCCCTGTGCACCTATAGTGCATTCTACAGGGGCTGACAAGGAGTCCATTTCCAATTGGTATGTACCTAGGGTACATGGAATCCATTTTACAGAGAGAGCAGATGGCCTGGGGCCCTGATTAGCAGGGAACCAGGTCAACTAAGTCAAAAAACCAGCTAAACACAGGCAAAAAATCTGGGGTAACCATAGTCAGGTAGCCACCTTCCTACATAACCCCCCCCCAAACGAAAGGAGATAAGGCTATCCTTGGCCAGGTAAGCCTATATTGCCTGAGTGGCCATATAAGGAAGTACCTGCACTAGCATGGGTACCCCCTGTCTCATGGTCCACTAAGCAGTCCCTCACCCTTTGGGTATTAGAGGGTCTCCACCATAGGGAATCACTACCTTGGGTGTGTTTATGCAAAGTTAAAGGCTGGTTTGGATATGGAGTATTGAAGCGAGGCTCTACTAATTTAGGGCTTAGCTTCCTCCAATTATCTTCCACCATGTGTGCCTTTCTCTCTTTAACTGAGTTGCACTGTGCTCTCAGGGTCAACCTCTGGCTACCTAAAGCTGGAGGCTGGGTCCCTCTGTTTGGCTTGCTGGAGGGACAGTTCAGGTTTGGGCCCCTTGGGTCCCAGGTTTGGCTGTGCCCAACAGAATCCATCTGTGGGAGGTCCCTAACTGTTTTTAAGGGGGCTCCCTCAGGAGTTTTTAAAGTTTTCACCTTACTAGGGCTACTAGTTTTGGTGCACCTAATCTCTTGATGGGGGTGCTTTATTTGACAGGGGGCCCTCTGGGTCTCACTGTCCTTCTTGTCCTCTGCAGCCCTGGGCTGGCTAAGGCAAGGTAGAGAGGGGCAGGTTACCTGCTCCAGACTGGGTCCCACCTGAGAAGGGTCCACTGACATCAGAGGTTCTGTCAGGCTAGGCCCAACCACCTCTGGGGCAGCTCCTTCATCAGGGGTAAGATCAGTTCCCTGAGGAGGCTGATCCTGTCCTAAAGTCTGGTGAGGGGGAGATTTCTCTTCCTCCTCCATGCTCTCAGTTTGTGTGGAGTTATCCATCATTTCAGGTTTCACAACACACATGTCGGTTTG
Organism: Lissotriton helveticus; assembly: GCF_964261635.1. NCBI lineage: Eukaryota > Metazoa > Chordata > Amphibia > Caudata > Salamandridae > Lissotriton > Lissotriton helveticus. Next base: position 1,022,919,442 of record NC_136071.1, read on the forward strand.
AGTTTGGGCTGTGGCCATCACAGCCCCACCAACCTTTTCAGGAGGAGACTCAGTTTGGGTTTCTGCTGTTATCATAACAGCTTTGCTATTCTGTTCAGGAAGAGCTTTTACTAAAGATGGGGCAGAGAGTTTCTCAGCCCTACCAACCTTTTCAGGAAGGACACCTTGAATTGGGGCTGTAGCCAGTACAGCCTCACTAACCTTTCCATGGGAATTCACCATTCTAGAATGGGTTTCCTGTTCAACCTCAGCCCAGGCTGAGATTTCTAAATCATTCCCCAGTAGACAGTCTACAGGCAAGTTTGGGGACACTGCCACTCTCTTTGGGCCAGTGACACCTCCCCAGCTGAGACTTACTACTGCCATGGGATGATTTGTTTGGATGCCATCAATGTTTATTACCTGGTATGTGGCACCAGGTAAAAGTTGCTTAGAGGGGACTATGCCATCAGCCACCATGGTGATGCTAGCCCCTGTGTCTCTAAAAGCTTCAACTCTTAAACCATTGATGATGGGTTCTTGTCTATACTTACTCAAAGTATTTGGGCAAGCAGAGAAGTTGGCAAACCCCATGCCAGTCTCATAAACAAGATCATTGGGTGATGGGGACCTGGATAGGCCAGGGTCCACCTGATTTCCAAAAGTAAACCCACCCAGATTCCTGGATGTGCTCCCACTTCCTGGGGGATTACTGCTGACAGTAACAGGAGGTGTTGAAGCTGGCTTTGGAGGTATATTTTCTTTATTGTTATTCTTGGGACAACAGTTATCTGTTTTGTAATGCCCCACCTGTTTACAGGCATAACAATAAGGCTTTTTCTCAGTTGAAGAAGTGTCTTGGGACCCACCCCCATCCTTGGAGTTTTGGGGCCCTGGGGAAGTCTTTTCTTTACTTTTATCCCCACCCTTATCTTGAGGCTTGGTAGACTCCTTCTTCTGGTTACTGTCCTGATTCTTAGGCCTAATCCTGGTTCTGACCCATTTGTCTGCCTTCTTTCCCAATTCTTGGGGAGAGGTCAGATCAGAGTCTACCAGGTGCTGGTGTAAGAGCTGGTTCTGACAATTACTTAGGATCTGCTCCCTCATAATCAAATTATACAATCCTGTAAAGTCATGTACTTTGCTGCCATGTAGCCAACCCTCCAGAGCCTTAGTGGCACACTCCACAAAATCAGTCCAGTCTTGAGTCTGTGCTTTCTGGGTGTCTCTGAACAACAACCTGTATTGCTCAGTGGTTAGGCCATACCCTTCAATGAGAGCACTCTTCAAAACAGAGTAGTTTTTGGCATCCTCAGGTCTAACTGTGAGGAGCCTGTCCCTCCCTTTCTCAGAAAAGGAGTACCACAAAATTGCAGCCCACTGATTCTCAGGAACCTGCTGTACCATGCAGGCTCTCTCAAGAGCAGTCATCCATTTGTGGATGTCATCCCCTTCTTTAAAGGGGGGCACAATCTTGGTCAGGTTTCTATTGTCATAGGCCCTGTCTTTTTCTCTTGGAAAATTGCTGCCACCAGTGACATCTAAGCCACTTAATTTCTGCTCTCTTGCCAAGGCAAGTTTAGCTTGAGCTAAGGTAAGCTTAGCTTGACTCAGGGCTACCTCCTCTCTCTCTATCTGGAGTCTGACAGCCCTCATTCTAGCCCTATGCTCAGCTTTCTGAGAAGCACTCATGCCTCTCTCTGATTCTCTGGAGGCACTAGAAAGATGAGAGTCCCCTGAGGGAGATCTCACTCTTCTGTTGCCTGGGAGAATCACATGTTGGGTTCTGGGGAGGTGCTGGCCCTCTCCATTCCCCAGTAGGTCCAAGTTGGCCTGGCTAAGCCTACCAACTGGAACCTGGCTACCCTGATCCTGTACTTGTGAGTCCCCACCATCTGAGTCCTCATCCAAGTCATCATCATCCTCCTCTTCAGGGGGATCAACTACAGGGGGGTTCCCTCCAGTTCCTGTATCTAGGGAAGCTGCTTTTGCCTTCTCTAAGTCATCCTGTTCTAGGATTTCTACCAGGATTAGGCAGGTGGGGCTTCTGCCCCTTTTTAACCCTCTTGCTTTGCACAAGGCAATCAAGTCTCTGCGGGTTAGTTTGTCATATCCAAAAGTTGCCTGGGTAGGGTCAACTGTCACAGGAGCAGACCCTGAGGCTTTTCCTGTGTCAGACATGGTTACTAGTGAGGTGTAAGTGGTGCACTTACCTACACTAAGTGTTTTCCTACTGTACCTTGCTAGTTAGTTGTAGTCAGGGTGTGCTAATCCCTTCAACCTACAACTACTAAGTTCAGTAGAACTTAATATGCTAAGCTTTTGATTTTATATGTACCTAGAGGTACTTGATGTGATCTTTCAATTTGATATAAAGATTGCAATGGTAAAACAACAGCAAGCTCAAATCCCACCGCTGCCACCAAATGTGAGAAGTTGGCCTGGTAGGGGATGTTTCCAATTCTGGAACCACCTACTACCTGACCAAACAATCCCCTTATGGTGTCTGGTTGTAAGTCAACCTTATTAGACAAGCTATCCTAGGGGTAGCATGGACTAAGCAGCCTAAAGGCTTAACTTAAGAGGTCGTGTTAAGCGAGCTGTTTTACCACATACAATCCTGTAATACCAAATGAAAGGACACCACACAAGTATATATTATAAAAATATATGTGTTTATTACTAAAAACAATCCCCAGTATTCTTTATGAATAAAGGGGCACAAGCGTTAAATCAAAAGCACTGTTTAAACATACATAGTTGCACAATTATGGATGAGGGCAGGGGGCCACTCAAACCATATACTAAACAAGTGGTATAAGAGAGGCCACTCGAACAGTGGTTAGGCCTAGGGCCTAGGGAATCGCTGGGAGCAGTCAGGACAAGCAAGGCTGAAGTTGGGAATGGCCCTCGGGATTCGGGAGATGTGCGGAAAGCGCACGCATGCACCAATGTTAACCAATGGTGCGTAAAAGTCAAATAGTTAAAGTTTAAGGACACTTCCGCTGAACCTAGAGGAACAAAACTTAACACACAGACCCTAGAGGTGTGCACCAGTGTGGGAACACCGGCGGAGCAAAGTTACCTCACCCACAGGAAGTGGGTGCACAGGGTCGAAGTGGCGTCGGGTTTTGACACGCAGGCTCTTGGTGCTTGAAGCTGAAAGGGCTGCAGGCAGGGTGAAGACGAAGTGTCCGGTGGAGTCCAAGGGTGGACTCAAGTTGTAGAGTACCTGAAAGCAGAGGGGACAGAGTCTGGGTCACTCAGCAGTGACCAGGGTGGAACCAGGACGGAACCAGGCAATGTCGGGCGCAATCAGGTGGTCGTCGAGGCGCTTCTCTTCGCTGTCACGTGGGCTCTGGGGCATCTGCGACGTCCAGGAGCAGGTCACGATCTGTCCCACGCAGGCTCTCACCGTCGGTGCAGTCGGCTTCCGGTTTGGAGCAAACAAGCCTTGGTAAGAGCAATCCACGCGGGATTGGAAGATGGCGTCTCACTCGGACCAGGAAGGTCAGAGTCGGGGCTCCCTTTCAGGGGAGCTGGTGTGGATCTGGAGCAACCAGAATCACGAGTCTTCTTTTGTAGTTCGTCGGCACAGGGACCACAAGCCAGCTGGCAAGTGACCGGGCCAACGCGTTGAGCCAAATCGTGCCAAAGGGCCCCACGCAGCACTCGTCGAGTGTGGAGGGCTGAACTTCGGCTCAGGAGTAGCTCAGGGTGGGGGCTTCTCAAACCCCGGTGTACAGCTTCGAGGGTCACTCGTGGGCTGCACGGTCAGCGTCTCGTGGTCACTTCAAGATGGCGTGCCCCACGCTTCCGGTCGCCTCCACGGGTCTCAGCTTTGCATGGACTGTGGATCGGGCTGTTAGAAGCTGGGCAGGCTTGATCTCGTCGATCTCAGTCGCTCGAGTTCCGGCGGGAACTGCAACTAAGTAGACGTCGAGGGCTGGATGGTGCCTGCTGCTGCAGGGTGGTCACTCCTTGACCACAAGGGAGATTCTTCGGGCTTCCACGTTGAGATGGAGGGCGAAGGGTCCAGAATATCGTTTCAAATGTTTCTTCCAGGAAATCTGATGTGCATTGGCACTGCTCCCACCCTTATTCGAATCTGGTGGGCGTGATTACCTGCTAGGTCCCCTCCTATGGGTGGGACCCAGGAAGTGGGTGGATACACCCCCTTCCTTTGATCCAGGCCGCCCTGGCACGAGGGCTGGAGTGCCCCAGAACCGGTTTGGCCGGATTATGCAAGGGGCAGCCTTGTGCGCCCCAGGCAGTGTCTGGTTTCTTTCAAACCTCCCTGCTACAATACACTATCTCCTGTCTGGAGGGCGGTGACACCCTCCTGTGACAGGAAACCCTTTGTCCAGGACCCCCTCGACTGGGTTTCGGTCAGCTCCAGGGGTCCAGACATTTGTCTGTGGCAGAGGCATCCATTTTGTGGATCTTAAGGCCTTTGGAGAAATCAACCGCATTAAAGTGAAGTAACATGTCTTACCCCTCTAGAGGGGTGGAATGCCATCCCCGTCGCCAGAACTGGCGAGGGGATGGTATTCCAAAGCGTATGACACCTTACACGACATGTTTTGATAAAGCCAAACCAGAGTTGCTAAATAACCGCGAGGATTATAAGGCACTTAATAGTATATGGTATGGCATTATCCTGAAACAGCTTAGGGATTTGTTCCCGACGGCTGCAGACAGGCTCAGCTCATGCTAGAGCTCCATCTCACATAAAAACCATGCACCCAGCCTCCAGGATTGGTGAGGCCTGTCTATAGGAGTGGCTCACAGGTTTACATGTGTCCAGATATAGGTTTAGACATAGGTATACTATATCTAAGCAAGGGGTGTGTACACCACCTTACCCCAGCTGAGTGATCAGCCAGTTGTGTCAATTTAAGAACCAGCCAGGGGTGGCAAAAGATATGCTGCAGCCCCTGGTAGGCCTTAGTGGCTCCTGTGCCCTGTGCACCTATAGTGCATTCTACAGGGGCTGACAAGGAGTCCATTTCCAATTGGTATGTACCTAGGGTACATGGAATCCATTTTACAGAGAGAGCAGATGGCCTGGGGCCCTGATTAGCAGGGAACCAGGTCAACTAAGTCAAAAAACCAGCTAAACACAGGCAAAAAATCTGGGGTAACCATAGTCAGGTAGCCACCTTCCTACAGCGGTCTTGACAACGCAAGTCGTTACATCGACTTGCGCTGGTGGGCGCTGGACTTGGGAATAGTGTGAATTACTATTTCCAACTCCAGTCTGAGCGCCATGAAACCAATTGGTGACCGTGCGCGGTAACAAGTATTTTTAACATAACATAACATAACATAACATAACATAACATAACATAACGTAAAGTAGGAAAGGTGTTGGAATAGTAATTCACACTATTCCTTAGTCTAGAGCGCCCTCCAATGCAAGTCGATGTAACGACTTGCGTTGTCAAAACCGCAATGTAACCATACCGCGTTGTAATGGTTTCGTGGTGAAGGATGTCTCCCTAATTTTATATGGTCTGGTTACCTTGACCTCAGCTTTTTTTGCCTGTGAATGTGCATAGCCCAGAAGCCACCAAAACAAGGATTGTTACTGTTATTTTTACTCTTTTGACCCATATTAGTGATTAGTTCAAGGTCTTAGGGGGGACAATTTTCAGTGTTGTAATGCAAAGGTATTAGACTGACTCATATTTGTTAGCACTTGTAAGAAAGGAAACATGGAGTGAAAAGAAATTTATAATCCCATATAAGCAATACTGGATATGTTTTCATTGTGCCTTTTCATTCTGTATAATTTTGTCTCTGGGAAGTGGGGGAAAAGTGAGTCCAAGGCGCAGATTGAGACAATGAGTCACTGTGTCTTTCACAGTCTTTGTCCCCTGATCTCACCTCTGGACTCCTCAGTACCCGCTGGATGAACAAGCGAGTCCGGGACTCGTGTCCAGTTTCTTGGTAGTGGTCTGGGACCTTCCCCCATGAAGTTGACACCCTTTGACTAGCTCACGTTATAAATACTATTTAGAACTGTTTCTTTAAGTATATTTTGATCTTTGATTTAGTAATTATTTAGAAATTTCAGAAGAATGATGATAATGATTGTTAAGAATAGATCTTTGGTGTTACCAATAAATTTACAACCCATTTGAAAACAACTTTAGATCTGGTCCGATGGCATGTCTTGGTTGAGTGGATGGGGGTCGGGATTCAAATTATATGCAACACAGTTTATGGGTTGCTCCTCCGCTAATCCTCTGTGAATTTCAGAGCATATACTCTAGTTAGTAGAAGATTGCATCTTCCATCGGCTTCCATGCTCCATATTTAGGGGCCGATTATGATGGCGGACGGACCTGAGTCCGTCCGCCACCATAGAGTAGGGGGGAACGTCCGCATGGGCAGCGGCGTTCCCCCCGTGAAGATTAGGATGTGACCGCCAGGGTGGCGGTCACATCCTCTATCCTTAACATTGCGGCGGGTGCAGCTTCAAGCTGCACCCGCCGCAATGTAAAAAATGCATACTTTGCTTTTGTATGCAGAAAGCGGCAGGCACCGTGCGGTGCCTGCCGATCTCTGCATACAAATGCAGGGGGGTACCATAGGTAACCCCCATGTGCACCCCCCCTTCACCTAGGGGGCCCGTAACGGGCCCCCGCAGTGAAGTTCAACATGCTTTTCCACGGCGGAAAATCCGCCGCGGAAAAGCATCTTCTCAAGCATTTCCTAATATGGTGGACGGTGTCTGAGAGACACCTCCACCATATTAGAGCATTTCCGCCGCGGTTGTAAGCCAACCGCGGCGGAATTGCTGCGGACAGAAAACAGGACCCACCAGCCATCCTAATGTGGCGGTGGGTCCGCTGCGATTTTTCCGCATCCTCTGGGCCGGCGGTGACTTCCGCCGGCCCGGAGGATGCGGAAAAACCGCAATCCTAATAGCCCCCTAAATGTGGTTTAAATTTTGTGTGACTGAGCACTCTAGAGATGCTTGGTAACTGCTTATGTGACTGGGCCTCTGCTATTTTCTACTACACACAGGATTGTGTGAAGCTAGACCCTTACTGCAACATGGTATGAGCTGTCTTTGTCATACAAAAAAAACACCAAAATGCATGCCACTTACACCACGCTGCATTTAGCGTCCTTTCTTGCACTTATTTTCACTTCAATTTATGGCAGGTCATAGCAACACAATACAGTAAGAACAGAATACTTGGTGTCATGTACAACACTGAAACACCCCCTATATAGCAAACACAAGGAGATGATGGACAGAGCACTGAAACTTTTCAGCCACTCACCCCCAGTCACAGATCTGGGTTGAATCCATTATCGTTCTTTAGCTCACTTCACCACCTCAGTCATATGCAAATCAGTCTTGTCCCTGTCCTCAAGGGAACAGTCCAGCCCGAACTGCCAAGCCAGGTCCTCACTGGACTGGAAACAAGCATCCGGGGACCGGTTTTGGGGTAACGCCCCTCATCAGCCTGGCTAGCTTGAATCCAGTGGCAAAGGGAGCAAGGGACCCATGTCTGGGCATACCCTGAAAACTTAGGACAAACAAAGCATACACTGCCTATATAGGCCATAAGACAGACACACAAACTCTTCTTTCCAAAGCGATCCCATGATGTAGCATATTACCCATCTGAAAATCTGCAAATGCACTTCAGTACCTTCACAGATGATGATATGCTATATAAATGCAATTATAAGCCAATGGAAACCCCCTGGCCTGGTTTAAACTTGGCGTTCTACCCTGGGCAGCTTTGGAGTATGGTCCTACAGGACCAATTCAATCATCTGGCCCTCTTGAGGAGTAGTTAACAAGGCAGGTTCTACACTGTTCCTTATATTTGAAGCACATACATCCCCACCAAGCTAATGTGGGATTATCCCAGCAAATATTCATACAACTCCGCCCACTGTTCAAAATATGTGCACCAGCAGATATGTCCCCTCATGTTTATCGCAACTTTAGCTAAGCGATATTCTCAAGCTGAACCCCACTAGCTTGATACCTCTAGCCCATCGCTCCCCACAAAAAGGTCTGTGGGTGCCATCCCGCATTCTTCAGTCTACACACCAGTCAGGAACCTCTAATATGTATACTTGCATGGTGCCAATATTAGGTAGTTTCACAACTGTGTCCATGGGGCATCTCTGTGCTGGGTACATCCTTTATTGTGTTACATTCATTTACATGGTATGTAACTCAGCTTTTGGTGCTTTTATTGCTGTGCTTATTAGTACTCAATTCATCGACCTCTAAAGAATGATCGGTGGATGACCTCTGCTGAGATATGAATCTGTGATGTGCTGATTGTGGAAGTTGAAAATTTTATGTAAATTTAGCCTCATAATATTATATAAATGTGTTTTAACATTAACACAGAAAATGCATATTAAAATAGTGGTTTAAAAAGGTGCTTTTATTAAACAATGAAATACTGCTTATTTTTGCAGAAGGCTCCTATTTCTATCATTCTTTGACTGCTAGGCCTGAATATTTTATTGATTATATCTGCTAGGCCTGAATATTTTATTGATTATATCCTATCACCTTTTAGAAAATAAATGCATTTTTGTAAAAAGAATGATTTAATGTTATAACTGAACTGCAGAACTTAACATCTTTGTGAAATGTGCTGTTTGCTGCAGAATGTATGTCTTTCCTTCCTCACACCATATGACTTCATTATATTTTAGATTGTTCCCCAAGCCATAAACTTATAATCAACAAGCCTATTAATGAAAGTAATGCTCTTTGTAGGTTCAAATTCCATGATCTAACCAGACATGCTAGCTATTAATGTTTCATTTCATAGAGCAGACAATTATTACACAATGGGACACTGAACAGAGTAGTCTTGCAAAGGTTCTCATGAGAACCTTCCTAGATGCATCTTTTTGTAATGCGCTGTGGCCACATTCCAATAACTACATGTCGACATGGACGTTTACAGTGGGAATCAACGGAGAAGGCAACGGACCATTGGAAGATCCTTCCTCATGGTCTATAGATGACATAATCACCTGTTTTTAAGCATGTTTTGTGCTTTCTATATAGTATGTGTTCCTAGCCAGAGAATTAAGGCATTCTATGCACCCCTATCCTTCTATGTCCATTATTACTTCGTTGTGCTAAATTGAATTACCATAACCTACTGCTAACAGTGATTTCTCTGTTATCCTTACAATTTGTAAGGAAACTTATGACGATCATAGCTACTGCTGTGATTAATTCCTGAACCTGTTTTTAACTGTTGCTACAGCGGCTGTTAGGGAACTCGGTTGAGTTTCCAGAACTACTCATTATGGGGAGTTTGACTTTTCTCATAGCTATCAGTCTTTTGCTTTAAAAGGTTTACATGCTTGTTTCTAAAGGATCTCTTTATGGGTTTTTGTTAGGATACGTTAGAGTCTTTAGATTAGGTTTGGGATTAATTCTTAATGGAACACAGTGTTATTTTTTATTTTCAGAATATTTCTGCAAATGGATTTATTTGACTAATTCTGAATAGAAAGACAAAAATACAGACTAATCTCTTAAAGAAAAAAAACATTTTCCTAAACCTGTCATTAATGCCTGAACCTCTAATTTTGAAGATGATGTTTATTTTAGAGATTGCTTTGGGTTACGCTGCATTCTAAAATGGTGGCAAATATTCATCGACCCGAAGAGGTGCGGAAATTGGAAGTTTCGCTTTGTAACTTTGAAGTGTTCTAGATGAGTCTCATTACACATTCACTGAGGCCTAACTATCCTATCATACATTCTTAAAACTTCAGCTCAGGTTAGATGGATGTACTTCCGTCCAGTGGAAGCCCTGTGCACACTTTGAGTGATTCTCTAAAAGTATGCCTGGAGAAATATTGCACTGGTTATAGCCTACCCTTTAGGTTTACTATTATATTCAATGGAACTTGTTTCAACAACTTCAGATGGAAGAACAGTTGAAAAATATGTGCCAGGATTTGGACCTGTGAGTTACACAAATATCTCAGTAGTGTGCACTCAAATCACATTGTTTATTTACTAATTAGTAACACTCAGGACACGTGAGAACATTTTAATTTTATTGAATGGTAAGCTATATTTATATAACCTTTTTAGACCAAGCTCCCAACGGCTGACCAAAGGTTCAGCACCTCAAGCCCTGTCGCATTAAATTTATTGTCCTGTGCATCTACTTCCGGCACTTGCCGCCATTGAGCGCCACTGGAATCCAGAAAGGGAAAGATACTATTGGGTGGAAGTTGTACCAGAAATGTAGTCAGGATAACAAGTTTAGTCCATCATTCTTCTTTATTTAAACTTGAATAAAAATCGGCCGATGATCCCCCGATGATCCCCCAAGTCGGGGTACCGATACAGCATCGAGTATTACTGCAGGATCCGGTACCTCCAACTGGCTTGATGTCCTCTGAAGGAGTGACAGTCGGAAACACGTCTTCCAATGCAGATTCGCCTCATAATATCTCCAGCCCAAATACGGAGTTAGCAGGCGAATTTCAGATGAGTGTTAAAGATATGTCGAATTTAATTTTGGGGGAAGTCTGTGAGATGAAGAGAACTCAGAAAACCGAACTTGCCTCTCTTCACCAACGATTAGGGAAAATCGAAGAGACAATGTCAAGTTTTCCTATCAAACTCCAGGAGGTAGAAGCCAGGATCTCAGTTCAAGAGGACCAGATAACTATAGCAATAGGGGAAGCTAAAGAGGCGACCAAAAATAAGAAATTTCTGGAAAACAAACTCGAGGAGCTGGAAAAACATTCCCGGATGTCCAATCTCCAGCTACTCGGAATCCTGGAAGCCATCGAAGGCTCCCAAACCCTGCTGTGGGTTAACTCTTTTATCAACAAAGGGTTCTTCCAGAGTTCGAAGGAGATCTCACCATCACCAGGGCTCATCGTGTTTCTGCCCGTCCGTTTCCCAATTCTACGATGTCACGGACAATTTTGCTAAATTTTGCAGACTATTGTGTAAAAGAAAGAATTCTGACAAAAGCAATCCAACAGAGACAGTTTTTAGTGAATTAAACTGTAAATTTCGTATTTTTTCCGATATGACTGCTGTGGCAGCATGTAGGAGAAAGGAATTTGTGAAGATCCTTCACTTGTTCAAAGCCAACGGGGCTCAAGCATCTATCGCTCAGCAGTCCAAACTGAGAGTTTTAGTTAAGGGCAAACTTTTTATGTTTTCTGACTTAGATGAAGCACAGGAATTATTGAAAGAGATCTCGCAGGGCTCTCGGGCTTAGAAGGAAAAGATTGATTTAAATATAATTTCATGAGGGTGCGTGGCTAGCAGCAGAGCATGGCGGCAGCCTAGAAGACTAGCTACGAGAGAGAAGCGGCCTCTCCTGATATCCGTACATTGATCCGTGGCCAGATTCAATCTCTGAAGGAGGGAGCAGAGGCCTAGGACCGGGCGGTACTGGCGGCAGGAACTTCGGTACAAATCCGAGACCGGACTGCAGAGCTACAGCCGAGTGTTCCAGCGGCCGAGAGCTGACGGGAGACCAGGGACTCCAGTGGCCGAAGAAGCCGACCGGAAGTGCCCCCTGCCCGGCAAGGAAGAGCCGGAAGTGCCCAGAAACCGGAGAGCGGAGATAACGGCGGTCAACGAGATAGCGGTACCTGTACACCAGCGCGCATGATTGAGGCGATACTGAGCGGAACGGAGGGATGACACGGCAGGCGGCGAATCACTAGCGGAGTGCTACCGCCGGAATATCGAGTGCCGGCTGAATGTAACCGGAGACTGTGAAGGCGGCGGACGGCCATAAACGGGTTCCCCCGCTCCCCCCTGGAACTGTTTGAGTGGCAGACGGAGTCTCACGGCTTCCGCGGCTCGGAAAACGGGCGCGAACTTGGGGGCAGTGGTGACCAGCGTGCAATACAGGGGGTCCGTCCCACTAGCCTGGTCAGCAATAGCGTGGACCTGGGAGGCTAGTGCAATCGGTGGCACAGCGGAGCGCACAGCCCCAGCAACTGAATGGGACTGCCACAACGTCGAGATACACCACTACCCTGAGAAGTCAGCGGAGCACCATTCACTACGGTTACGAGACGCAATCCTGATAGAGGCAGTACCGACTGGGGCCAACAGCGAGAGAGCCTCTGCCCTCAACCATACCAATCAGGGAGGGGGCGTTACCGCATAGCAATTGGTGCCAAGCCAGAAGGAACAGTCACCTGAGCATAAACACCTACCCTGAGGTGTCATAAGAGACTTGAATGTGACACGTGCAACGCCAGCATCGACCAAGGCACGGCCTGTGGGAACGCAGGATTGTGCCGCATGAGCCTGAGTGACGACTAATTCAGAAGCACAACTACCCCCCTCTCTGTGTCATCCCTTGAGGAAACCACACCAGTACTGAAGAGTGGCACGGTAATAACAGGCACCATGGCGGGTAGAGGCTCCAAAAGTGGCACGACACAAACAGGTATCGAACGATACACCTGCGACAAGAGTGCCTCTCCCCCAACAGACGGAAGATCAAGTGCTACGAAGACGACAGACAGAGCAGGGGTGAAAAAAGCGACATTAGACGATGTGATGCAGGCGCTAACGCAGGTACAAACCACAGTGGGCTCAATCTCGACCGAAATTGTGATGTATTCCTATAGGTTTTGAATCGATCCCCCTATTCCTGACCCTATTCTGGTTAAACAAACCAACAAGTTAACTAACAGTCAGCCCATGAGGCAGAAAACCCCCATGATGCAGATACCGTTATCTGACGCAGTCACACTACGGCACAGGAACGTGTTATCTGATTAGGTCATAACGCTTGTGATCTAATTAGACAAGCGATATTCCTCCAGCCCCTGATAAGGCATACAGAGTTCTCATAACAAATCAAACCTATGACAACCTGGGCAAAACCCTGCGGCCATTGTTTTGATTTCACCGAGAACTTCAGCAAAAGAATGTGCTAACGAGCAAGTCGTATGACATCCTTATTGACGTATCTATGTCCATCCTTACGTCAATCTCGGCACCTTAAAGGTATAAATATTACCGAAATTGCCCTATGCAAACACACGCGGTGGTGACGAGACGGAGCAGCCATACTTGCCGAAGCCCAGAGCAGAGCAGACCCCGCTGGCACAGCCCCGCCTTCCTGACGCGCTGAGAACGAGACGCGCTGATTTCTCCTGCCGAGAGATCCAGCACCGGCGCTTCCGGGTAGCCCTCGCAGGCAGCCTGGAATATCGAGACCAGAGAGAGAGATACCATCCCTCATTCAACCTAGATTCCAGGTACAGAACTGAATAACCCCTCACAGAGAATTCTTTAGTTATTCACTTGGCAAAAACAAACTTAACTTAAACTGTAACTTTCTATTCCCGCCCACGTATTAGGCTTAGGTCAGGTACACGGGGTAGGCGTATTTAGAAACACCAGTTGAGCACGTTTGGTCAAATGTATATGTGTATGTAATATATTTTATTCATTTTAAAACATCTTATGGCTTAGAAACCATATCAATGTTTTTACAGTATTATTTTATACTATTGCTTTTAATGTATGCACTTTACTTAACCATAAGTATTGCAATAATATCGATCCATTTCTCTTGTATGAGAAAAGAGACTGATCAATAAATAACACCTTTTTATTGAACACGCCCGTCTCTTCCTTTTCTCTAGAATCTGATGAGACTAAGAATGCACGTACTGACTGAGTAAAATAAATTGCCTTTTGTTCACACGACTCTCGAGATATACTCTTGATTAGGGGAGAGCAAAGTTGTCATGTTCTATGGTTGTCAGAAACTAAATCCCTTCTTGTCTAATCAGGGAAGTTAAGTCCTTCCTGAACATTCGAGAAAGTTTCTAGTGAACTCTGAGCTAGCTGGCAAAACCCAAAACTTTAAGTCTAGTATCGACAGTAGTAGACCTAGTTAACGTCTGGCCAAGGCCTTTACTGCTGTAGGTATTATTCCAATGCGCAGAGCCTATTGGGATGATAGGAACTACACTACATGGCGCCCTATGACAACCTGGGCAAAACCCTGCGGCCATTGTTTTGATTTCACCGAGAACTTCAGCAAAAGAATGTGCTAACGAGCAAGTCGTATGACATCCTTATTGACGTATCTATGTCCATCCTTACGTCAATCTCGGCACCTTAAAGGTATAAATATTACCGATATTGCCCTATGCAAACACACGCGGTGGTGACGAGACGGAGCAGCCATACTTGCCGAAGCCCAGAGCAGAGCAGACCCCGCTGGCACAGCCCCGCCTTCCTGACGCGCTGAGAACGAGACGCGCTGATTTCTCCTGCCGAGAGATCCAGCACCGGCGCTTCCGGGTAGCCCTCGCAGGCAGCCTGGAATATCGAGACCAGAGAGAGAGATACCATCCCTCATTCAACCTAGATTCCAGGTACAGAACTGAATAACCCCTCACAGAGAATTCTTTAGTTATTCACTTGGCAAAAACAAACTTAACTTAAACTGTAACTTTCTATTCCCGCCCACGTATTAGGCTTAGGTCAGGTACACGGGGTAGGCGTATTTAGAAACACCAGTTGAGCACGTTTGGTCAAATGTATATGTGTATGTAATATATTTTATTCATTTTAAAACATCTTATGGCTTAGAAACCATATCAATGTTTTTACAGTATTATTTTATACTATTGCTTTTAATGTATGCACTTTACTTAACCATAAGTATTGCAATAATATCGATCCATTTCTCTTGTATGAGAAAAGAGACTGATCAATAAATAACACCTTTTTATTGAACACGCCCGTCTCTTCCTTTTCTCTACAATCTGATGAGACTAAGAATGCACGTACTGACTGAGTAAAATAAATTGCCTTTTGTTCACACGACTCTCGAGATATACTCTTGATTAGGGGAGGTCAAAGTTGTCATGTTCTATGGTTGTCAGAAACTAAATCCCTTCTTGTCTAATCAGGGAAGTTAAGTCCTTCCTGAACATTCGAGAAAGTTTCTAGTGAACTCTGAGCTAGCTGGCAAAACCCAAAACTTTAAGTCTAGTATCGACAGTAGTAGACCTAGTTAACGTCTGGCCTAGGCCTTTACTGCTGTAGGTATTATTCCAATGCGCAGAGCCTATTGGGATGATAGGAACTACACTACATGGCGCCCAACGCGTTTGGAAAGGGCGATAAAACTAACGTAAGACATTTAGAGTAACTCAGTCGTGCTTTCTCACTCAGACCCCTTTTCCCATAATACTCCAAAGACGTCTGGAGTGGGTGAAAGGTTATATCCGCCAGACCTCGCAGGAGGGAACTCCTTTGTATGGTTCTTGGTATAAGTCAATGTTGAAGGATACACTGTTCCAAAATATTGTGCATCTAATCTTTGTTTCCATAAGAAACCTGATCTGCAAACAAACAAAAAAATAACCATCCTGTCAGGAAAATGGTAGACAGTGATGAAGAAAGAGAGGCAGTTAGATTAGCAACTGAACTCGCGGCAGCTGATGCTACCATGCAAGACGCAGACCCGGATATAATACTCATCCCGGTCATCAAAAGAAAATCTATAACCTTAAAACTTATAGAAAACGGACTGACACCTAGAGGTGGCACAGTCATATTCGTAATTGAGGCACACGAATATCGGCAGACAGAGGTATACTATTCATGGATAAATTTTCCAGCAGCAAATGCTGTAACAAAGTACTTCCACTATTACAAAATAGAGGAACCTCCTGAAAATTACACTCCTTTCGAGGAGGTGGAAGTACCACTCAAATTTCAAGAGCATTTGCTCTTATTTGATGGCGCCCTAAAACATAATAATCACATCATCAGGCTCGGTCCTTTAGGTAGACCAGGAGCAACGTGGCCGGTCCTAGCCGGATACACACCACATCCAGACATCGACGGGATGTCTGCAGCTAACCTGTTAACACAGCTAAAACAATTAATAAAAATACATAGACAATTAGTCCAGTATGTGATGCGGACTTCAACAATTCAGCCAGCGATTAAACTCCCACAGCTGACCCCTCACCAGGGGAACACAAATAAAATTACACCACAGAACATCCAGTCCTGCCTAGGTAAAGTACCGGCTAAACGGGAACAAATACCATTCTGGCTAGCGCAGAAAATCACCCAAATAGAGGCGGTGTTTCCAGACACCACCCCGCTAGAAAAGCACAGGATTCTGACTATCTGTCTTCCAATGGGAATCGCACCACACATTGAGGACTGTGACACTTGGGGTACAGTCTTTGCTTCCATCTACACAAAAACGCACGGTGTTCCATCCATTTCGGTAATACCAGATGTGCTAAAACAAATTCAAGATGAATATGGTCCAGAACCCGCTTTAACTCTCTGTATGAAATTACTGAAAGACTTCAAGCAGGTCTCGGCTATATTATTAGCCAACATAAAAGGTGAAGCAGCAAACGTGGCGATCCGCCAGAGGTTAAAAGAGACAGATATAGCAGACCAACCAGCTGAAATTGCCAGAATCATAGAAAAATCCTATGAGGAACTAGGTAGAGATAGTTTAGGTGGAATACCAGTAAAACCGCAACTAATTGAAAGTCCTGAAAAAATATTTTTTAATAATAATTCTACATCACCAAAAAAGAACTGGGATGGAAACAAACAATCCAATCCTAAAGAAAAGAAATTCCAGTCCCGAGGAAGGTCTCCTAGGCGAAGAGAAAAATCTCCGAACCAAAGACACAGGTCACCACAGAGTGACCCCTCTGGGAAAAGATATAACCTTAGAAATAGGGATAATATAAAAAAGCCTGATAGATATCAAGACATTGATACACGTCCCTCTCAATCTTTTCAGACTTCCTCGCAGAAATCGGAAAGAAGAGGACGATCAGAACAAAGAGAAGAGCACGCCAAGTCCAAAGACAAGGAACCTGCTCAGCTAAAAAAGAAATTAAAATTTCCAAAAAAGAAGGTAGCCAGCATTAAAATAGTTAACAATGCCGAGAATACTGAGGACACAACTGAAAAACGGAGAATGGGCTCAGACAATGCTAGACAGCGCAGCAGAAGTGAGCATAGCTCGCAAAGTCCTTATGAATCATCTGGAGACAGTGGACACGAATGAATATCTTCAAGTGGAAACTGCGGACACCAGAGTTAGCAAACCTCACAAAATATACGAAATAACATTGCGTATAGAGGGGGATAAGACTAGAAAAATAAGGGGACTATTTTGGGATAATCTCTCCAAGGGCTATGATATCCTTCTAGCTGAAAAAGACTGGCCACCAGAGTTTGTCAGGGAGTGCCCTCATGGCGAAGAAATAATTATGCCTGCTTTCTCAAATCAAATTCCTATTCATAAAAAATACACACTTGCTAGAAAGTGGGCAGTGGCTCTAGCTCCTGCTTTATATAAAAATCACGTGGGATGGGATGAGGACTCTCCTCCTCACAAAATCCAGTTAAAATCACAACCAACTGCACAAAGGCAGTACCCAATTAAGCAAGAAGCTAAAAAATAGGTAAATGAAATACTAGATCAGCTAGAATACCAGGGGGTGATTGAAACTTGCACCTCACAAATGAACAACCCTTTGTTTCCGGTCTCCAAACCAGACAATTCATACCGTCTAGTTTTGGATTACTGACACCTTAACACATGTTGCAAAACTTTTGCAGTGCAAAACTCACATAGTGCTGCACTAATGAATAACATAGTGCGCAAAAAATACAAAACAACATTAGACATCTCTAATGGATTCTTTTGTCAAAACATAGCACCAGAGAGCAGATATTTAACTGCATTCTCAATAAATGGCACTCAAAAACAATTCTGTCGGTCAGCCCAGGGGTACAAGAACAGCCCGGGGGTATTCTCAGCGAGAGTAACAGAATTACTACAACTATATGATGATGAAGCATTATCTTATGTCGATGACATATACTTAACAGATGATGACTTGGAGACTCACTTGAAAAGAGTGAACACCATAATACTTGGGTTCGCAGCAGAGGGTTACAAATTCAACTTTAAAAAATCCAGAATTGCCCATCTGACAGTCCTGTTCTTAGGATATGAATTATCAAGCGAAGGCAAAAGCCTGGCTGACAATTTCCTAGAGAAATGTGCCGTACTCCAAGCACCTAGAACACTAAAAAACTTACAGTCAATTCTAGGCTTCCTAAATTTCGGAAGAACATACATTGCAAATTACGAAGAAAGGGTCAAACCCCTTTATGATCTGATAAAACCCGATTTTAAAAGATCCAATTGGACTCAAATACACACAGAAATTTTGAGATCCCTACAAACAGACATGCTAATTAAAACAAAATTAGAAACACGTGATAACACACGCAATCTTGTGATTCGAGTCATCCCAGGGAGATGCGGATTCACATACCTGACCTCTAATGAGGGAGAAAAGGTACCAATTGCATTCAAATCACACTTGTACACAGAAGCTGAACAAAATTTCAGCAACAAAGAAAAAATTGTTCATGCAGTTCAAACCGCAATAGCTAGAGAAAAAGATCAAGCTGACGGTAGACATATCACAGTCAGAACAGCTGAATCAGCCTTTGAGGCACTAACAACACCGTGTAATTTACCAACAACAACATTGAATCCGGAATGGATACAATGGGTGAATTCAATCACAACGGACAAAGTATACTATTACTTTGATCCAGAACTAGAAGAATTAAAAAATCTAGAATATGAAAGAACATTCCCTCTGCCAATCGACATTCTGCCTTTACGACATTACGCCTGTGTAATTTATACAGACGGACATGCTCAACCCCCCGTTTGGGGAGAACAGGCATTCAACCCCACATGTGGGATTACAAAAGAAGTGTGGCGCGGAGGTAAACTAAAACCTCTATTAACAAAAACACACTCAGTAGAAACTAATTCAGAACAACAAACTGAAATACTAGCATTGAAAATGGCGCTAGATAATGCGGATCGCGAATTCCCGACACTTATAGTGTCAGATTCCTATTACTGCGTCAAATCATATAACAAGGATTTGCAGACATGGATTCAAAACGGTTACAAAGATGACACAGATGCAACAATAAAGCAGAAAATGCTTTGGGAACAAATAGCTCTTTTACAAAAAGAGCTACCAAAGACTCACGTGACACACTCACTGAGTCATCAGCGTGATGGCGTTCACGTTGCAGGGAATTCATTGGCTGAGACAGCCACAGCGGCAGCCACTAAATCGGCTCCCGTAGTTCGAAAAAAGCGTACATTAAAATACATTGACGGTGAAACAGTACTGGCAGTGAAAACGTCATCAAAAGGCGACTGCTCAGCGTTACCGATCAACTATCCACTCAATTATACATACATAATCGATGCAAACTCCGTCCCTTTTGCTCGAATCCCTGGAGTGGGGGATAGGGTGATTCCAAACATGGACAGGAGAAACTTGTTAATCGCAGACGCACATATGGGTGAGGGTCTCAGACACCTAAAACTAAAAGATTCTCTGGAAGAATTACAATCACGGTACTGGTGGCCAGGCATGAGCCTGCGTCACACCATGTTTGTAAAAAACTGCCCAAACTGCAACAGAGATCGCAGTGGGGAGAGAAACAGTTTAATACCTCGTCGGTTTACTCCAGAAAAGATCAAGAGTAAAAAAGAAGGCGTGCGATTAACATATACAGGCTAGTTTACACTTATAATGTAGATCACCAGCACTCGGCTGACGTCTGGACTGTTATACAAAAATTTGCGAGTCTAAATGGCATATACGCTAAGAGCATGCTACGTTTGACCATTGTTTTCACTCTAGCCCTCCAGCCTGATGGGAAACATGGCCAAATGAGCATAGCACAGCGGGAATCTTCTCACTTCCTTCCTGAGGGATACGGGATGGTGTAAAGAAAAAACCGTGACATAAAGCAATCTATAACGGCAAAGGTATTAGGTTCGGGAGCTGGGTGGGTCAAACATCTAATAAGTGTCCAACGTAGTCTAAATAACTTGCCAAGAAATTCTCTGAAGGGATTCAGTGCGTACGAATTATTATTTGGAACTAGGATGTTGATCTCTGACATTGATAGTCAGACTTCAGTGGTGAAAGAAAAAAGCTTTGATATCAAAGACCGTTTGGCTATTTTGCAGGACTTAAACAAAACAAGAAAAGACCTGAGCAACATAAAATTGAAACAACAGCCAACAACCACTGAAGAACCACCACCTGTCCCAGCAAGACCTGTCTGGATTCCAAAAGTCGGGGATCTAGTCAGGGAAAAGATCGCGGTAAAGAAGGAATTTGGGCCTTCTTACAGAAAAGCAGTTCCTGTCTTGTCTGTCAACGGGACAAGATCAGTTGTACTACCGCCACTTGCTGGAAAAAAGGAGAACCGAGTTGTATCCATCGACCTGGTAAAACCACAACATGTGGCCGATAACAAACAGTAGGCCAAGTGGACTCCCAATAAGTAGCAGAACACCAAGGTTTGCTACCAGTACAGAGGTCCTAACGAAGAGGCTCATCACATTCGAAACGCCTACAGAAAAACAACAAGGACTATGCAACAATGCAATAGAACTCAGACCTCTGAAAACCCAAATAAAAACATTTAGCAGAGACACACCAATCTATAATGAAGTACCAAGTGAAAATGCAAGAAACAGAAATCCTGAACCGATTGGAACAATTAACAGAACTGCATCCGGCTACTTCATAAACTTCGATGATTCCTCTGAAGGCTTCAGTGAATCAAAGACACAGCCATCATCAAAAACCTTTAAAGATAAAGCTAAAGAACTTTTGAAACAACTGAAAGAAACATATCTGATTTCTCCATTGATTGAATTTTGGGTGGGTTTTGGTGCATTTATCCTCATACTTTGGCTCATCATGATACTAACTTTGGGACGCTTCATTGAGGGAAAATATGCAAAAATGGACACAGCAAGTCAGAAAATCAACTTGATCCTCAAACCACACACATCTTCACACATCGAGAAAAGAGAACTTTCTTCAGTCAACTTCACAGCCAATCCGATACCTGGTGGGGTAGCCTGGGACAACACTGACTATGAAATTTATGGTCCGGTCGAAATCCTGAAATATCCACACCAAATTAAGATCTCATTGAGTGACTTTGTAAAACCAAGCTCATTTGCTGATGATTGGGACTTCGAAAGCATTAATAATATGATGTCTGACTTAGTAATGTCTGCTAAATTTACCAAACATGATTATTTGCAGGGTTCTACAAATTATGATAGTATGTACTGTTATAACCACTATGGTAACCATTTTTTACATAGATCTGCACAACCTAGAAATGTTTTAAATTATAATCAATGGGAACATTGTGCAACCCCTCCAAAAGGAAGCTCAAGGACCTTCTATGACAAATATTCATACTTTTCAGGTTTTAACACAAGTAATGCTGAAGCATTCTATTTTAAATTGTCAAACAAGACAGGGACAAAGACCATGATAACCAACACAAAATTGATATATTCAGACTCATTCTTTGAAAAAATGAATACTTTTGGTTTTGATTATTGGGACAAGAATGTTGAATTGAAAAGTGTTTGGGGTACAAAAGAATGGCAAGTACAGGGTATAGAATCTATGTTTAGAGCCTGCATGATCCCAGAACAAATGATATTTTTAAATGACACTGTTCAACAATCCACCTGTCTTGGCCTAGCCAAAATCAAAGACTTAAATAAACCGTCTATTCCAAAGCCAACAATGTTCAGCAATAGCTCTACAGATGAAGAGATAGACGTAAATTATGTATTAAACCAAAACAGAACACATCCTGATTGGAAACAGTGGTTGATCTGGCCCACAGATACAAATAACTGTCAAGATAGATTCCTGAACAAAACACAGGGGTTCAAAATGACCAGGCCAGACCCTAGATATCCCCAAAGACATCACCCAGGGATAATAACCACCTACAGTGTGGGCAAATTATGCCTTCAATGGCTACAAACTTCCACACTGGCAGAAATTAAACAACACCTAACTTTACTTACTGATGGTGCTGACTTGCGTGATTTCATTATGGGACCGCGCAAACAGCGTCAAAAACGTTTCATAGCAGCCTCTGTATATGCAGCATACAATGAGGCCTGGAAGGTTACTCAAATTGAAACAGCAGAGAGAATACGGGAAATTGACCGTATTAATTTGGAAAAATCACTTTCTGTAGTGGACAATGGGTTAATGATTCTGTCCTCCAGAATTTTTTCTTTGGACAGCATTGTGTCTTCAGCAATCGACATATTGTCGCAAGACTTACTGTTATTACAACACGGTCAGTCACAATTGCGCTCTATTGTACAGCTTGGCTGGACGTTACAAAATCTGCGTTCAGGCTATGTGCCTTGGCGTTTAATCAACACAACGTCACTATTCCAAATCTTTAACCTTACTGATAGACAAATCAGTATGGCACAAAAGGGTGCTGATTATACAATCTTGAGCATTGAAAAACTCGAAAGATTACCAGTGACAATGTCAGAACGACCTGTCAGTGAATGGATAATACATGGGATAATAAATATTCCAATCTCAACCTTCAGGTTTCAATACTGCCAAAAATATATACAGGCTGGCATGTACGAGAAATTGGGAAAGGGGTACATTAAAACATCATGGAACCTCCCCTATTCACATGCATGTGTCAGTAATAAAGGACAGAAAGTGTTTCTTAGTGGCAATAATTGTGTGATGTCACTAAGCGGCACGCTTCTGTGTAACGGAATTAGTTTGCATGGAGCCTGTGAAGGGAATTCATACAACCTTTCATGTCACCAGCAAGGCGCACCTGCAACAGAAATAGAACCATTCTTTCAAAGACTCTATAATGGGAGTTACATTCTAATTGTAGACCGCAGATGTTGTAGTCTTATGCCCGGGACTCCTTATCTTGTAACTACGACTGCGAAGGTCAAGTGCTGTGGACGCTCATTGTTCCCCAGCTCCTTTCCAGACAGGGAGGCAAGGGCATGGCCCAATTTGAAAATTACTTCTATTCGAATAGATACTTTAAGCAGAATGAAAACAGTGCTTCTTCAGACGCCTACAAGGCTCACGTCATCAAAAGAAACGTATGATCTACAAGTCGCAACGACGACTGCAGAGATACATTCATTGTTATCAACTAATTCCCCCATACATTTCGCAGAAATACTAAACGAAATCTTAAATATTTCTGATACCAATGGGGTCTCAAAGGTATTTAAGACAGTATTTTCGATGGCATTAACACCATTCAAAGCCATACTGGGTATTTTTCCAGATTTCGTCCATTCGATTTTTGGCGGACTTCCCCTGATCTTGGGACTGATTGCAGGAATCCTATTCTTGGTCCTTATTTTTCGGTATGGCAACCCATGTCACAGACAAAACTCTTGCGACAAGGGAAGAAACAATCCTAGCCATTGGATACCGGAACCGGATATCAAAAATCCTGGGACTATCCCGGCTTAGAGACCTGAACATGACTTGGTTTCTATCATTTCGACCAATGTGGCAAAGATGTGTTTTACCTGTATTAAGATGTCTGCTATGCGGAGAAGAATGCGTGTTAGACACCTGTCTGACGCTACAATCGGATGCGCCAATGGATGCAGAAACATTGTTGAGCCCGATCAAGGTTCATGCTTTGTGCTGCCCTCAAAGGCTACCAATCCTGATGACGGCATTCGTGGAAGCTTCACCACTACGATTGATGGGTAGTGAAGTTCAAGATGAAAGCAGCATCGATCAGGTACGACCTTCTGTCAGCAATGCAAATCAGAATGTCAATGGAAACAATCATGCGCACGAATGCATGATTACACCTATTTCCGAGTTAGTGGAACTTTCCCAGGAAGCTGTTGACAGTTTTTTCGAAAGCCTAAATGATATGATGTTCTCACCAGAGCAGAAATAGAGACTTTTGAACAAGCTCGCACACGGCGTTCCCTGAATTCGGCCTTCAACTTTAAAAATAAAGTCACATGAACAATTTTCCCTCCAGTTCACGGACAGCAATTTTTCAGGAGCCCCAAAATATTTTTTCATATTTTTCGGGACACTATCTTCTGCTTAAAGTAAGAACTATTCTTAAAGAACTAAGGTTTCTAAATTTTAGATAGCTTATAGACATAGCTTATAGACATTAGCTGCCCGCTGGTATGTTCATAAATATTTTAAATATTTTATTCTGTGATGGAATGGTCTCGAACTTTTTTTCTGTATTAAGAGCCGTTTCATGTGTAAATTCTCATATACCAAATAAGCAATAATGTATACAAATGCGTGATTACCTTAGCATTATTATACAGCTTGAGTGCATACAATACCTATGATTGCAACTTTTCCGTATATTTGAAAATTTCAAAATGCATTTATGTATTTTGGGGTGGTAAGGTATACACAATACTCTATAGTATGTTGTACTATGTTTTACTATGCATAGATTAGTAAATATGACCATAGTTAGCGTAGAGTGGGTGTGATGTATTCCTATAGGTTCTGAATCGATCCCCCTATTCCTGTCCCTATTCTGGTTAAACAAACCAACAAGTTAACTAACAGTCAGCCCATGAGGCAGAAAACCCCCATGATGCAGATACCGTTATCTGACGCAGTCACACTACGGCACAGGAACGTGTTATCTGATTAGGTCATAACGCTTGCGATCTAATTAGACAAGCGATATTCCTCCAGCCCCTGATAAGGCATACGGAGTTCTCATAACAAATCAAACCTATGACAACCTGGGCAAAACCCTGCGGCCATTGTTTTGATTTCACCGAGAACTTCAGCAAAAGAATGTGCTAACGAGCAAGTCGTATGACATCCTTATTGACGTATCTATGTCCATCCTTACGTCAATCTCGGCACCTTAAAGGTATAAATATTACCGATATTGCCCTATGCAAACACACGCGGTGGTGACGAGACGGAGCAGCCATACTTGCCAAAGCCCAGAGCAGAGCAGACCCCGCTGGCACAGCCCCGCCTTCCTGACGCGCTGAGAACGAGACGCGCTGATTTCTCCTGCCGAGAGATCCAGCACCGGCGCTTCCGGGTAGCCCTCGCAGGCAGCCTGGAATATCGAGACCAGAGAGAGAGATACCATCCCTCATTCAACCTAGATTCCAGGTACAGAACTGAATAACCCCTCACAGAGAATTCTTTAGTTATTCACTTGGCAAAAACAAACTTAACTTAAACTGTAACTTTCTATTCCCGCCCACGTATTAGGCTTAGGTCAGGTACACGGGGTAGGCGTATTTAGAAACACCAGTTGAGCACGTTTGGTCAAATGTATATGTGTATGTAATATATTTTATTCATTTTAAAACATCTTATGGCTTAGAAACCATATCAATGTTTTTACAGTATTATTTTATACTATTGCTTTTAATGTATGCACTTTACTTAACCATAAGTATTGCAATAATATCGATCCATTTCTCTTGTATGAGAAAAGAGACTGATCAATAAATAACACCTTTTTATTGAACACGCCCGTCTCTTCCTTTTCTCTACAATCTGATGAGACTAAGAATGCACGTACTGACTGAGTAAAATAAATTGCCTTTTGTTCACACGACTCTCAAGATATACTCTTGATTAGGGGAGAGCAAAGTTGTCATGTTCTATGGTTGTCAGAAACTAAATCCCTTCTTGTCTAATCAGGGAAGTTAAGTCCTTCCTGAACATTCGAGAAAGTTTCTAGTGAACTCTGAGCTAGCTGGCAAAACCCAAAACTTTAAGTCTAGTATCGACAGTAGTAGACCTAGTTAACGTCTGGCCTAGGCCTTTACTGCTGTAGGTATTATTCCAATGTGCAGAGCCTATTGGGATGATAGGAACTACACTACAAAATAACTCTCATCAGAGCAGATCTTCACAAAATGTCTGAGAAGGTGGGATCACTGGAACTGGTCACTAAATCGTTGGTGGAGGATGTGTCAGAAATACAGACGGCGATGGAGAGATTAGCGGCGGAAAATAAAGTACTGAAAGAGAAGCTGGACGACCAAGAAGGGCGCTCTAGGAGGAGCAACATAAGAATCCTTGGGGTTCCGGAATCTGAAGGTACCAGAGCAACTGATCTCTTCGTAGAAGACTTAATCAGGATGAAACTCCAACCTAAAGGTCTGTCGACCTTCTTCTCGGTTGAAAGGGCGCATAGGGTGCCGGGAGGATGGCCAAAGACAGGAGCAGCTCCCAGGCCCATTCTGGCAAAGCTCTTCAACTTCCGAGACAGGGATGCCATCCTGCAGGCAGCAAGGGTATGCCCTCCAGTGAAGAGCCAGAACTCCACTCTGGCCTTCTTCCCAGACTATACAGCGGAAGTGGCCCGCCGACGGAGGACGTTTTTGGATGTCAAAAAAGAACTAAGGGCGAGAGAGAACCCATACTCTATGTTGTTCCCAGCTAAACTACGGGTGGTAGCGGACAACAAGACATGGTTTTTCGATAATCCGGATGCAGCCCAGGACTGGCTAGAGGGCTGGAGACTGGCTTCTCAGCCCCACCGCTCGGGCAGAAACACGAAAGGTCAACGTACAGAAGAACGCACAGACATACAGGAGTCAGGACCAGAAGAGGCGAGGCGCTCACTGGCGAGAGACTGTGTTAACGGGGACATAGAGACGGAGGAATAGCAGTCCGAAGGATTTGAAACATTTATCAGTTATGGAACTGCCGCATAGACTGCCATGGACACTGGGCTGAGGACCTCCGAGGAGAGTGAGGGGGGTCGCTGACTCCGGAGTGTTCTTCACCCCCAACGAGCAAGTAACTTGTGTTTCTATGTGGGATGGGTTAGGCACTCTGCTAAGTTGGGGTGGCAGGCAGTTCGAAGTCCGTGTAGCAGGGAGGCAGGGAGGGGGGACTTCAGGGGGTAGGGGGGATGGGAGTGTTTAATTGTTTGACTTGTTTGACTCTTAATGATTGGGTAAGTTACACAGATACCGATGTACTGGTGGGTACACGCCGGGAACGACGGCGCCAATCCAAGTGCAGGCATGCCCGTCCCTACAGGCAAGAAATAGCGACCACACAGATGGGTATAGGCCGGACACAACGACGCCAACACGTACTGTGAACATGTTCACCTTTACAGGCAAACCATGGCACAGGATACACAGACTGATACCCTGGAGGGGGATCTTCACTCGGGGATGGTAACTCCACTGCGGTTGATGTCCTGGAACGTGCGGGGACTGGGAGACAAGATAAAGAGGGGGTTGGTCTTGCAGAGTATCAGAAGAATAAATCATGATCTGATCCTTCTTCAGGAAACACACCTAGTGGGCACGGCCAGCAGGGCACTGGATAGGCGAGGTTACCACATGATAATACATTCAGACTTTACATCGGGATCCCGTGGGATGGGCATTTTAATGAAGAAAGCATCCCGGTTTATACTACAGACCACCAAAACTGATGATCACGGCCGCTTTGCAGCAGCTTGTGAACAATGGGAAGGACAATCACTTAACATAGTGTCCGTATACATACCTCCGGCGCTACACACGACTGCCCTTCCTGACTTGGGGAAATTCCTGTTAGACCTCCCGGAGGGAGACCTTGTAGTGGGGGGAGACTTTAATGCAGTGGCTCATAATATACAGGATAGATTTCCGGTCCAGACGCACACTCCTGGACCGTCCTGCTTCGGTGAATTCATGGAGGCACAGGGACTAATAGACATATGGCGACGTCTTAACCCTGAAGGCCAACAATACACCTACTACTCCGTGACCCATAACAGCCTCTCCCGTATTGACTACTTCCTTACACTAGGACAGGGCCACCTCACAATAAATGACATGAAGATACGGCCCAGAGGTATCTCGGACCATTCCCCTCTGACGATGAGCTTGTCGTGCTCTGTAAGAGCCCGCAAACGAGTCTACCCAATTCACCCAGGGTATCTTAAGGTACCGCACATCCGCAAGGAATTGAAAAAGACGACCCGATATTACTTTACAGAAAACGCAGACTCTGTACCATCCCCCACGACCCTATGGGAGGCCTATAAATCGGTATTGAGAGGACAGGCGATTACGACAATAGCGGGACACAGGCGCATGCAGAAAAGGGAACTGCTGGACTTAGAGCTACAACTAGAAACAGCTAACGCGGCCCATATGGCGAGCCCAACGGACGATACACTTCACACGCTTCGCCTCTGCCAGCAACTACATGATGACCACCTTAGAAGACGGACAGTTGAGAACATAGAGGCGACAGCGCACAGGGTGTACGATATAGGGGACGAAGCCAGTACATTACTGGCCTGGCTAGATAAAAAAAAGGAAGGCTGCAGAAACATATTACAGTTAAGGGACTCGGAGGGGATGCTGCACTCACGCCCCTAGAAAATAATAGAAGTCCTGGCCGACCACTTCCAAGAGGTATATACCCCGGAGGTGGAAGTCACGGCGGAAGCAGCAATGATAGCGCTCCAAACGGTGCAAACCACGACCCTGTCACAGGAGGCCGAGGACGAGTTAGAGGCAGACCTATCGGTAGAAGAGATACAGACGGCCATCAATGCGCTTCACACAGGAAAGGCTCTGGGCCCCAACGGGATCCCGATAGAATGGTATCAGACAATGACAGACGTACTGAGCAAACCCTTGCTGGCCATGTTAGTGGAGAGTCAAATTAAGGGAACCCTGCCATTGGATCAATGGGTGGCGACCATTGTGGCCATTCCGAAACCGGGTAAATTACCCACCGAGTGTGCATCATACCGTCCGATTTCTCTTCTTAATGCTGAGGCAAAAATTTTGGCAAAAACACTGGCTATCAGACTGATGCCCCACCTCTCCCACCTGATTCATCCAGATCAATCGGGCTTCATGCCGCATAGGAGCACGGCACTGAACCTTCGACGTGTGCACGGAGCACTGGCGCGAGCCCCCTTGTTGACAGGACAGGCGGCCATTCTATCATTAGATGCCAGAATGGCGTTCGACATGGTGGAATGGCAGTATCTTTTCGCGGTGTTAGCTCATATGGGCTTTGGCCCTAAGTTTATTTCCTGGATAAGACTTCTATACACAAATCCTGTTGCACATGTAACTGCAAATGGCCACATCTCCCGAGAGTTCCCACTAGCTAGGGGGACGCGACAAGGCTGCCCGCTCTCCCCCTACTGTTCGCCTTGGTCCTAGAACCGCTAGCCACTGTCATTAGGACTACCCCGTTATTGAGAGGAGTGCACTGGGGAGGCAATTGGGAAGATAGAGTTTCCCTCTATGCTGATGACATGCTAATCTATCTGTCTGACCCGGAGACTGGCATCCCGGTGTTGTTGGCATTATGTGATACACACGGAATAAACTCGGGCTATACGATCAACTGGACAAAATCGGTCATTTATGTACTGAAGGCTCCTGCTCCGAACCTTCCTAGCGACTGCCCCTTGACGATAGCAGACACCTCGTTTAAATATCTGGGAATCTATGTCACTCGAGACGCTGCGGTGTTCTACGAGCAGAACTTGCTACCGCCACTCACGCGTTTAAAAGCAGATGTGAGACATTGGACAGCCCTCCCCCTGACGCTGCTGGGGTGAGCGGCACTGTTTAAAATCATGGCGCTACCACGTCTCCTTTATGTATTAGAGAACGCTCCAATTTTGGTATCACCCTCTTACTTCCAGAAGGTGTCGGCGGTGGTGACGGGTCTGTTATGGGGAGAGCGCCCAGCCAGGGTAGCACATATCAAACTCAATCGAGGTTGGTACGATGGCGGGATAGCCCTGCCGAATATACAACTGTATTATTGGGCGTCGCAACTCAAGGTGATAAACCAGTGGATCCACGCCCCACAAGGTGACCCGGCGTATTTAGCAGACAGAGCGCAACTAGGTACACACAGCCTGTTGGCCCCGTTATACAACCAGGGTCTCACGGCGAAGCTAATAGGCCCAACCAAACACACTGCAATGCTATGGCACAGGGCGCAGACAAGACTCAAATGGAGAGGTGTTATAACAAAACTCACACCTTTATGGGACACTAAACTGCTAGGATGTTTAAGATTTAGCAAGGGATTTACCCAATGGGATAACATAGGAATCTCCACGGTGGGAGACTTATGGACTAGCAATGGAATGGTCCCTTTCTCACACCTGCAACAGCAGTATGAGCTGGGCTCCAACGAAACCTACAGATATATACAAATAAGACATGCACTGATGGCAGCTATTGAGCCAGGGTCGACGATCCCAGAATCTTCACCGTTGGAAGACCGTCTGCTCACTGACTTTATGCAAGCGGGCGCTACGTCCCTCACATACCGCAAACTACTGAATAACCTTCCGGACCCTCTGGTTAGACTAAAGGAGAAATGGGAGGATGAGCTAGGTGCTATGGATGAGACAGATTGGAACGCCGCACTGGCATCCCCGAGGGAAGCAGGCGTTTCGGACCGATTTCGATTAGTGCAGTTTAAGATATTGCACAGGGTTTACTACACCAGAACTACCCTGCACAAAATACACAGGGCGGAGCACCCGAACTGCCTACGAGGCTGTGGAGGAGAGGGGACATTACTACACACATTTTGGGATTGCCCACTTATTGCTGACTACTGGCGAAAAATCATGCGCACCATTTCCCAAACTCTAGAGAAATTACTAACGCCAGACCCGCGTGTATGCCTGCTGAATGTGTGGGGACAGAATGATCTGACGCGTCAGGGGCAGCAATGGGTAACAGTAGGAGTCATGGTTGCCAAACGGGATATAGCGCAGAAATGGGGAGTGGCAAACACACCGACTCTACCACAGTGGTGCAGGGCTATGGGCAGACTCATGGTGATTGAGCGAGCAGTGTACAAGATGAGAGCCAATCCTCGAAAATGGAATAGGATCTGGCAGCCCTGGAACAGTTATCGTGGGGACCTGTGCGAACCTCTTTGTGAAGAAGATATTGATAGTTCAGGGGATGAGGAGGAGATGAATGAATGATACACTTGGAGATCGTCAAAATGGGTCGAGAGGGAGTCTGGTATACGAATGTGACTGGTTAACTGCAGGACCAGGGGACCAGAGGGGACAGGATAGACGCCCGGGGACAGCCACTAGCGTAAGATAATTAATATACAATGATACCGGTATAAACAGATAACTAATCTTTAACGAGTCTAAAGTTGTGTTGTGATTTAATTAAAAGTAGGACGACTCAGATCATTTACAAATCATCGAAATGCCTTACTTAAATTGTCGACAAATTGCTGCCGAACCGGAAGGTTGTCGGCTGAAGAGCTCTGTAACAACGTAGATGTACTAACATGTGCGGGACGGCTGGCCTCCGGGATGTAAAATGATTACAATATACATTTGGCAACTACTAATAAAGTCTTACAAAAAATATATATATATATAATTTCATTATCATAAAATGGGGGATAGTAGGGCAATGCGTCTTTCGCCGGAAGGCCAGGCAGTTATGTTGAGTTGTTATATGATCACAAAAGGGGTTTCCTTCCTTATAGCGCTTGCTTGCACGTTAATAATTGACAATATCAAGGGATTGCTGGGGGGGCCAGGGGCAGGGTCACTCGGGTGTAATTACATGACACCCAGGTTAGATGGGGCGGCGAAATGTGGTCACCGTGGTCAGTGGTTGGTGGGGGGTTTCCCACATTTCGGGGCGAGGGGACACAAGGGGGGATGGGAGCATAAGGGAAAAACAAAGTCCTTTTTTCAAGTTCATTTAGGTTTTATACATCCATTTTCTAGATTGATACTGTGTCAGATAGTATGCGGGAGGCTGTTTAGGTGGTTAAAGTTGTTTTGGTTTTTACTTTATTATTGCTAGTAAGGAATTGCTGAAAGTGGCCCTTTTAACCTTAACGGTCTCAACAATAAAAAGAAAATGCGGGCAATTGAATTGTGGATTAAAACAGAAAATCCAGCTGTGATTTTATTGCAAGAGACCCATATACCGGCTACAAAGCTGTCAGACTTCTCTATGTTCAGGTCTTGGGCAGCCTATAGGGGATTTTCTTCATCTTCAGATTCCCATAGAGGGACAGCAATATTTCTAAATAAAAGATTCCAGGGGGAGTTTGTTAATTTCGATAAAGATCAGTATGGTCATTTGTGCTGGGTTACCCGCATTGCTGGACAGAGACAGAGACCGATAACCTTCGCAAGTTTATATGCCCCAGTAGAGGATAATCCAAAAGTTTATGAGGATCTCTTTCAATCCCTGAATTAAAGCACACAGTGAGCTGATTCTGGGGGGAGATTTTAATGTTCTAATGAATCCTAAAATCTCCTCCTCAGTGCTGGCTAAAAAACAATTGAAACCCCAAACCTTGAGAACCATACAACATTATGGGGTAACCTTGGACCTACAGGATCCATGGCGTGTGGCCTTTCCAACTAAAATAACTTATACTTGTTGGTCAGGTAGATTCCATAACTCATTACGCATCGACTTCTTTTTGGTCTCTCAGAGATTGTGCTTTAGTCAGCAGAGATTCCTACATAACGGATTCTCAGACCATGCTATGTTGGTACTTGACTTACAGCTAGGAGATCGTGCTAGGACCTCTAAAAGCTGGATGCTAAATAGACAATATTTTAATGAAGAGGATTGGGTGGGTTATATTGAGACAGAGATCAGGGAATTTCTTTTACGAAATTATGACTCTGCACCCTTAAATGTGGTTTGGGACACACTTAAGGCTTTCATCCGGGGGCTAATTATTGGAAATGATGCTGAAAATATAAAGAAGGTTAAGGAAGATAAGCGAATCTTAGAGCAGAAGGTTCAAAGGTCTTACTCTGTATTTCTCAGTAATCCTACTGTGTTTAACCAGTGCCAGCTGGATCAGGCTAAATGTGATCTCAGTGTAAAATATTACACTCAAAGTGAATCCTCTTTTCAACATTATCGGCAAAAAATAAACAAAGAAAGCAATTTTACGGGTAGGTTTTTGGCCTGGCAAGCTAGGAAGCAGGCTGCCTATAATCAGATTAATGGGTTAAAATGCCCCTTAACCGCCTCTCGCACAGATGGCCCAGTCAAAATCAGTAATATAACGCTACAGCATTGTGGGTCTATATATGGACAACAACAAACTGTTGATATTACATCTCTGAGAGGATTTTTGCAGAAAAACGGTTTACAGACACTCTCAGATATTGAAAAATGATCTATGGCAAGACCTTTTACAAATGAAGAGTTGGATGGGGTTATTAAGAATCTACCAAACGGTAAGGCCTGCGGTCTAGATGGGTTCCCGGCTGCGTTTTAAAAAGTTTTTTATAGTTCAGTTTTGCACTTTTTTCTTCAGTTAGTAAATTCTATGCTGGAGAGGGGGGCGATACCAGAGTCCTTTAGACAAGGCAATATAGTTAGTTTTCTGAAAATGGGTAAAAATAGTGGGGACCCAAATTCTTATAGTCCGATTATGTTACTAAACTCGGATTATAAAATTGTTATCTATTCGGTTTAATCAATATGCCGCACATTTGATCCATCCGGACCAAAATGTTTTATCGCTGGTAGGCAGCTTGCTACCAATACACATTATTTAACTGAGGCATTGGATTATTTTGACACCCAGAGGATACCCGCATTAGTCCTTCTTTTAGATGCCGAGAAGAATTCTGACCTTGTTGTTTGGGAGAAC
This sequence comes from Lissotriton helveticus, assembly GCF_964261635.1. Classification (NCBI taxonomy): domain Eukaryota; kingdom Metazoa; phylum Chordata; class Amphibia; order Caudata; family Salamandridae; genus Lissotriton; species Lissotriton helveticus. The sequence goes on from NC_136071.1 coordinate 1,022,953,054, forward strand.
CTGTTCACTATTTTACGATACTTTGGTATTTCCACACAATGTATATCTTAATGCTGAAGTCAATGTAATTATCAATACTTCGGTGGCTGGTCAGGTTAAAGTAAAATGAGGCAAAAGGCAAGGGTGCCTTTTATCGCAGTCCTTTTTGCTATTTTATTGAACCATTGGCTATTGCAATAAGGAACTGCACTGATATTCGTCCTCCAATTCCATCTATGGCGAAATTGAAATTATACGACAACGATATCATGCTTATTATCAAACCAGAAACAGAGGTTCAGGCAAAAGTTTTTTAGATTTTTGAGGATTTTGAGGTCTTAGGTGGATATAGGATTAATAAAAAGAAAACTGAAATTATAACGTGCGGCGGAGCAGGCTTGGATTTGCGCCCTGATATTCTTTCATGTGTTAACACAAAACCTGAGAGATATTTGGAGGTTTATTTTTCTGAAAGTGTAAGTGATCTATATCATTTGAATTTTGCACCGCTTTTCCGAAAAACTCAGGCTTTGTTTTTATGTTGTAATTCTCTTCCATTATCTATTTTGGGCCTGGTGGCACTGATTAAAATGTCTGTTCTTCCTCTCTTTAATTTTTCGTTCTCGACCATCCCTTGTATTGTATTAGGCTCCTTCTTTACCCAAGTAGAGTCTATGTGTACAGCCTTTCTCTGGGCAAAAGAAACACAGCGAATTGCGCTTAGCACTTTATACGAAGAGTTGGAACAGGGAAGCTTAGCTCTTCCGAATCTCAGGGACTATTACTTTGCCTATTTTGCACAATATATATCTAGATTCAAGTCTCAACAACAATCACATCTTTATTTCAATAGTTTTATGAATCTAATGTGTAAGGAAAGCCAGATCCAATCCCCTTTATCAATTTTCAAATTTCCTAAATTGGTTCGGTATAAGTGCCTTCGGTGGTTTTTTAAAAAACCTCAGGCTCTCTATGAAGGATATTCTGCTACTTCGTTATCTGGCCTTCTGCTATTAGCAGGGATTAAACAATTTTCAGAACTTACATTAAAGTGGGCCTCGGCTGGATTTCATAATGTCTCAGATTTTCTGAGGAATGGAAGATGGTTGACTATGACTGAAATGTCACAATTGATTGTTAATGATTTTATTCTTTTGGGGTCATATATAATCCTCAATAAATTCCTTAGTGAATTAGACGTATCCCAAATTAGCGAACAACATCATTTAGCTCTTGAACTTTTAGAGGATACGTCTTGCAGAAAACCTGGGGCATGGAAAAAGCGTTTAGCCTCATTTAAGGGCCTCGATCTTGGACAGAAGGCAATTACAAAATGGATGAAACATGAAGAATTAGAGATTTCTGCCAGTATGTGGTCAGTTAGTAATAAACTTAATTTCAGTAAGTTAAGAGGTGCAAATTGGCGAAGGATGTTGTTCTTTAGTAAATGGCAACTTTACCGAACCCCTCTTTCCCTCTCTAAAATGTATACCAACCAATCGGCGCACTGCTTTTGTTGTATTAATCATCCTACAGCTAATTGGTCACATATCATGCTGCAATGTCCTAGGATTCAGAGGATCTGGAAGGATATTTTTTGTCACTTGGAATTTGAATACAGTATTCTATTAGAAGTGAATAATTTGTTAATAATTATAGGTTTTGATCCAGATCTTCTTTTTCCTGATAAACTTGTTGCATTTTTATACATTGCAATGGCAGTAGCCAGATCACTTTTGATGGCGTACTGATCTTATTCGTTTCTGTCCATGAGTGGGCCCATAAGATGAAAGCGGGTAAAAGAAGTGAACGTACTTGTGCTTTGCAAATAAGGGGTCTTGGGAAGTTTAAAAAAAATTGGGCCACATACTTCGATTAGGATTGGGAGTGGATACTGTTTTATGCGTGTTGTAAAAAAGCTTAAAGTATTCTTGTCTGTCTGTCCGTCTGTCTTTTTCATCTGTTCATGACTTTTCAGTGTTTTTGTGCAATTTATTAATCCTTGTAATTCTAATATTTTGCCTAAAGGTAAATTCTTTTTATGGATGTATCGGTTTTAATGTATTGTAATTTGGACTTCAATGAAAAAAAAAATAAAAAAAAATGACATGGCACAGAAGGGTTGGATTATAACTATTTCAGTCATGGCAATCAATAACTCTGTTAATTGTAACCACACAACTAGAACCCCCTAAGTCTTAAATCATCTTATTGGTTAAAGCTGCACATATTTAATTATGAAATTGAAATCATGCATTATGAAACACAGGAATACTATAGCATGTTCAACTACCAGCAGAGTTGGCTAAATGACCTTCAGCTTGCAACAGAAACACATTGTTCCCTCCCCGGTCCCTCGGGAGAACAACAATCATTATTAAATACAGAGACCCTGCTGAAACAGTATTTTCGAGAAAGACACATGCATGTACATGTCTCCTACACCTAAAATAAACATGCACCTTTCCGAAGCATTTCATAAATGATTGCCATTTCAGCATGGTGCAGCGTAGATATGCTAAGTAATGCATGCCTGAATTAACCATTATTTTCTAGCAAAAAATCTTCTGCATTTGTTTACTTGATCCAACCATTAGTGTTTAAAACAGAGTATTATCCTAACCACATCTTATTTCCTTTTTGATATAGGTCCACTACTGCAGCAAAAAGTAAAAATGTTGCTCGTTTCAAAAACGGAGTGACTAATGTTCATAGAAATTGCAGAAGATGAGGGTAAACGTCTCATCAGTCTGCTGAATTCTAAAATGTTGGAAAACAAAGCACCCTAAAATTGCCCTGATTCTGAGAACATTGTCATAGAGGATGGTGATTACCACAGCCTGTAAATACCTATACACCATACTCAGGCATTTGCCAGGTGTGGTAAATGACGTTCTTTTCCGAGTTTTGGAAGAATTAGGCATCTCCTGCAGGTATGCTATTTATCACACTGAAACTCATGTTTTGTCTTCATACTCAAAATCTTTTTCCATTAGTTTGTCAGGTTTGTTATTCTGAAATCTGTCAGAGGAAAAAAGTAGGGGTAGAAATAATCATCACACAACTCAGAAATCCGATGCCTGCACAAACTCCTTTTTTGTACAGGAATCATTATTCATCTCCACACTCAGAATGAGGGACAAATTAATGGTTCCAGATTTACACACTGGATTCAGCCAGTATTGTCTCTTGTATCTACACCGGGAAGCCTGTATTAGGCGCACTCACTTGTTCTGGAGCTTTTGTCTATTAAGAAGCACCAGAACTTGAAGTGATCCTTTTCAAGTTGTACCCATATAATCTAGGAATTGCTCCCCCGGGCTCCATCAGGATTAACATTGCTTAGTTGTATATTCTTACTGCTTATTCTCATGCCATTTGAAAAGAGGATAGTCTGTCTTCTTGATTTGGTTCCACTGCCGCTTTATGGGGCTCATTAGGATGGAGGATTTTCCGCATCCTCCGGGCCAGCGGAAGCCACCGCCGGCCCGGAGGATGCGGAAAATCCTCTGCAGACCCACCAAAGACCCACCGCCACATTAGGATGGCTGGTGGGTCCTGGTTTCAGTCCGCCTCTTTTTCGCTGCGGTTGACTTACAACCGCGGCGGAAAAGCTGTAACATGGTTGGCGGTGTCTATCAGACACCGCCAGCCATATTAGGATAGTGTAAAAGAGATGCTTTTCCACGGCGGCTTTTCCGTCGTGGAAAAGCATATGGACTTTGACTTCGGGGGCCCGTTGCGGGCCCCCTGGGTGAAGGGGGGGTGGGGGGTGCACATGGGGGGTACCCATGGTACCCCCCTGCATTTGTATGCAGAAATCGGCAGGCACCGCGCGGTGCCTGCCGCTTTCTGCATACAAATGCAATGTATGCGTTTTTAACATTGCGGCGGGTGCAGCTTGAAGCTGCACCCGCCGCAATGTTAAAGATAGAGGCTGTGACCGCCACCCTGGCGGTCACATCCTAATCTTCACGGAGGGAACGCCGCTGCCCATGCGGACGTTCCCTCCTACTCCGGGGTCGCGGACGGACTCAAGTCCGTCCGCGATCCTAATGAGCCCCTATGTTTGATTGTTCTCTACATGAGGATTTGTTTCTGAAACTAGGTACTCTATATTTATTCTCTGTAAACCTTTGCCATGTTTGTGTATACCTCTCTCTCTTTTTCAATATAGTACATTTTTATGGAACTGATGACCCAATGTAAAGCACTTCGATGTATCTTGGGGCGTTTCATTCTGCAAAAACTACAAAGGAATAAAAAACAAGTCTACTCCTGTTTTTAAAATCATTTTAATAAAGCAATGCTTCTGCGTATGAATCATCTCACCCTTTCCATTAATAGTCTTTCATTGTATTATAAAATTGCCTAAAAACTAAAGTTAAAATGAAGTAAGCCGTGGCTAATATGTGGACAGTTTTTAAGCCTCAATATCTAAAAAGACAGGAAATACGAAATGTAAGTTCTCACTCACATTCATAATATAGTCAAAGTCAGTTCCCATCCATGCACACTTACAAAAGAACTCATTTTAGAAAATATAATTGGTATGCAACAATATAATCCTGAAATTTCATCGGACACTTAATTAATAATCAACCACACAGTGGCCTTGCCGTGTTGAAAACCTCAAAAAGGCAAACTTACACTTTTCACCGTCCCTCCCATTACCCATTCAAACACAAAAAATGAAAACATTGATACTGATAAAAAAAGTACATCTAATGCTAAAAAATAACATTAAAAGTGTACATTTATTATGTAAGTGTATTATTTAAGTAATATATAATATGGCTGGGAATTAAAGGTTAAGTGATTATGAAGGTGGTTAAAATATGAAAGAAGGGGGTTCAAATTCAATTTCAATTTCCTGTCAGTTTAGTTTTGATCTTGTCTTGGCGTAGGCTTATTAAGCTAGGGATGTATTAATTTATGATATTTTATTTGTATTGGTTTGTAAAACACTATGTAAGTATATATGTGTGTGTGCATATGGTATTTCTATAGCGCGAACGTACCCAAAATGAAGGGGAGTGCTGAGCATGACCGAAAACAAGATGGATCTGGGTTGAGGATGGTTAATGCATTCTGCTGTACTGTTCTTTCCAGAGGTGAGTGAGTCTTCAGCTCTTTCCTGAACTGCAGCAGCATTAGGGCGCTTCTGATGGATACACAGGTGATGGTTCAGACCCTGGGTGCATATATGAAAAAGGTGTGTCATTTTCTTTTTACACTTCTTAGGGTCAGATGTACTATTATTAGCAATAGCAATCTCCTAATTGTGTTTTTCTGCAAATCGGGCCATTTGCGACCTTAAAAATGCTTCGTAAATTTGGCCTATAGTCTGCAGTCTGATGGGTGTCCTGGCTGTGGGTGTGTCAAGATCCACCAGAGATGGTGAGTTTGTCTGCAAGATAAATTGGGGTGCTGGTCGTGATATCTTTGTAAATAATGAAACTGGTTTTGAAGATCATGCGGACCAGCAAGATAAGCCAATGGATTTCCACCAGGATCGGAGTGATGTGATCATATTTCTTCAGGCCCTGTATGAGACATGCTGAAGCATGTGAGAATCCTCTAAGTCAGAGGTCTTCAATCTGTGGGGCGTGACCCCCAGGGGGCGGTGGAGTCCTGGGAAGGGGGTTGTGCATTTCCGGGCCTCATTCTGCCTGGAATCTAAAACATGTGCTTTTCCTTTTGAAAACCAGAACCCTTCATTGTGGTTGTTAAAATGCTTCAGCTGAAGGTAATTGAGTCTCCTGTTCTATGAAAGGAAGAGGTTGGGCAGACAGATGAAACAATCCTTCGGGCCAGGGGGTGCCTGCTTGCCTGAACGAAAATGCAAATGTGAGTTTTGAGTTAATCTGCAAATGTAAATGGTGCTTGATAGCAGATCTGGCTTAATTGCTTTGTGATGGCAAAGATTTGTTTTTTTTTTAGTTGTAGTAAGAAGAGTTAACAACTGGGCTGTGAAGTGAATGTTTTTAATCACTATGGGCCAGATGTAGGATAAAGCGTATTTACCGATTCATAAATACCGAATTTTACCGATTCAGTATTTATGAATCGGTAAATATGAAGGAGGGAGATTTAGGAAGATTCGGTAATTGAATTACCGAATCTGTAAAAATCGGTATTTACCGAATCTGTAAATACCGATTCGGTATTGCCCATTAATTCCTATGGGCCTTGAGCCCATAGGAATTAATGGGCAATACCGAATCGGTATTTACCGATTCGGTAAATACCGATTTTTGCAAGGGTGCAGGGGGTGTCACTTTGACACCCTCTAGCACCCCAAAAACAGGCATGTGTGCCATGTGGCACACAGACATGCCCTAAGGGCATGTCTGTCTGTCACATGGCATAGGTGTGCATGCACACATGTGCATGCACACCTGGATTCGGTATTTTACCACCCAATTGGATTGGGTGGTAAAATACCGAATCTGTAAGGCCTGTGGGACTCAGAAGAGTCCCACCTACATCTTGCAGTTACCGAATCGGTAAAAATACCGATTCGGTATTTTACCGATTCGGTAAATTTACCGAATCGGTAAAAATAGGGTCCCTACATGCCAATTCTTAAATACCGGTCGGTAACGGCCGAATCGGCCGTTACCGACCGGTATTTTGGCTCCTACATCTGGCCCTATGTACCTCTGCAGAGGTGTTATGCAACAAAATAAAATGCATTACTTATGTTCTAGTATTACTAAAATCTACATTTTGGCAGCTCCATTATATCCTAAAACTATTTGCACAGTTTGTAGCAGTCTACCTTATAATGTGTGTAATGCAAGAATAAGTGCATGACTTACACTTTCACAGTGCTTTCTGTCACAGGCTGTGACCTTGTAGCCACTATTCCCCACAGCACCAACCATATTAAATTCTGTGGCTTTGATTACACACAGACCTCTGCAGTGCATTAACTTAAGGGGTTAAGCAAGGCAAGAGGGTTCAGCCGTTATATTGCTCCCAGTCCTAAGCCAAAGCCAAACAGAAGCAAATAAATCCCTCCCCCGCTTGGGCAAGGAGGGGAGAGTGGTGGCACTATGAACCCCACACCAGCCCCTTCA